>NC_033621.1:4563603-4587772 GCF_001540865.1 Ananas comosus
GGCAAAAGTTCAAATTGCCACATCTTCATAAGTTTAGTCTACTTTAAAACTATGTTTAAAAAAATATGATAGATGTTGTTATAGTTTTAAAGACTAGCTTTTAAAATCACGATATAGTGGTGAAAAATATTCTAAAAATAAAAGTCGACAATTTTTAATAACTAAAACTTAGGAAAACTAATGATCCATTTACTATAGTTTTTAAGTGTTTTTAATAAAAGATCTTTGAAATTTATGTGAGCTAGCTCAGATTGCCTCGGCTAACAACTAAGCTTTTAAGCTAGTCGCTTTTGCCGAGTCCAGTGAGGCACGAGGACTCTCGTGTCGCCAGGACGATATATAGATATGATATATATTTTCGTGCATATAAGTTTAAACCCAGACAGCTGTCTGGGTAAAAAGCCGCCTTTTTAATCGCGAGTAAAAAGAGAAAGGCATGCTTTTTAAAATTTATATTTTTATTTTTATCTTTATCTTTGGCGTTACTTATGCATTCAAGAGATATTATTTAATGATTACACTTTTAAGATTTTTTATTTAAAAAAATAAATTAAAGTTTTCATTCAAAAGATATTGTCTAATGCCCACACTTTTAAGATATTTTTTATAAAAGGATAAAATAAAATTTTATAGAGAAAATCTACAGATATCAACCCTTAAAAATTATTTAATTTTGAACCCTTTCGATCACTAGATAAATGATATTAAAAAATCGCAAAAATTATTTTCTAGAAACTTTAAATACGCTAGATCAAGTCTAATGGAGCCGATCGTCGATTCGAAAATTTCATCATTGAAAACAGCTCGGGGGCATGGAGGCCCAACAGTCTATATATATATATATATATATATATATATATATATATATAGTTAAAGTTATTGTAATTTCAATTCTACATTTATAGCTACCCTATTTCCAAAAACATTCCAACAAACGGGCCGTTAGGACAGCAACATCTCTAGTTAATTAGATAAAACTTTTAAAAGATGGGATACATTGACTCCATCTAGTTAATTATTACTGTATCATTCCTTTGCCATGAAAAGTATCAATTTTATATCTAGTCACCGTGGCGGCCGCAGAAGCAGATTTCAAATTTCCTATTAAAAAAAAAATTTTCTTTTAGACAGGTTAAAAAAAAAAATTCATTTTTAAAAACAAACAATACCAATTACCATTTAGGTAGAAAAAGATAATTAAACCCTCCACTCTACCATCATAAATGAAAAAAAAAAAAAAAGCTAAGAGAGAATATTATCAAAATGCCTTTTTGTGGGCGCCCAAGTTGCTGTCGTCGCCGTCGCTGCGATCGCCGCTGACGCCACCCAATCCATGGCTGCCACTATCACCGCCCAATTAGGCGCCGCCGCTTTCGCCACTCAAAATGCCACCGCCGAAGCCAGTTTCGAATCCCCTCATAAAAGAGGAAATTTGATAAGAGAGAGAAAAGGGAGGGGGCGAGGATTTGAATGTGTGAGTCCCTAAAAAAGAGAGAAGGATTTCAAGAGAGAAAAGAATTTAGAGAGAGGAAAGATTTAGAGAGAGAGAGAAGGATTTAGAGAGAAAGAGAGAGAAAAAATAATCCGAAGAGAATTAGAGGAGAGAGAGAAAAGAGGGGGAGAGAGAGAGGAGAGAGGGAAGAGGGGAGTGCGACATGTGGAGAGGGCAAAGGAGAGCGCGTCATGTATACTAGTGTATTACCCGCGCGATGCTGCGGATATAAAATTATTTTTATAATAAATTATATATTTTTTAATATTTTTATATAGTTTTATAAGTCTAATTATTAATTAAATACAAAATTATATAAAAATAATTATGTGCAAAATAAATTTATACAATAATTTATTTTATAAAATTTATATGAAAAGAATTTGAGATAAATCAATCAAAATAATTTAAGAAAACCAATAAATAAAAAAAAATTTAAAAAAAATTATTTAATAAAATTAATTATATATATACACATATGCACTATATTTCTAAAATTTTAGTCCTGAAATTTAAATTCTATATTTTTTTATACAGCGATATTTTATGTAATTTAAATTGCATTTATTAGGTTAGATTTTATTACGCGATTTATTACGCGTATTATTAGAATTTAGAGATTTAAAATTTTAAATTTTGAAAAGTTTAAAATTTGGAAATAAATATTATAATTTAAAATATAAAATATTAAATTTAAAATTTAAAACTTTAAAATTTAAAAATATCAAAATTTTAAATTTTGTATTATATATATGTGTGTGTGTGTGTGTGTGTAGAAGGAGAGAGAAGAGAAGGGTTGGGGGGACACGCGTTAGAGATTTAAAATTTTAAATTTTGAAAAGTTTAAAATTTAGAAATAAATATTATAATTTAAAATATAAAATATTAAATTTAAAATTTAAAACTTTAAAATTTAAAAAAATCAAAATTTTAAATTTTGTATTATATATATGTGTGTGTGTGTGTGTGTGTGTGTGTGTGTGTGTGTGTGTGTATGTGCATAAAAGGAGAGAGAAGAGGAGGGTTGGGGGGACACGTGTCAGTCTAAGGTCCCTCCAAACCCTCCTTTAATGTAGTTAAATAAATAGATTTGAAGGAGCTCTCAAATTATAAATTGTATAGATAGATTGTATAGATGGTTGATATTGAAAATAAGTACCGAAGTGATGAAATGCTGAAGAAAAAATTTGATGCGATGCTTGGGTTTCGGTAGAAGACTATGCCGAAGGGCACTTCGATTTTGATTTTGATTTTGATTTTGATGTTATGTCTAAACACACCCACTTTGACAAGTAACAGTTGGGTTCATTTGAATTGAGTTTTTTGAAATTCAAGTGGGTCTGATAGAGAACGAAAAGTTAGGAAGCAGTTGAGAATAGAAGGATGGCGAAACATGGGAGTTACTCTCACAATCACGACTACATGCTTATAAAAGAACAGGGATGCCTACAATAAAAAGGATTCAAACATTAATCCAGCTCAAATACATATGGGGGTGTAATGTAGTGTGTGCCGGGTTGGCTCAGCCCACATTATCTGGGCCAACACGAGTTAAGGGTCGGGCAGGATCTTCCAAGCCTCTAATCTAGTACAGCCCTTCGGCTTAGAAGGCTCGGGCTAGGTCGGGTTCTGGGCGGCCTCTTAACTTTTTTTATTTTTTTAAAAAATATAAAATTTTAAAACATGAAAGATCAAAATAATTAAAAAATAACCAATACTTTATTTTTCTTAAAATTTTTTTAAATTTATTATTTTTTTTTTCAAAAAGTGTTTTGCCCTTGGGAGGAGGGCTTGGCAACTTGCCCTGGACTTTGTGGCATAAGCCGTACCGCTCCCGTAGCCAAGCAGTCACTTGGCCCGTTTGACATTCTTAGATATTATATGTCATTAGTTTCAAACTTATTTTTATTTATCTACAATTGGTAATACTTGTTCCTGATAGTAACTGCCGCGAGTCTAAAACTCTCCGAAGCATGAATTTGTGGCTACAACCCATCATAGAAAACCTCGCGTACTTCTCTTCAACATACTCCATCACTTCCCTCTCTCTTACCATACCAAACACAAAATTGTTCCAATTTTGCATATAGGAATATATAGTCAAACGAAATGATAGCTATAGGAGTAAAGCTTCATTTTTTCTTTTTACCGTAGAGGCAATACAAAAATATTACACTCTCTATAATATTGTACTCCTTTTTCATAAGGTGAAATTCTTTTTTCGTTGTCCTTGGTCTTTTTCCTGAAAAGAATTTTCCACATAGATCCTTGTATTCTATTTTCATTTACTGCTTTGTGGTTTATCTATTTTGTGATGGTCGTTTTTTATTTTTGTTTGCGCACTTGTCATCCAAAATATGCCACATCCTTTGATCAAGTGGACATGAGCTCGATTGGAATTTTTTATCAACTAATATCAAAGCCAATGGTTTAAACCTTTTGATGCTCTTCTTAGAAATAAGATGCATTTAGTGGCTCTTGTAATCATAATTCACATGAAGCAAAGTACACTTGGAAGAGCATACTTAGTTGCATACAATCAAATGAGTAAGCTTTAATTTGTTAGCTTATTGAAAGTTTGGAGGGCATGTGTTGAGAAGTGGCAAGAATTATTTGCGATGACTCATTGAAAGATTAGAGAATATGTATTGGAGAAGAGCCGAGAATGATTTGACAATGACTCACAGTGCTTAAAGGTTGTGCGTTGAAAATGAGCCAAAATGGTAACACATAAGCAGGAATTCAAACCTCTGATCTTTAGAATAAATTCCCTGCTAACAACTGTCGATCGCTCGACCTCCCTCCCTTCTAACATCCTACTCTAGAAAACATGTATTAAATAGATGTATATAAAGAGAAAATGGTTGATTGTGGACCTTATTTATTAGGTGAACGTGAGCGAATTCCACTAGGGATGTCAACGGGGTATGGATACCCGAAATATTATCCGATCCCGAACCCGAATCCGAACGGGGCGGATTTATCCGAGATAAATGGGTATGGATTCGGTTATGGGTATTAAAAAAAAAAAACCAACAGATATGGATATGGGTATGGATTTTGTATTTATCCGACCCGAACCCGAACCCGAATAAATTATATATATACATAAATTTATTTTTATTTATTTATATAATATATAAAATATTTAATAATTTTTATCTCTTAGATCTTCATTCAACGGTATGGATTTTTAAAACCCGTCGGGTTCGGATCCGGATTCGGGTTTCGGCTTTTTGGTCGAGTACGGATATGGATATGAATTTTTAAAACCCACCGGGTTCGGGTCCGGATACGGATTTTAATTTGGTTTTCGGGTTTGGGTTCGGGTTTTTAAAAATCCGACCAAAACCCGACCCGTTGACATCCCTAAATTCCACATAGATTGGATCAATGTGCAGAATTTTGAAAGATTCAAATCCAACCGAAAAACTTAAACTAGTAAGGGAAAATACTTTCCACATTATATACAGGTCAAACTTTCATTTTAAATTGAATATGAAATTGATATTCGTAGGAAAAAAATTCATAAGAAATAGTTGATTTTATCGTCCATTCAAAGGCAGAACACATGCATCTCAGCTATTGACTGTGCTAGTTGTTAATTGGTGGAAGTGTGCATGCCCAACGTTTTGAATGATTCAAACAATCGGCAATGTGCAGGGCTTTAATTTCTTCGCACCTAATTTGCTGAAAATCTGCATCCACTTGAATTCACCACTGCATTAATCAATGTCTGCTTAGACACTTTCCATGGATAGTAAGACCTAAGTTCTTTATTTTTCTAATTATTAATTATTAATAATAATTAATTGTGAATCTTTCCAATCTAATTAAGCACTGTTTATAAAGTATAAATGCCCATACTTTGTTTATTTTTTTTTCAAAAAAAATGATACTTTCACTTGTTAAAGGACTACTACAGTGATGTGTTCCAAACCAAACATCATGCTTTCACCCTACCTTTCCCCTTTGTTAAGGCTTTATCTCCATAAAAAGGAGGCAACCCAACTTTGGCTTTCACATGTTGGGAGTTTTGTTTGAATAAAAGCATACATCCAAAGTGGGGCATAAGTCCACCCCGAATGTGGGGGATGAAGCAAACATGACCTAATTGTCCGGCTAGGGTTTGCGCCGACTAAAGCCCTTAAGTTAAATTATATAAAACAATTATTTTTCTATAAAATAATTATTTCTTTCAAAAGCTCAAGCAAAATACTTAAGTACCAGAGAATAATATTTTTAATATTTATATTCAATACTACTCCTTACACTCCTCACGTTTAGGCTTAAAGATGCTTTGCTTCGCCGAAGACATGAACTAAAATTAAATGGTCCACACTTTGACTCGTGTCTAAACTTGAGATAAGCCCAAGACGTGAACTTAGATTAAATTGAAAAAAATTAATTAAAGTTAGAAGCTTCATGAAATTCGAATTCTGAATCTTTTGTTCTAATATCATATTAAATTTATATTAATATTTATATTCACTTTATTTGTAATGACACTTTCGACCTCTTTGGTATGCTTGAGTTTCCATAAAAGCATTATTTTAATTTTCCGGTTTTTAAGAAAGAAAAACTGAAGTATACTTTTGGTCATCAAACTATTATTAGGTGGGTAAAACTATAGTTCTGAAATTTTAATTCGTTATAATTTTATAGTAAGAACTTTTTAAATAGTTATAATTAATTCACACAGTCTAATTTAGTTAATTGGAGATTGATATATCCTTGATGTGGTATGTTATTCATTGCCATATCATTGCCGCATTTGCGTCACCATAAAATTAATTACGATTACGTAGAAAGTTTGAGCAAAAATCATATCAAATTAAAGTTTGGAAACCAAAGCATCTTAGTTTGTATAATTTCGCAAAGAAAGTAATAAATTGAATCTTCTATTTATAGCTTCCATGACAAGAGTTTAGAAACATTAATTTTATGTAATAAAAAAGATTCTACTTATGGCTCTTCACATTAATTAAACAGCTCTTTTTTAAACAACATTTCTTTATAGCATATGGCTTAGCAAACTTTAACATGAAGCAATTCAATTTGGATTATTTAACTTGTATATTCAAAATTACTGATAATTTCTGCATGAAATAGTTTTTAAGGAAAACTACTATCTTCATCAAATTATCCAAATCGAAAGCATGCAAATAAATCATGATAACTCGAATTGGATCACGAAATCAAACTCTATGTAGTGTCCCTGGTGTTCTGCAGCCCGTTTAATTTCAGCATCTGAGGCTTGTCGACACGTCTGGCGAGTGTCGAAATAAATCGGAGTCGTTTTGGCACGAAATGGACGCAAAACGGACTCAATGCGACGTGAGAGTGGAACTCTGACACCGAAATCTGTAAAATATAGGATTTCAGTGTTGAGTACCAGTACCTGAGAGGAGTACCGGTAACTAAGTGGATGGCAAAGATAGAAGCTCTCGGGTTTGTGCGTATTTGATGCTGAGTACCAATACCTGGTTGTCGAGTACCGGTACCGAGTTCGAGTACCGGTACAGCATCGGGCGAGTACCGGTACCAAGTGTGCGAGGCTGCGGGCTGAGGGGCCGGGTACCGGTATTGGAGTTGGGTACCGGTACCCCAGCTAGATTTTTGAGTTGGTAAGGGGTAGTTTGGTCTTTTGAAGTGATGTTCACCCCAATGTTTATCCTCAGCTTTTATATACTTGTAGAGAGCTCTGAAGGAAAGTTTTTGTTGCTGCTCTCTCTCTCTCTAGTTTTGGACGTTGCTCGTGGTGAAGGTCGCGGCTCAAGCTCGGATAGATTTCAACGTTGCTCCGGAGGGCAGTTCGAGCGCGTGGACGTCACAGTTACGCCGTTGGAGGCCGGGCGAGCGCGTGGATTCCCTTCTTTCGACTTCTCACCGTGGTTGGACGAGCTTTTCGAGATAGGTTGATGTTTATCGAAATTGTCGGATTTCCTCCTAAGTCTTAACATCGTCAACATGTTTCATTGGTTTTATTTCTTTTGCTAGTACTCAAATTCATGAAATTTGTATGTTAGAGTATAAAATCTGAATTTGGAATTAAGTTAGTGATGGTATACATGTTAAACTTGAAAATTGACTTAGGAGAAAACTATTAAACCCTACACTGTCATTTTTTGAAAATTATCAGTTTTAGCTTTAGCATTTGTGGTTCTTTTGTATTGCTGCTGTTAGTATGCGGTGGATACCTAGATTAGTGTAGGTTAAGGTTATGCTCGTGCTGGGATGCCGAGTTCTTTTTACAATAATGTGTAGACTGTTTCGTACTGTCAGGTACTGTTGCGGTTGATGGTTAATCCAGATTTCTGTATCTTGCATCAGATTGTGCCAAGGGCACGTGAGTTTTGGTTGTTAGACCAGTTAGACCTATTTGCATTGACTATAGCCTGTGAGAGCCTGATTGAGCTCGACAGAGACACGCTTGCATACTCGGTTGGGTCGCGCCCACGAGTGCCGCTCCTTAATCTGGCTTCCTTGCTTTGCGTTGGTGTCGTAATAGTCTGGTTTAGACATTGCTCTTCGCCGGCCGCCCTCGAGACGGTGTACGGTGTAGTTTAGACAGGCGGGACGGGTGTATCACAGTCCCTAGTGAGATTGGGTCAATGAGATGCATATTTATATCTACAGATAGCCTATAGTGGTTAGCGATAGTAGAGTGGCATGTAGCTATAGATTTCTTTCCAGCTTTCCTTACTATCCTTTGCACATATTTCTGTAGACTTAGTGGGTGAGCCGTTGATGTCGGTGGCGATACCCACTGAACACTACTCTGTTTTGCAGTAGTTCTAACACCCAGTTGTTGCCCCTCTTTGCAGAGCCTTCGTCTGTGGCCGCTGCCATCACTGATTCGGATCGTGGAAAAGGAGTCGCGAGCTAGATCTCTACTAGTCGTGGTGCTGTGCTAGAGGAGTACCTTCCACAAGTAATTTTTGGGACTTTCTTGTACATATAGTTATGCTGTCGGGGTACTCGCTGAAGCGAGTTTATGTTGTGGATATTTTGTATGTACAGGAACCTCTTGAGGTTATGTTTATTTTTTTTCCGTTTAGCAGTTCTATATTACTGGTTGTATTTATGTTGTGATTACAAGTACATCTATCGCTTCGTATACACGAAAAATTCTTATGTATACGGCGGGTCTGTTGGCGTGCCCAGAAAAACATGGTAATCTGGGTCGTGGCACCCTAAAACTTAAAAATATTGAGTCAAGAATTTACATTTTAATCAAAAAATAGCATTGCTAACCGTTTCATTCAACGGGTGAATAAATTCAGCAATATAGTTGAGGCAACGGGCTTTGAAAATTATAAAAAGTAAAAGAGTCTCATGACTTGGTCTTTTTTTTTTTTTTCGTTCGAAGGTCTAAACTTAGGGGTGAAAGTAGTTAGGATAAACTCCAATTGAATCCGACACCGGATATAACGAATCGTATTTCGAAACGAAAGCCCCCCTCAGTTAATTATTTCGAAATGTTTCATCGTCTAGCCACAATCAAGGACAAAGAGTATCATCAAGATTTTGGGCCTAAAAAGATGAGATGAATTACGTATTACGAAATACATGTTCGGATATATTTGATGAATCCCTACTTATTAGATTATCCATTTTTCTAGTACAAATTTTCTAGTAGAAAAGAATGGAGTTGGGATCCATACGCATACGAAATACTTTTGGTATACAGATGGTATACAAAATTTTCTTCTTTTCTTAATTATAGTATAGTTTATTATAGTTATTCCATATACGCCCTCCTGCTTTTTTGTTTTATTCTATGGGACTCGTGATAACAAAGAATAGGGAGTTATAGAGATGGGGGGAGACGGAGGGACACGGAAACGGAAGGGAAGACAGAGGGATGGGAGTTATATAAAAAGAGATGGTAAACAAGCCATCTAAATAAGAAAAAAAAATTCCAAAGTAATGACGTTGCGCCACGCCAACAAAATTATTGAAAAATTATATATTGTTTATAGATTTAATAATTAAAACTTTATAGGAATATAAATATAATTTTAAATCGTTATAGGAATGCATATAAAATTATTCTTTTAGTCTAAAATGGGTATTATTATTGAAATAAATGATGATACAAAGATTATAGTATCCAGGGAATTCATGGATAAGGTGGATTTGTTCTGGGCAATAATTTTCCTTATTGGAGACATTGGGGGGGACAAATCCTGGCACTCTTTTAGTGCTCAATCTAGAATTCTTAAGGCTGTACTTGGCTATCCTACAATTTATACAGTAAATTTTAAGTTTCATCTTAAATCTAGCTGGTTTGCAGGTCAATTTGAATATAAATCGTTCAACATATAGGCGTGTTTGGTTCGAAGTCGGAGTCGGAATCGGAATCGGAATCGGAATCAGAATCGGAATCAAAATAAGCTGGAATCGGAATCGAAATGACTCATTACCTAATTTTGTTTGGTTCATCACCTGAATCGGAATCGGAATAAATTATTCCCATTATCGATGTTTGGTTTAAGTGGATATAAAAAACGTAATCAAATTAATATACTAACATTATCTTTATAATATATTAATTTAAATTCAAATTAAATATTAAATATTAAAAATTTACATCAAAATTTTGAAATAATGTCAAAATTTTAAATCTATTTTTTTTTAAAAAAAAATTAAACTTTGAAGTTGAGTGAATAATTCAAAATATGAAACTAAATTTTGATTTATTCAAATTCAAACTTAAAATTCAATTTAAATTTTAATTTGAATCCATAAATTTAATTTAAGTTGAAATAAAATTTGAATAAAATTTATTATAAATTAAATATTTAATTTAAATTCAAACTCATAAGTTAGATTCGAAATCTTGATTAAATTTTAATTTTTAATTTAACTTCAAATTAAAATTTAAAATTATATATTTATTTTTTAAATTTTAACTCATATTTTAATTAAAAAAGTTGAAAAAATAAATTTAATCGAAATAAATATCCATTCTGTCCGGATTCAACTTCCAATCCGGCCTTCTAGGCCGGATTGAATAAATAGTGATTGGGGATTCCATTCCACTAGGGAATCGGAATCGGAATGGGACTCCCGCGTATAAACACCCACAAACGGATTCACCCATTCCGATTCCAATTCCAGGGTGAAAAAGAAGCGAACCAAACACGCTCATTAGATTAAAATGGATCAGAGTTCATCTGGGGGTGCTACTAATAGCACCAAACACTTAGGGCTTGTTTGGTTTAAGGGTGGAATTGGAATGAAATAATGGAATGGGAATGAATGAAATGGTAATTGGAATGGCCCACTCTTCCAAGACGTTTGGTTTATTTGTGCATTGGGAATTGAAATGAGCTATTCACATTTTATTGTTTGGTTCGTATAAACTAAAAAATTATAGAATACTATACATACTAATTTTACTCTCAAATATAAATTTTATTATTATTTGAAATTTATGAAAAATATAATACTATTCCTAATAAGTTTTCAAAAAAATATCAATTATTTTAAAAATTTTTTATTGATGTGGTTAGGAATTACGTTTTTGAGAAAGATAGATTTTTTTTTTTTGATGAGAAAGGGGTGAAGAGAAGGAGGGTGAGATGGTCACATGGGCTTCGAGATCTTAGTGGGCTTCCGGAATGAAATCTTAATCCGGACTAGAAGACCGGAATCAAGTTGAAGGCTAATGGGCCATTCCCATTCTAGTCCGGAATAGGAATCCCAAACCGATTTATGCGAATCAAACAAAATTAACCAGATTTGATCAAACCGATTTTCATTCCATACCCAAAATGGATGAACCAAACAAACCCTTATTGTTATCAAGTTTTCCACTGTTAGATTTATTCTTTTGATCATTTTTATCTATTTGATCATATTATTCGACCAACCACCTACCTAACTCTAAAAGGTCGCTATCATCCTAACCACATATTTTTTTTTTTTTTCTAAGGACCGAAAACTGAATAGCACCAATGACATGATGCCATTAGAAACATTTCAGCCTAATTCAGAGGATCGATCCATTTATAATCCAAATCTAATTAAGCTAGATACAAACTTAGTAATTTCACGTCGAATCATGGACCTTGTCAAGAATTACTATCTCTATGGAAAAATCATAGCCTCTGTCTAGAATTCTGAAGAGTGAATTCTGCTGGCCGTTCCATAATTTCTGAATGAGAAGAAATGTGGGAATAATTTGTGAATGAGAAGAAATCGGGGAATAATTTTCTGCACCTACTGCGTTCTTAAAACCTTGCAATACTCATATGTTCTGTGTCCCTCCCTATATTAGTTAATTCGCAAATTATTCACAAATTTTTGAAGAAACGAATTAAACGGCCGAATTCGTATTTTTCCGAAAAATTCGAAAAAAAACACGTTTTTTGGTCAAAAATACTTATTCACGAATAATTCGCGATGGCCGAATTATTCGGCTAAAAATTCAGCTCGCCGCTCGCCGCTCACTGCTCGCGCCCGCTTTTGCGCTCCCCACGTGCCCGCGCACGCGCCCGCGCTCGCGGGCAGCTCGCCGCCCGGCTCACCCAAAACAGAAAACAAAAAAAAAAAAAAAAAAAAAAAAAAAAAAAAAAATCTCTTATGGACTATCTTAATCTCTTATTTGCTTATTTATTTATTTATTTTAAGTCATAATATAGTTTGCTTTTTTTTTACTTAATTAATTTAATTTTGTAGCTCTTTATTCTTATGTTCTTAAGAAATATGAGTAGTTATGCTAATAGCATAAATTTTGAGAAAAAAAAAATTTAATTTAATAGGCGAATTTTTTATCCCGAATTTTTAATTGGTGAACGTAAAATATCCATATAAATCATGTATCCGAATAATTGGCGAATCTGTTTTTTAGCCGTATTTTTCAACGAATTTAAAAATTAGAAGACGAATTTTATTCGAATTATTTCCGTACCGAATTTTTGCCAAATCCGAATTAACTAACTGTGGTCCATCCTACCAAAATACTCATAGTCGGCTAAGTTGCAGTCTTTTCTATCATCGAGAATTGGGGGAATGTTTTTATGACCTGATAATAAGGTTAGAAAACAAAGTGCAGTTTTTATATAAAAATCTAAAAATCCCAAATGATGCAAATCCATCTAAGTTGGAATAGCACGGCATACGATACACTTTTTTTTTATTTTTTTGAGCCGGTAATATTGTCAAATTACAAACATATCGATCTAAATCCAACATTGCCTCAAGAAATGGTAATAGTTGAATATGAATGCCGAAGCCACCCCTAACGGAGAACTGTTGTGCCAGTCAGAACGATTTGGCATAATCGATAAGCCCATGTTGGTTGTATCTTTCATGCTGATAAATTCGTGTCCTCTATACCTAATGTACAAGATATGTCGAATGACATTTTGACAGATATCATGTCAATGATACAACAATCTTGTTCTCAACTTGAATTGAAACTTCAACTAGCATTCATAGAAATGCTAGCTGCAGTGTACAAAAGTTATCGATTTTTCGGTCTTTCCACTAATCCACCGCACTTCGAGTTCTGCGTTTGTTGCGGCTAGCACCAGCCTGTTGTCACGGACAAAATATTTTCTGCTGGCTTCTCCTTGACAGTGGCCCAACTTCGCTAGCGGAGCGGGTCGTTAAAGTGACCCGAACCCAACCCACTATGGAGAGATGAGGGGTTTTGTAACTTCTCCCATCAATGATGGAAATTCAAGGGTTATGAAACTCCATGGGGTGACTCTTAGGCTTTTGGCTCATTATGAGGGTGAGTTAATGTGTCTCATAATGAGAGAGTTAGTATGTGTCTAGATTCATTACATCTAGGAGCTTATAAGTAGTGGGGTTTGGTTAAGGTCAAAACACACAAGAGAGAGTGTGTATGTGTGGATTGTAATTCTCATTTCTAAGTAGTGTATTACTTAGTTTTTTGAGAGAACCTCTGTCTCTTTCTCTTTGTCATTTTCTTTGCATACTTAATCGTAGGGCGCGAAGGTCCAGGCTAACAATAGGGGCGAAGGTTTGCCCATCTTCGAGCAGGAAGGCGGGCGCCGCACGGACTTTACGAACAGAACCGCTAAGGTCGCGACACTGTGCTGCTTATCGAGATCCCTCTCGTGTCCAATAAGATCATACCATTCGTATCAATGCGAAGCGTGCTGAAAAATACGTCGGCACATTCTGTGCCAATAGTACGACAATTCTCTCCCGCAACTTAAATGGAACTGCCGAATAGCACACAGAGCGGCGCACAGATATACACACACATGCACAGAGTGCATGTAAAAACATATTCGGGCAGCTGAGAGGGAAAGAGGTCGGCCGTTTTTTCTTGTCTTCCCACTCACCCGCCGCGTTTTACGCGATCGCATTCCCCGTCAGCCACCCCATCCCGCGCCGTCATTTCCTCCCACGCCTTCCCCCGCACGAGCTCGTCCTCCGTGTAACGGTTACGTATCACGCCTCTAGTACATGTGGGCTCCACTTGTCAGTCTCACAACTTGTGATATGCAACCGTTACACCGAAGGATGCTCGCCCTCTCCGGCTGAGTTGCGTTCCCATTAATTTTTTGCTTTTTTGAATAATTTAATTTAAATATTTATAATTAAAGCAATTGTTACGCCGTGGCCTGCTGAGTGGACGAACCCACCACCGTCAAAAATTACTTTTTCAATTTTTTATATTTTTTTTTTAACCGTCAAAATCACTTTTTATTGTGCGAGATTACCTGAAGCAAATTTTGAAATACACCCCTTAGTTTTTTTTTACTCTCTTCAAATTCCTTTTTTTTTTAAAATTAGCCATTAATCAACTCAGTATTATTCGGTAAAAAGTAAATAATTAAGAAAAAAAAGTTAATTTGAAAATAGCGTGTAGTTGAGGGGCTTTATCATACAAATTTTTCATGTTTCTTTTCATCTACCGGAGTCGGGTTCGGATCAGAAGCTCCAAAACGATCCACGTGGAGAGGGTCAGTTTCGACCGTCCGATTCGTGTCTCGTGACGGGTCGATCCAAATCCCCGGGCCCACGCTTGTCGACCCGTAAATCCTACGTGTCGGATCGCCATAAGATTGCACAAGAGCCTCGGCCGTTTCCCTGATGGCATTTTCGCAATTAGAGTCCGAATTTCGGGCATTTCGTAAATTTCGTGCTCAGTAACGAAACCCACCACCCACGCTCTCGCTATTTAAACGCCCCGAGTACTCCAAATCCCCAAATTCCAAGGAAAGAGAAAATGGCTTCGAGAACCCTCTTCTTCTCCTTCTTCGTCTTCGTCCTCCTCCTCCCCGAGTTCGAAGCATCGATTACGTCAGCCCTAGGCGAGGGGAGGAGGAGCTCGACGTCGTCGTCGTCGTCCTCGTCTCCGGCGCCGGGGCCGCGGAACTCGACGGCGTTCATCCGCGCGAGCTGCGGCGCGACGCTGTACCCGCGGCTCTGCTACGCGTCGCTCTCGACCTACGCGGACTCGGTCGCGGAGAGCCCCGTCGCGCTCGCGCGCCTCGCCTCGAACGTCACCGCCGCGCGCCTCCGCGCCCTCTCCGCCCGAGTCGCCGCCCTCCGCCGCCGCCGCGCCGCGCCGCCTCCTCGGGAGGCCGCGGCGCTGCGCGACTGCTGCGAGTCGGCGGGCGACGCCGCCGACCTCGCGCGCCGCGCCGGGGCGGAGCTCGCGCGTCTCGACGCCGGCGCGGCGGCGGCGGCGGCGGCGGGGTCGGGGGCGGCTTGGAGGGTCGCGAACGCGCAGACGTGGCTGAGCGCCGCGCTCACGAACGAGGACACTTGCGCGGACGGGTTCGACGCGGTGGCGCCGGGCCCCGGCTCGGCGAAGGGCGAGGTGCTCGCGCGCGTGCGCAGGGTCAAGCAGTACACCAGCAACGCCCTCGCCCTCGTCAACACCCTCGTCGCCGCCACCCACGGCCCCTGAGATCGCATCGCATCGCATCCCATCCATCCTTCCATCGCTCTCCCCCGTCTGATCTTATCTCAACGGTTCGATCGCCCTTATACATTCCGTAATAATTAATGCTAATTAAGGTAGTGTTGTTGATACGAAAATCGATATTCGATAGTGAGTGTATGGATAGGGGAAATGTTTCTCTTTTCCCATGTTATATATATATATCTGATGTAAGAGCTCTTTAAACAACTCGTCTTGTAGCTTTTTTTTTTTTTTTTTTTTTAATCTTCTTTTTTCTTATATATTTACTCTTTTTCTATAGATAAAAAAGCAAGCACTCAGAATTTATATACATATATATACGTAGAGCTCACGATTATAAACGATTTGTACGGCAAAAAATTTTGCCTATTAAACTGTACACAATTCGAATCCCGCAATTACCGCCGTTGAACTTTAGTACTTTGATTGTTATGTTAGATTTTGTTATGTGGTGCTATTTCATGGCGTTTGTTTCAACATTATTGCATAGATGCATGTACGACATGAATTTATTGAGATCGAGGTTTTTTATCATAGTATTTTTTAGGGTTTTAGGGATAATTGGTCGCAACTTTTAGAATTACACTTTTTCGATCCTAGGTTAATTTATTATTTTTCAAAATTATTTTGTTTTATTTTTAGTCAATTTAGAAAAGAGAAGGTGGATCAACCTAAGAATAAGAAGATAAGAGATCGAATTCGGTTCAACACTAGGACTAGAATGTTCTTTATGTAACATTAGGCTGCGTTTGGTTTGGTTCGGTTATAACTAAAAATTGCTTATCCAGGTACAGGTAAAATTTAAGATATAAACAGGAATTAGATCAATTTTGCGTTTGGATGAAAATTATATTATTTCTAGGAATAAGGTAAGTAATTGGATGGTTAGGAACAAAAAGAATAAAAGTTATAATTTTAAATTAAAATTATTTTATCTAATTAATTAACATCAAAATATTACTTTAAAAATAAATTAATATTAATAATTATAAATAATAAATTATTTAAATAATAATAAATTATAAATAAATATAGATTATAAATTATAAATTAATTAATAAAAAATTAATTAGATAATAAATTATAAATAAAAAATTATTAATAATTATAAATTTTAAATTATAAATTAATTAATAATTAATTAATTAATTATAAAATAATAAACTAATTATTTATTTATTTTATTATTTAAGTAATAAATAATGATTTAAATATATTAATTAAATTAATTAATTATTTAATATCATAATTAAAATTATTTTTAGACTTTAATTAATCTTGTTCTCACTTGAAAACAAACTTGTTTTAGAAAAAAGATGGAACGGCAGTTCCAGTCTTATACCGGTTTATTCCAGAAATTCGAAAACTACTGTTCTCAAGTACTAAACGGATCGTTTGGAAACAAAGGGAGGAACAAGGACTTATTCCCCCTTTGTTCTCCAATCAAACGCTACCAAATAGAACCGGAGAGGTGGGCCCACTTTCAAGAATAAAGATGGTATGTTCCGTGTACAAATTATTTAGGATTAATAGATAACTATATATTATAATTATAAATAACTTTATTTTTTGATACATTTAATTATAAAAAATTGACAACAAATACTATTAATTATAGAAAAGTAGTGAGGCCTCGGTATGCAGTTATTCTTAAGAAACTATCATCTGTAATATGTCCAACGTGTACAAGCTTTGGCTGGTTACTTAAACTCAAGTCTCTGAATCATGCGGAAAACGACTGTGTCACATTTATACCATATCATAAATAATTAGTCCATCACCTTTTTTTTTTTTAAGAGAAAAGCATAATAAAATTTTTTTTAATAACCATAATGGAATGGGTCCAAAAGAAATAATATAATTGGTTTTGAAAACACCATATTAGGAATATAGCCGTACATTCTTGTTAAGAGCCAAACGTCCGGATCCTTGATCTAATCAAAAATCTCTCTCGAAAAGCATGCAGGAATGCGGAACGGTTGTGAATAGTGATTCTCGAAGTTTGCGTCATTCGACTGGATCAAGCGATTCGGCTGATGAGGGATCGGATCAGCCGAGTTCGAAAATCTTTACTGTAGATTCAATTCGGCTGGATAAACCGAATTGATAAAATGCACAGAGTTTTGGGTTGGCTGATGAGCAAAATAGATGGAATACACAGTGACTGATCGGCTGAAAGAGCCAAATGCCTTTATATATATATTAAAATGAAGTTGGGAATTCATACAAAACAGAGTGTGCCCGAAGGACATACAGACTCTGAAAATCTAGATTACAACAGAGTTTGCCCGTGGGGCATACAAACTTCAGATATCTAACTTAAAAACTACTTCTAGAAAAGACGGTAAATGCGGATAAAAAAGATTACATGTAGACTACTCCTAAAAAAGCGATAAATGTAGGAAAGAAAAGTATTGAAAATGCGGTGGTCTTCTCATTCAGGGGAGAGAAAGAACCCTACTACAGGCTTCAAAGTTACTACTTGTAATATCTTATCAGCCATATTATTGGTTGGTTATAGTAGTAGAGAAAGTGATGTAGCCATGATCATGAAAGTTACGCCACATTTCTTATGAAAGTTACGCCCCACTTCTCAAACATTCCCGCCTAAACGCTCTTGACCTTCAGGCGTCTTATTGCCGACTCCTGATGTACCACGTGTCTTTATTTTTTTGACTCATACGTGGATTAGGTCGGCACGTTAATTTTTTGGTATCAACAATCCTAGAATTTTTTTTTTGTAAATTAGGGCCCTTGTAGGGCATTAATTTTGGGGTTAATTACACCATTTTCCCCCAACCTCTGTTCAATGTTTAAATATTTTGCGATAATTATTCACGCAGTGGTCCAGTGGAAGTCAATCTTAAAGTTAGGCTCAATTACACTTTTGTTCCCCAAACTTTCAAGAGAGTGATATTATAGTCCTCCCTTTAAGTTGTTTAAATTTTTTGTTCAAACTTTTTAGATTGTTGTAATCAAGCTCATGATCGTATTAAGTTGATTAAATAGTAATGTATTGCAAATGCCATAGTGATGTGATAATGCAATGATTAACAATATGACAAATGACTAAATACAACATTATTGTTATAGAACATCATTGTTATACAACCATATATCAGCATTTAGTCAATTAATTTAGACTATGAGACTAAACTGTAATAATTCAAAAATTCAAAAAAAAAATTCTATGGAAGTTTGAGAACCATAATATCACTTGCATCATAGTTTGAAAAGCAGAAGTATGATTTGTTCTTAAATTTACAGGGAAAGAATAATTTTTGGCTTGCATTTTCACGACAATGTTAGACACTTTTTTAGGGCGCAAAATTCAAGTACGAACTGTGAAGGTCTCACTTCTCAGGATCCAAGAAGAGTTTTGTGTTGTTGAGACAGTTTCCACTGATTTTTTTTTTTTTTCCCCTCTCCAGTTGATGATGTGAAAAGTATTATGTGTGGCCTACTAACCTCAGAAGATGTTAGCTAGGCAAATTTATTTGGTTTTATGCATTTCAAACTACAACTTTGGATTAAAACACAGGCATGTTCAAGAAGTTTGTTTATTTCGCTGTAATTGCAATCAAAATTAGACTTGTTGAAAAAGGCTCCACTTCGATCTATATCCAAATTGAATAAAGTTGTAAATTTGGGAGAGTAATCTCACCTGCCTAGTCATCTGCTAAAGAAAAAGAGGTAAACTTCATATACCACCCCCGTGTATGCACTTTCTCACTTTAGTATCTTGTGGTTTAAAGTGCAGCAAGTTAGTATTCTATGGTTTCATTTTTATCTTGTCATCAGCTTTCCCGTTAATATTTCATTAAATTGTATGCAAAAAATTTCAAATACTCCACCTAGATTTATCGAATATTCACTTTAGTATCTTTTAGTTTTAACTTTTTTATTGATTTGACGAAAAAAATTAGTAGATTCTGTAATAAAAAGATAAAACTAAAACATAGGATACTAAATTGATACATTTAAAAGTTAGAAAGTGTGAAACCACAGGAGTGGTATTTAAAGTTTTTCCAAAAAAAAAGCTTTTTCCTCTTGATCACTCGTATAGAAAACATGAAGAGTAAATGCAGCATTCAATTACAACCGGTCAAGTAAATGTTATTTTGTTTATGGATTAATTTCATACATATTTCTGCAAACATAGTAAATGACAAATATATCTCTACAAATATATTTTTCTGGTTTGTTATCGTTAGTGAACCGTTTATATTTTCAATTTTGGCATCACAAATATATCCTTCCAAAAGCTATACTAGTATAATATAAAAGGGTAAAAATATTAAAAACTGATTAGGGTTAAACCAGAGGAACATATTTGTAGGGATATATTTGTTATTTAATCTATGGTTAACTAACTTTTTTCTAACGAATTCTAACGGCAGAGACATATTTGAAAATATCAGGACTTTTGTAGGAACAATATATGAAAGTTGAATTTTGTAGAGATATATTTATTATTCACTATATTTGTAAGGACATGCATGAAATTAACCTTTTTTTTTTATTGTAACACTCTAATTACAAACTATCAAGCTAGTTAACTGTAAATGTAACTACTACTTGTCCAATTGCATGTACATCTCGTTACGTTCTATTTGCAGCCAACGGTTGTACTCTAAAAAGAAACTTAAGCTGTTGGAGAACAGTGTTTATATATTTTTATATTTAATACTCTCCCTCGCATTTGGGTCGAGACTTTTCGCTAGACTCATGATGTAAACTTGAATTAAATAGAAGAAAAATTAATAATGTTAGGATCCTGACGTGACTCGAACTCTGAACCTTTTGATACCATGTAAAATAAACATTGTTTTCTATAAACTTAGACTGTTAGAGAATGGTATTTATATTATTTTATATTTAACACAGCTATATTTAGCTTAATGGCCTCTAAAATGGTTAATTAGAAACAACCATCAACCCTTATGGTAGCGATAATCATCAAGACATTTTGCTTCTCAAATATTAATTTATTATAATTCTTTATTTAGATTTTTCAAATTATTGCAATTAAGCCTCATAATCAGTTTAGTTGACCAAATATTGATCTATTGGTAATATAAAAGTGGTATAGTAGTATTATCTTTGATAACATGATAATGACTAAAATATCACACCACTTGCACATCAACGACGTATTAAAATTTCGTCAACTAAATTGAGCTGTGGGACTTGACTATAGTATGCTATAAAGTCCGAGTCAAAATTTACAATAAATTAAAATTTGACAACTAAAGTGTTATGAACCTTAGGGTGCGTTTGGTTCGCACTATCTTTTTAAGATTTCTAGTAATTCAATAGGAATAAAAAAAATGACAGTATTTGGCTAAACGCACTAAGTAATTTAGTTGGTAATATTGGATTTACTTGGGAATGAGATTCCTCCCAAAGTACTAATCTCATTCCTTTGAGGGATGGTGGGTATCCTTATACTAATGGATTGGGATAATTATAATATGCTAATCTCTTTCTTTCTTCCTACCCGCCGGCTAGTTAGTATTATTTTTCTTTACACTCCAACCTCATCTCTCTCTAAACTTATCTTTTTCTCTCCAAACTTCAACTTTTTTTCTCTCTCTAAACTAAGCTCTCTTCCCCTCTTTTTCTAAAATCTCAACTCTCTCCCTCTAATCTCGACTCTATTTCTCTTCCTATTTCTTCAATTATGTTATCTCTCTCTAACCCATGTTCTCTCTCTTTTTTTTCTAAAAAAATTGTTGAAATTTTTTTTAGCATTATCTAAAATTAATTAAAGAAATAAATAAATTAATTGTATTTTTTTTTGTAATCTTAAATAACATAACTAAATAATATGACTGTACGAACCAAACACAGGAATGCCACATTCTTAATAATAGTGTGAGATCTCTGGTGTTCAGCAGTAAAGGCTTGTCGACAGCTCTGGAGAGTGTCGGGACAAGTCTGAGTGGCGTTGGCGCGAAATAGACGCAAAATAGACTCTGTGCGACGCGAGAGCAGCATTTAGCAACAAAATCTGCAAATAGCTGATTTTTTACTTGCTGTACCAGTACAGCCATCATGGTGTACCGGTACACTGCACAGGCTACGCGCAAACTGCTCTTGGGTTGGCTTCTTGTATCGGTACGCCAGGGTAGGTAGGAGGTTTTTTTGGTCTTTTTCCACCTCGTTCGTGGCACCCTTTCCCTCTCTCTCTATTTAGGCTTGTGTAGAGCTGAGAGAGAGAGAGTTTTCACTGTCCCTCTTCTCCTCTCTCTCTAGCTTGGACCGTGGGCGAGGAGGAGCTCGGGTGGAGTTCGTTTGTCGTCGACGTCGCGCCGCGGTGCCATTTGAGTGTGTTTTCTTCGTCGTGGTGCTGCGAGGAGGCAGGGTGAGCGTGGTTTTCGCCGTCCTCGACGTTGGGCAGATTCCTGAGATGTTTTCGAGGTAAGTGATCCATCGAAATCACTTCAATTACTTCAAGCTCCATCAATTTCGGACTAGGATGCTGTTTCGCAGATTTCCGCGTCGACCGTAGGCGTTTCGGCTCGTACGCGACGTAGGAGAGTCAGATTGCGATGAAACTTGGTTCGTTGGATTCAGGACTTCGAGACGAAGCCCAAGATTGCAGGATTTGGTGAAGGTTAGCTTGGTCGAACCTTTATTTTACTCTGCTGTTGCTATACGTGGACAAAATTGATGGATTTTGATTGTAGAGCTTGGAGTTAGCTCGATTTCTGGATTTGGAGGACTTCGGTTGATCCAGCAGGTTGTTCCGCAGCTGAGGGGGTTTTTTGCTGCCAGGGATTAGCTCTCGAGGTGGGTTTTCATCGGGTTTACTTCTAAGTAAAGATTAGTAATCATGTATAGTTTCCGATTGTTTATACTTCGTACTCGCTTAAATTCATTGAGTAGCATATTGGCTGAAATCTGAATTTGAAGCATGTGTGGAATCTAGTTACACTATACATGTTGGACATGGAAATTTAATTAGAAGAAAACCAGCGATTTGGACCTGTCACCTGTTTACACTATCTGATTTAGCTCTAGGAGCCGTTGAAATTTTGTATCGTCGCAGTATCGAGGCGACAGGTACCCCAGGTAGTTTAGCTTTCAATTACGCTCGTGCTGGGATACCGAGTGTATTTTTACAGTAGCGTTTAGGCTGTTCCGGACTGTTGGGTGCCGTCGGGGTTGACGGTGGACCCATATCGCCATTTTGGCGTCGGATTGTGCCGAAGGCACGTGACTGTTGGTTGTTAGACCAGTTAGTGTCGGTTACTTGGACTTTGGCTTGAAAGAGCCTGATTTAGCTCGACACAGATACGCTGCATACTCGGTTGGGTAGCTCCCACGAGTGCCACTCCGGAGACGGGCGCTGTGCTTTCGCGTTGGTGTCGTGCATACCGATTACACTTGCTCTCCACGGACTGGTTAGTGTGGAGGTAGTTGGATAGTCTCAACTGGGCGGGACGGGTGTGTTCACAGTCCCTGGGGCGGGTATGTTTACAGTCCCTAAAGAGATTGGGTCAGAATTGACATTTCTACAGTAGGTTAGCTTAGAGCATGATAGTGTAATAAATGGTAGCTGTAGATTTTATTCCGGCATTTATTATTACCTTTGCTCCCTTCTGTAGACTTAGTGGGTGGACCGATAATGTTGAGGGCGGTACCCACTGAGGACTACTTGTTTTACAGTAGTTCTCACGCCCTATTGTTATCCCGTTTTTGTAGAGCCATCGTCTTCGGCTGCTGCTGTTGCTGATAAGGATCGAGGCAAGGGCGTCGCGAGTTAGAGCCCTACCCGACGAGCCAAGCTAGAGGTGCCCCTACAGCAGGTAGTTGTTTTGTTGGAGTTTATGTACATACTTATATTTAACTCGCTAGTGCGAGTAGTCTTGTACTTTGGATTTTGGCGTATGTATATGGAACTCGGTTTGTTTTATTTCTGGTTCTTCTAGCAGCTCTATACTACTGTTGTAGTATTGTATGATTTACAGGTACAGCTATCGCTTCGTATACAGGAAAAATTTCTTTGTATACGGTGTATTTTTCGGCGTGTCCGGAGAACGTGTAATCCGGGGCGTGACAAATAGGATGAATAGGAATAAGATTTTTGGACATCTTTTTTTTCCTGGTAATTTTTCATAGTGCGAACCAAACGCGCCCTTATAGTTTAATAAGGATCAAAACTGTAATTTAGCCTAGTATGAATTCTTATGGAGCCTTAGCGTGGAGAAATTCTACACTGTCACACTTGTACCACGTCATCAATAACAAGTAAATCACATTTCTTCTTTTCAAACAAAAGCATAATAAAAATATTTTTTTATAATCATGATGGGACATATATCTCTAAAAGGAGATATTTGGTTGATTTGTTATGCTACGTCACCAATATACCCGTTGCATTCTAGAATTTTTACTTAGCCTGAGGGCCTAAGTTCCCGTTTAGTATTGATGGTTACTAGTGTAATGACCCGCGCTTCGCGGCGGGAGGTCTTAATATTGAGAGCTAATAATATGACTGTAATTATATTTATTTATTACAAAACATACAGATATATATAACATTCACATTATGTAAGATAACTAAATATATACTATAGATTATCTAATATGATGTAATGTCTTTGATAATGCAAATATAATTGATAAAACAGTTCTTAAATCATTATGGCCTATCGGTTCCACTTGATTTCTTGCGGGTGTTAACTTTGCTTGTTCCTTCTCCAGTTTTCGAACTGCGTAAGTATGAACAATATTTCACATATATATAT
>NC_033621.1:4587834-4633152 GCF_001540865.1 Ananas comosus
ATATATATATATATATATATAGAGAGTCCGGCTGCTATGGTATTAATAGCACGAAGCACTTGGTGCTACTAAGTTTTCGCCGTTAGATCTACCCTTTTGATCATTTTCATCCGTTAAATCATACTATTCAACCAACCACCCACTCAACCCTAGGAAGCCTACATCATTCTAACCGCATATCTTTTAATTCAATGGCCAAAAACTTGGTAGCACCAATGACTTGGTGCTATTAATAGCATAGTAGCCTAGTTCTATATATATATATATATATATATATATATATCTTAATATTATATATTATATATATATATATATTATATATATAGAGATATGTTCATAGATGCCTTCAGGGATTATTATTTCATCAATGCCCTTCTAAAACGATAATATCATGAATGCCTCCAATATATCAAAAAATTATCTAAATACCTTCACTAGTTAAGTTCGGTCAAAGTCCCTTAAAATGAGTTATATTTTTAAAATGCCATTTTACCCTTTATCTCCCATTACAGTAGAATATAATAGATATTTCAAGACAGTTTCTATTAAAACTAAATTTAATTATTATATTACTATATTAAATTAAATTATTAATATATATAATATTAAAAATATATAAAATTGTATTTTAATATAGTATGTTTTTATATTTTTTGGTTTTGTTTTCTGCCTTCGGATTCGGTTTCAAGTTGTGTTTAATATAATCAAACCATAATTGAGTTTGAATATAATGTGATTTATTTTTTTTTGTAACTTTAACTGAAAACTACCGTACTCAGTATCGATTAAGCTCACCCCATTCAAAATCGAGTTCAAATAAAATTGTGTACACTATATCAATTCACATTCCTAATCAGTAATAGATAATTTTGAAATAAAATAGAAATTTAATTTTTTCCTATTAATAAAAAATTAAATCAAATAACAATATGCATGTATTTTTTGTCGACTAAAAAAAAGAAGGTTTTTCGTTCGTAGGCTAAATATATTATATTTAGTTTTTAATGTATTTATGGAGAAATTATTGAAAATAATTTTTGGTTAAAAATTTTTAAGCTTCCAATATTAAAAAAAGATAGGAAAAATCTCAACTTTTATTTTATTTAAATTTTTATACATAGTTATTTACTTGCCAATTTAATAAGAGCACTTAGATTGGTAAAATCATCAAAAAATTTGATAAATCTCATTTTCATACACTAAAATTAGTTAATTTTTTAAAAAACTAAAGTTAATGGCTTTCAACTAAATAATAAAAGTTTGAGGGAGCAGTTTCAAAATGGCATATAGTTGAGAGGTCTCCATACATTTTTTGCTTAGGCATAGGTTGAGAGCAATAGGTCATTTTAAAATTAACCATCTTTAACTCTTTTAAAACTATAGTAAATAAGACAACTGATGGTAGGGGTATTGGTGATAATTTTAAGTGTTATAGGGGATATGTGATATTTTAAACTTTATGGGGCATATATGATATTTTAAACTTTGGAGGGGGTATCTATGAAATTCCCCCATATATATATATATATATTATATATATATTTATATTATATATATGTGTGGCATAAGAAATACAAATAATATTTTAAAAATATTATATTTATAAACATGGTTTTTCGCTAAGCAGATGTTTCAATAGGCAAAACACTATCGTTGTCGTGACAAAATACTGCAGTCAACTAATTTTTTTTTTTGAACAGGCAGAACATTAATTATTAGATTTTTTTCCTACAAACAGAACATTAATTTATAATCAGTTCTTAACTTGTTTATTAATCATGCCTTGATTGGCTTTCGGTATGATTATATTCACCAATAGCATTTTCCACTTGAGCACTATTTTTAACAGGTATAATAAGTTGATTTTCAGAAGCGGCCACACTATTAAATTCCTTTGCAATATGATTATTCTAAATCTCCTCTTTTGATTCTAATTATACTATGAATTATTTGTAAATTGTTTTTTACTTTGCTAACTCCAATAAAATAGTATCTCACGCACAACATAAATTTTTCTCTTACAAAATTTTTCATACTACACAGCATATTCCTTGCCCTCTTGCTTTTTTTCTTAACTTTCTCTATATATAGCAATATTGTTTAACATCATACACAGGGTTCATGAAACAAAAAATTGCATAGTACATTGAATATTTTTTGTACTTTTGCTATCTTTCTTATTATTACAATGCATGCATCTTCCCCCCAACTCTTTCTACTCATAGCCCATGTGAGTCAATACATGCCACTTGAACATAGCCCATGTGAGTCCATGTAAGGGAGAGAGAACATGTGAGGGAGAGAGAGAAAATCCACCATGTCGCTCGACGGAGAAACGGCATTTGATTTCAACTTTAGTATAGAGTTTAATGTGACTTTATTGTGCCAAAAAGAGTTATGGCAAAAGTACATAATATTGATAGTCATGTGAATTTATTGCGGCAAAAAGAGTTATGACAAAAGGATATGTAAATACTTTATTTGTTTTATATAAAACTACAACAATTATATTATAACCAGATATTTGTGATCTATTGTGGTCTATATAACTTGACATTATATATAAAAAGGAAAAATTAAGGCTCTTTTTTGGATGTAGGAATGTACAATTGGGTAATATTCTATTTGGTACGAAAATCTTTTATTATGATTGAAATCTAAAACTGCAATTAATGTCAGCAATAAAATAAAATATTTATCTTTCAAATCGTACTTCCAAAATAAGATAAATCATTCTGTAGGTTATATAAACAATCTTATCAAAATATGAACATCAAAATTATTTAAGAAACAAAAATCAAACCGTATATATTAATTACACAAAAAAAATTTCATACTGAATAGTTTCTCATTGATAGCTTATTTCAATGCCCAAATGAAGTCTAAATATTTTTATCATTGTACTTTCTTACCGTACGCTAGTTCAGTAATTGTTATTCTGATTGCATCCTTGAGATTGGGATTTAATCTCAGCCTTTCCTTTGAAAAAAAAAAAGGCTCATTCCCCAAACTTCTTGGGTGTTAAAAATTGTTTATGTACTAAATGGTTCCCAAAGGAACCAAGAAGCAAACTCAAAAAAAAAAAAAAAAAAAAAAAAAAAAAAAAAAAAAAAAGTTAAGATTTACTGGTGAACAAGAGACAAAAGACCCTTTTTTAAAAATTTTTTTTGTAATTTAATTAATACACTGGAGAAGAGAGTGAACACTTGTCATAGGATGGGAATCTCTTGGACAGCCACATAGCTTGCAGGGCACATGAAGGGTTCAGGTGATGGGCTCTAGAACCCTACCTGGATTTGTCCTCTCATTGATAGAATCAAAATCAAGTAAAATTAATCTTGTAGCACCCCACAAAAATAAAATAAAATAAAAGTAAAATAATTTAAAAGATCTTTCTCTCCCATGGACTTTTGCATGAGTGTAAAATTCAAACAAAAATATCATTAGACTAAAATGTCTTTGGTTAAGTTTATGGTTCTCTTTTTTTTTTTTTCACCAAACTCAAATTCCTATACAATTGCGAACTCTAGGAAAAATAAACAGAACTTATGCAATTCTTAGCGGATGGAAACAGATCGAAACAGATCAAAAGAAGAAAAAGATTTTCTAGACTCCGCTCCATTTCTTAGCAAATCAGAACGAATTCAAGTCGATTTTATTTTATTATTTTGATTCCCACTTGCCGCTTCATTTGAGACAGCTCGAGATGGAATCTCCGACAACACTAATCCATTTGCATCCCTAATTATCTCCTTAAACCTTGAGTCTTTAAACTTTTAGTCTCGTGTTAAGTTAGAGCGCGAGATTCTCCACGGCGAAGCAGACCACGAGCAAAATTTTGTTGGGGCATTAATGAAATATTTTATGTTTAGTTATTTTACTCCTCCAATCCTTTTTATCTATCATCTTCTATTATGCTATTTTAGAATTTGACTTTTGCTTTCGGTACTTAATAGGAGAAAAATAAATTAATCAGATTGATTGAATCACGACCTTTAATTAATTAAGTTGGATTAAAACGTAATTATACTAGAATGAACTGTTAGCCCCATTAAAGGAAAAGCAAGAGAAAGAGGAAAAATTGTATGTAGACCCCTCACTTATAGTCACTTCTCAAGTAGCCCTCGCAACTTTTATTTTTTTTTTAAGCGAAACCTTTTCTAACTTTTATTTTTTATTTAAATTTTGTAACTTGGCTAAGCTAAAGATTCTTTTATATTTAATGGTTCTATTGTCTCCTAGTTGTTAATTGTTCTATTTTATTTTATAGAAAAGTGATCAAACTCTTAAATTCAATAAAACCACTCATAGATGTAATAATTTTTAATTTTGATTAATAAAAATTAATTTAATTGTAAAAAAACGTAAAAGTCAAAGGAGCGGAAATCTAAAAAATTTAAGTAAACTATTTCAGAACAGCGGATAATTCGTTCATTTTTTTTCTCATAGAAAAACTATAAGATTAATTGCACTATTAATTGGTCCTTAACCTTGCATGTTGTTTAGTCACGATTTTTTTTTTTTTTTGGTTATTAGATCTCTAGCCTTTATATTTTATTACAATTATGTTTCTTTTTCTTAATAATTTATATAATAACTACTTTATTATGATATACATATATAGCATGGTATTATTTACGAAAATAAATAAAGTTATTTAATAGGCATCTCACATGGTTATAGCATGGAGCCATTAGCATCTTTCTAACTTACATGTATATAATTTTCATTTCTTTATTTATTTTTTATATAATATGAGATTCTATGTTTGATAAATAATATTACGTACGGGCTTTTAAATAATTTTCCCAACAAATATTTGATTCGCCTGATTTTTAAGTAATTACTCATGTACCAATAAATGCACTTGATTCCCTTGGTATATTATCTAGACATCACATATATAGACATGGAATAGGAAATACGATACAATTCGGACACGGTAACTGCTTTCAAAAATTAGGATACGGAGACGGGCATAAAAATCGCTAATAAAATATAATATTATTAATATAATAATATATATTTGTTATATATAAAATATTAATTTTGACAAAATATTATTATATTTTTCATACGATTGAAAGTTAGTAAAATTTTCATTTATAGTTGATATATTGCAAAAAGAAAAAATTTTCACTATACATAATTTATATATATTGTCAATGAAAAATTTTATTCATTCATTAAAAAGTTAAAATATTTATCATCTTACATTATATATGTATAAAAAAATTATATATATATATATTTATAGAGAGAGAGAGCGAGAGAGAAAGAGAATTGAGCTGAATACTGTGATAGTATTTGCTATTATTTACTATCAAGTTTTATATACTATTGATAGTAGAGGTGCCAATGCACGTCACCAAGAAATAAAGTTTTAAAAATAATTTATTATTTTTTTGATTTTTCAAAGTTAATTTAATTTTTGATAGTCAAAAAAAAAAAATTTAAACCACGGCCAACTTCTCTCTCTCTCTCTCTCTCTCCTCTCTCCTCTCTCTCTCTCTCTATATATAATATATATATTATATATACTATTATATTGTTTATCGCTATAAATCGACATTGAACGCGTATTTAAGAAATGTCCACATCGAACACATTTCCGACACTGACATGCGTGTGTCCGATATAGACACGTGAGGCTTATAGAAGTGTCCTGATACATAGTATATTATTCTATATAAATATATAAAAATATTCTAAATATATTAAATTGTTCAATTTTTATAGTTTTATGTTTCGGATTATAATATAACTATCAACAAAGTGAGGTATAGATATAATATCCTCTCTCAGATGATATATTAAAAATCAGACTCATCAGCTATATTTAAAAAAATTTATACATTAAATATTTATTAGATAAAATCGTACATAACTTATTTGAGCTATGAAATATTTCGAATCGACTACCCAATTTTTCTAAATTTTACTTTCACTGCCAAATCTTTCAATTTATTGGGTTTGAGTCAGTCAGCAGTATTTTGACTTTAAAATTTAAATTTAATTATTTTAATAAATTTATAGTTGCAAGAATTATATGAAGTACTATACTAATTATATCTGTAAGAATAAGCAACATATTCAAATTTAAAATCAAGATGCTGTCACTACAAGAAGAACGTGTTTTGGCGGCGACTTTTTTGTGGCGACAAGTAATGTCGCCACCTATGTAGAAGATATGGTTTATTTTTAATCAATCGTTTGTTTTTAATGGCGACAAGTTAAATCAATCAATCAATCGCTTATTTTTATGGTTCAGTTTGTATGGTATGGAGGTAATTGAGCACTCAAAAATTTTATTCTGAATAGTTAATAAACAAATGTTAATTGTAATATTGCGTGTATAAAGGGTGAATGATACTTCTTTATAGAATGTATAATAGTTGAAATTATTGTTCTTATCATAATATCATCTCATTTTATTGATTTTTTTGAGAAATTAACTGATCAGTTACAATTTTATCATAATATCTATGTTCTTATCATAATATCTATGATCCAGCTTCTGACTTTGTGCCCTACGATTAGCTTCAGTTACAATTTTATCCTGAAATTTTGATTTAGTCCTCCAAGTTTTGTACTTGATTGGATATTAATTTAACTTCCCTCCGAGAGTATCAGTTTTACATTTCGTGCACTCTTTTTTTTAAAACGTATTTAGATTTTTAGATAGTTATTATTTGGATTAAGTTTCATAATTTAGGATTTTTAGGTTACCCTGCTTGAGGTAGCTTTCCATATTTTGTATTTGTGCAATATTGTTGTCAAGTAACCAGGGTTCTTCTTTAATCTTGAATGTTGCTTATAGTGGAAAAGATGATAAGCTTGTCACTTTTCTGTTGCAGGTTTAATTGTTGGAGGACTTGCTAATATTTCAAATACAGAAACCAACATTAGGTTTGCATTGCTTATTTCTCATTCCATTCATGTTTGTATGCAAATGTACGACGCAAAATGTGTGTGTTTGTGTGCAAATTCACATATTGTTTGAAACAATTAACTCTAAATGCTTAAACTGTGTTAGCAGATGGAAGGACCATGTATTTTTTATTGTAATAATTGTCCCTCTTAGGTCTGGTCTCGCAACTCTTAAAACGCCTATGTAGTGGAATCAGGAATGGAAGGGTGGGGTTTCAAAACTAAAAAGTGGAGTGGTCCAGCTACTTTTATACCATGTGAAGTAACCAAGTTCTATCCAAGCTGAATCTACTCATGAAAAATCGGCTTGTATTTTCATGCCCGACACAAACATGTATAGACTTAAGGATGTGTGATTTCTCGACATCTAGTGAGAGTTTCATATACTTATTAGGAAAATGAAGTCTCAAAGTTACTCAGTTTTTTTGTTACTCTTAATGCTCAATATTTGGTTACATGAACTGAATTAATGTCGGTTTCTGTCTGTTATATAGTTCATAGCCAACATTGTTATCTACGTACTTGGCCTCTTTATTCTTATATTGTTTCCGTTATCAATTCAGGGATCAACAAATGTTGAAAAGCTAATTTTTTTTTATTTTTATTTGCAGATTTATAAGAGGTCGTGACGAATAAAATTTTGGCAGTATTTTGGTGATGTATTGAATCAAGTTTAAGAATTTAGACATATTTTGAAAATTTTACATTTGATAGCATGTGGAAATGACAAAAATACTATTATTGTGTTTTGTTTTTTGGTTGTGTTGGGTGATTATATTAGATGACAATGCAATGATGCTCTAACATGGTTCTTGTAAGACAATTTAAGTTACTTATTTGCCTTATATGATTATCTATGCTCTTCTTAATATTTAAAGTTTGATTCAGTCTTACTTAGTTATGTGGATTAATTTTATGATTAAATACTTATAGAGATTCAATTAGATTTAATATATATTGGTTCTAAGGTGTTTGAGCCATATTGCTTGGGTTTAATTTTGTTTTGAGAGGATTAAATTGAAATTAAAGGTTAAAATTTAAGAATGAGAAATTTTTATAATTATAGATTATTTTTTAGTAATTTATACTAAATCAATAATAGATATTACTGCCAATTACTTTTTAAAAAAAATAATTTTAGACCAGAAAAATAGTGGCGACAGTAGTCGCCACCATATAACTAGGCCGGCGCTAATTAACTAACTTTTAGCGGCGACAGAATGTCGCCATTAATTATCTAACTTTTCGCGGCGACAAATTGTCGCCACCAAATATTTCGCGGCGACAGAATGTCGCCAGTAATTAGCTAACTTTTCGCGGCGACACCATGTCGCCACTAATTCTCTAATTTTTCACGGCGACACTATGTCGCCACTATTATCTAACTTTTAGCGGCGACATTTTGTCGCCACCAAATAGTTTTACCGACGGGGCTTTAGGCGGCGGCATGCGGCGATCAATTGTCGCCGCCAAAACGTTTTTCGTGGCGACAATTTGGCCTTTGGTGGCGACATTTGTCGCCACTAAATCTTGTATCTGTAGTAGTGTGTTAACTAGCTCAAGTCAAATAAACTGAAAAGATGGCTATATAATAAGATCAACATTTTAAAAGGTTTAGTAGCCAATTCAAAATAGCTTATAATTCAGATAAATTTTATACATTTTAATTTATTTATTAAATATATAATTATTAAATGTCCTTTTATTAGGTACTAGAAAAGGAATATATGATTGGGCACTTCAAGATTTGTGGAGGGACATAATCAAGTGGTGACAACCTAGCAATGTGAGACCCCTGCAGCTTCAATAAATAGTTGGTATATACTCATTTAAAAATTCTTTGGTACATCAGTGTGAATTGCATGCCAAACAAAATTATAATGTAATAAACCAAAAAACAAAAAAAGAGTAATTAAAAAAAGTAAGGCCCCAGTAGGTGTTGTTGCCTTTATTTTATTATTATTTAAATAAAATTTTTACATAAAAATAGGGTAAGAGGAAATGATGGATTGTTTAGAAAAATAAAAAATCGGAAGTAATTTATTTTGCTTTCAAAATATTTTAGAGGAGTTGTAATCTATTATTTGACCAAATGCAATAAGAAGGGAAAAAAAAAGTCTTTCTGTCGATGTATCAAATTATATTGTCACGTCCCGGATTACACGTTTTTCGGGCACGCCGACAAATCCGCCGTATACAAAGAAATTTTTCCTGTATACGAAACGATGGCTGTACCTGTAAATCATACAATACTACAAAAAGTAGTATAGAGCTGCTAGAAGAACCAGAAATAAAACAAACCGAGTTCCATATACATATGCCAAATCCAAGATACAAAACTACTCGCACTGGTTAAGTAAAAGTATGTACATGAACTCCAACAAAAACAACTATCTGCTGTAGGGGCACCTCTAGCTCGGCTCGTCAGGTAGGGCTCTAACTCGCGATGCACTTGCCTCAGTCCTGATCAGCAACAGCAGCAGCCGAAGACGAAGGCTCTGCAAAAACGAGGTAACAATAGGGCGTGAGAACTACTGTAAAATAAGTAGTCCTCAGTAGGTGCCGCCCTCAACATCATCCCACTAAGTCTACAGAAGGGAGTAAAGGTAGTAATAAATGCCAGAATAAAATCTACAGCTACCATTTATTATTCTATCATGCTCTAAGCTAAGCTACTATAGAAATGTCAAGTCTGATCCAATCTCTTTAGGGACTGTAAACATACCCATCCCAGGGACTGTGAACACACCCGTCCCGCCCAGTTGAAACTATCCAGCTAACTCCACACTAACCAGTCCGTGGAGAGCAAGTCTAACTGGCATACACGACACCAACGCAAAAGCACAGCGCCCGCTTCCGAAGTGGCACTCGTGGGAGCTACCCAACCGAGTATGCAGCGTATCTCTGTTGAGCTCAATCAGGCTCTCTTAAGCCAAAGTCCAAGTAACCAGCACTAACTGGTCAAACGACTCACAGTCACGTGCCCTTGGCATAATCCGACGCCAAAAAGGCGATATGGGTCCACCGTCAACCCCGACGGCACCCAACTATCCGAAACAGCCTGAACGCTACTGTAAAAATATACTCGGCATCCCGTACGAGTGTAACTGAAAGCTAAACTATCTGGGGTATCCGCCGCCTCGATACTGCGACGATACAAATACAACGGCTCCTAGAGCTAAATTAGGTAGTGTAAACAGGTGACAGGTCCAAATCGCTGGTTTTCTCCCAAGTCAAATTCCAAGTCCAACACGTATAAATTACTTAATTTATTATCACATGCTCCAAATTCAGATTTACAATTCACATAATAATCTATGAATTCGAGCTAAAGTAAACTATACAAAATCTGAAATTTACACATGTTGACTACTAAGCACTTAGGAGTATAAGCCGATGATTAACCCACCTTAGTCGCTAATCCCCGGCAGCGAGGAAGTCCGGACACAAGGGAATACCCTGTTGGATCAACCGAAAACCTCCAAAGGCCAAAAGTCAGGCTCCCGCCAAACTCTACACGTAGAATCCGACAATAAGAATCAATTCTGCCTCAAAAACAGCAGCAGAAAAGACTATAATTCTGACCCAGCAAACCGTCACCAAATTCAGAAAATAAGGGCTTCGTGGATTTCTCTTGAAATCCTGAATCCAACGAACCAAATCTCGTCAAAATCCGACGCTCCTACATCGAGTACGAGCCGAAACGCCAACGATCGACGCTGAAAATCTGCAAAACAACATCCTTGAGCTCGGAAGTGATGAAGGCTTGCCATGGTTGGAGGAATTGATGAACATCTCACCTCAACAGCGATTCTAGCACCGGCGCGATGTCAAGAACGGCGAAAACGCACCCTCGCCCGGCCTCCTCGCGATGCAACGGCAACAAACGCGCGCTCGAACGGCTCCGCGGCGCGACGTCGGCGACGGAACAACTCCACCCAAGCTCCTCCACCACGCTCGATCACGCACAAGGAGAGGAGAGAGAGAGTGCTGAAGTCCTTTCCTCTCTGCTCTCTCTATCCTATATAGGAGGGAGAAGGAGTGGATGAAAACAAGGAGGGAAGGAAAGACCAAAAAGCTCCTCACCTAACCTGGCGTACCGGTACACGGGCCCACGTACCGGTACTAGAAGCCAACCCGAGAGCAGTCTGCGCGCAGCCTGTGCAGTGTACCGGTACACCGTGATGGCTGTTCCGGTACAGCAAGCAGAAAAAAAGCTATTTGCAGATTTTTCTTGCTAAATGCTGCTCTCGCGTCGCACAGAGTCCGTTTTGCGTCTATTTCATGCCAACGCGACTCAGACTTGTCCCGACACTCTCCAGAGCTGTTGACAAGTCTTCACTGCGTACACCAGGGGTCTTACATCCTCCCCCACTACAAAATATTTCATCCTCGAAACTTAATCATACCTCAGCTCAGGGCATCGAACAGATAGGGATAGGACTCCCTCATCACCGTCTCAGGCTCCCAAGTCGCTTCCCGCTCCTCGTGATTACTCCACTGCACCTTTACATACGGGATGACTCGATTGCGCAATTCTTTCGTCTCCCAAGCAAGAATCCGCAATGGTCGCTCCTCGTAACTCAGATCCTCGCCAATCTCGAGTGGAGTGAAGTCAATCACGTGAGAAGGATCGAAAACATATCTCCTCAATGTCGAGACGTGGAAGACATCGTGAATGCCAGCTAGTCGCGGGGGTAGAGCGATCCTGTATGCAACTGGTCCCACTCGCTCCAATACCTCAAAAGGGCCAACGAAACGTGGACTAAGCTTTCCACGTACTCCAAATCGGCGAATCCCTTTGGACGGCGAGACTTTGAGGAATACATGATCTCCAACCTGAAACTCTAAGTCTCGTCTCCTGGTATCAGCGTAGCTCCTCTGGCGGCTCTGGGCTGTCAAAAGGTGTCGTCAAACAACTCTCACCTTTTCCTCAGCCTCCAGCAAAATCTCAGGCCCAAGCGTTTTCCTTTCACCCACATCACTCCAATACAAAGGGGATCGACATCTGCGTCCATACAACGCCTCAAACGGAGCCATCTGGATGCTCACTTGATAGCTGTTGTTGTACGCAAACTCAGCCAGTCTCAAATGTCGATACCACCCACCTCCAAAGTCCAGGACGCATGCTCTCAGCATATCCTCAAGAGTCTGAATGGTCCGCTCTGACTAACCATCTGTCTGTGGGTGAAACGCCGTGCTGAACTGCAGCTGTGTACCCAAGGCTGTTTGCAAACTCCTCCAGAAGTGTAATACAAACCTCGGATCCCTATCAGATACGATCGAAATCGGCACCCCATGCAGCCTAACAATCTCATCCAGATATAGCTGCGCAAGTCTCTCTCTAGACCAGGTGGTCTGAACCGGTAAAAAGTGAGCAGACTTAGTCAGTCTGTCCACTATCACCCAAATCGCATCGTAGCCACCCTGCGCTCTAGGCAATCCCACGCCGAACTCCATAGTGATCTGCTCCCATTTCCACTCGGGCACTGGCAGACTCTGAAGCTTGCCAGCAGGTACCTGATGCTCGACCTTTACCTGTTGACAAGTCAGACACTAAGCCACAAATCTGCCAATGTCCCTCTTCATTCCATTCCATCAAAACTGAGCCTTCAAGTCCTTATATATCTTGGTTCCACCTGGGTGAACCGTATAAGGAGAACAGTGAGCCTCTCTCAAAATATCCTCTCGGATCCCTGAATCCGCAGGTACACACAGTCGGTCCCTATACCGCAGTACTCCTGAACTGTCCACAGAAAAGCCCTCAGCGTGTCCTCGGTCTAGATGCTCTCGAATCCTCAATAAGTACGGATCTCCACTCTGTTTCTCTCGGATCCTATCCAACAGAGTGGGCTGCAAGACCAGAGACATCAGTCTTGCAATAGACCCAGGGGACACTATCTCGAGCCTCAACCGCTGTAGCTCCTCGAGTAACGGCCTCTGCCGTGTGATCATCAAACTCAGGCTCTGCACTGCCTGCCACCACGTTCGCCTTACCGGGATGATACTGAATACCAATGTCATAGTCCTTCAGTAACTCCAACCACCGGCACTGCCTCATATTCAACTCCTTTTGGGTAAACAGATACTTGAAACTTTTATGATCAGTAAAAATCTCGCAGTGCTCGCCGTACAACTAATGCCGCCACAATTTTAAAGCAAAGACAACCGCGGCAAGCTCCAAGTCATGCGTAGGGTAATTCTTCTCATAATTTTTTAACTGTCGTGAAGCATAAGCAATTACCCTACCATACTGCACAGCACACAGCCCAGACCACTGTGCGATGCATCACTGTAGATCACAAATCCTTCCCCCATCACAGGAAGGGCAAGGATAGGAGCTGATGTCAACCTCTGTCTCAACTCATCAAAGCTCCTCTGACAATCCTCACTCCAGATGAATCTAATCCCCTTGCGCGTCAATCGAGTGAGGGGTGTGAAAAGCTTCGCAAAGCCTTCCACAAACCGACGGTAATATCCTGCTAGTCCAAGGAAGCTCCTCACCTCTGTCACCGTCGTCGGTCTGGGCCAATCCCGAATCGCATCAATCTTCTTCGGGTCGACTTCTACTCCCTCTGCTGATATCACGTGACTCAAGAAAGCGACCTCCCGTAACCAGAACTCGCACTTCTTTAACTTGGCAAACAACTTCTTCTCTCTCAGAAGCTGTAGCACAGTCCTCAAGTGCTCCTCGTGCTCAACATCGCTCCGGAAGTATATCAAGATATCATCTATGAAGACTACCACAAATCTATCCAAGAACGGCTTGAACACTCTGTTCATCAAATCCATGAATGCGGCAGGGGCATTCGTCAATCCAAAAGGCATCACTGTAAACTCATAATGCCCGTACCGAGTTCGAAAAACGGTCTTGGGAACGTCCTCGGCCCTCACCCTCAGCTGGTGGTAACCGGACTGGAGATCAATCTTCGAGAAGACACAAGATTCTTACAGCTGATCAAACAGGTCATCTATGCGCGGCAAAGGATACTTGTTCTTGATGGTCACCTTATTCAGCTCCCGGTAATCTACGCACAACCTGAGCGAACCATCCTTCTTCTTTACAAATAATACCGGCGCTTCCCAAGGCGAAACACTGGGTCTTACATGCCCCTTATCTATCAGATCCTAAAGCTGCGCCTTTAGCTCTCTCAGCTCCGCCGGTGCCATCCGATAAAGTACCTTTGAGATTGGTGCAGTTTCAGGAACTACATCAATCACAAACTCAATCTCCCTCTCCGGCGGCATCGTCGTCAACTCAGGGGGAAACACATCTGGAAACTCACGGACCACAGGAATATCCTCCGGTTCCGACGCCGCCGTAGGTACCTCAACAACAGTAGCCAGAAAGGCAACACATCCTCTACTCATCAGCTGTCGAGCCCTCGCCGAAGATATCCAAGTGGCAAGCAGTGTACTCCTGCAGCCTCTACAAGTAAACTCCTCCTGGCCTGACTCGCGGAACGTCACTGTCCTCTCTCCACAATCGATAGTAGCATAGTACCGCGCCAGCCAATCCATACCAAGCACGACGTCAAAGTCCTGCAGCTGCTCTAACACCAACAGGTCTGCGGGCATGATCCACAAGTCCAACTGTACCGGACACGACCAACAACACTCTGCAACCTGTAAAACATGGTCCGGGATCTGCACCTCTCGTGTCTGTGATAAAACTCCTAACTCTAGACCATGCAACAATGTAAATGCTGGGCTAACAAAAGAATGCGAGGCACCGGTATCAAAAAGAGTACAAGCTCTAATACCAGAAATCAAAGTGATACCTGCCACCACTCGGTCGGCTGCTAAAGAGTCCTCCACCTGTGCTGCATAGACCCTGCCGCTCGGAGTCTGCTGTCGTCGCTCGCCCAGATGCGGCATAGACGATCTGTCCTCCTGGCGAAAACTCGAAGCTGCTCCAAAAGAAGGCTGAGATGCCGGCTGCGCTGATGCAGTGGATGGTGCTGGTGATGCTGTATGGGGGCAAGCTGACCTCATATGTCAGGGCTAACCGCAACCATAACACCTGCGCTTTCTCTGCTCGCACTGCCGGGGCCAGTGTGGTCCCCCGCAGATCACACACTGCGGTGTCCTCTGAGTCTGTCCCTGCTGACGGGATCCCCTGGAACGTTGACGCTCCGATGGCCTACGACCCTGAGAGCGTGATCGTGGAGGCCTCGGCGGACGCCTGCTGCTCGACTGTTCAGCATCATCTAAAAAGGGGGCTTCCTGTCCTGACTCTGCCCCACATAATTTATATATATTGTCAATGAAAAATTTTATTCATTCATTAAAAAGTTAAAATATTTATCATCTTACATTATATATGTATAAAAAAATTTTATATATATATATATATAGAGAGAGAGAGAGAGAGAGAGAGAGAGAGAGAGAGAATTGAGCTGGAACACTATTGATAGTATTTGCCTTTATTTACTATCAAGTTTTTTATACTATTGATAGTAGAGGTGCAATGCACGTCACACAAGAAATATAAAGTTTTAAAAATAATTTAATTATTTTTTTTGATTTTTCAAAAGTTAATTTAATTTTTTGATAGTCAAAACAAAAAAATTAACCACCGGCCAACTCTCTCTCTCTATATATATATGTATTAATTGTTTACGCTATAAATCGACATTGAACGCGTATTTAAGAAGTGTCCACATCGAACACATTTCCGACACTGACATGCGTGTGTCCGATATAGACACGTGAGGCTTATAGAAGTGTCCTGATACATAGTATATTATTCTATATAAATATATAAAAATATTCTAAATATATTAAATTGTTCAATTTTTATAGTTTTATATTTCGGATTATAATATAACTATCAACAAAGTGAGGTATAGATATAATATCCTCTCTCAGATGATATATTAAAAATCAGACTCATCAGCTATATTTAAAAAAAATTATACATTAAATATTTATTAGATAAAATCGTACATAACTTATTTGAGCTATGAAATATTTCGAATCGACTACCCAATTTTTCTAAATTTTACTTTCACTGCCAAATCTTTCAATTTATTGGGTTTGAGTCAGTCAGCAGTATTTTGACTTTAAAATTTAAATTTAATTATTTTAATAAATTTATAGTTGCAAGAATTATATGAAGTAATATACTAATTATATCTGTAAGAATAAGCAACATATTCAAATTTAAAATCAAGGTGCTGTTAACTAGCTCAAGTCAAATAAATTGAAAAGATGGATATATAATGAGATCAACATTTTAAAAGGTTTAGTAGCCAATTCAAAATAGCTTATAATTCCGATAAATTTTATACATTTTAATTTAATTTATTAAATATATAATTATTAAATGTCCTTTTATTAGGTACTAGAAAAGGAATATATGATTGGGCACTTCAAGATTTGTGGAGGGACATAATCAAGTGGTGACAACCTAGCAATGTGAGACCCCTGCAGCTTCAATAAATAGTTGGTATATACTCATTTAAAAATTCTTTGGTACATCAGTGTGAATTGCATGCCAAACAAAATTATAATGTAATAAACCAAAAAACAAAAAGAGTAATTAAAAAAAAGTAAGGCCCCAGTAGTTGTTGTTGCCTTTATTTTATTATTATTTAAATAAAATTTTTACATAAAAATAGTGTAAGAGGAAATGATGGATTGTTTAGAAAAATAAAAAATTGGAAGTAATTTATTTTGCTTTCAAAATATTTTAGAGGAGTTGTAATCTATTATTTGACCAAATGCAATAAGAAGGAAAAAAAAAAAAAAAGTCTTTCTGTAGATGTATCAAATTATACAAATTAATATTTTAAAAAGTAAATACAGATGCCAAAAGAGGCCTTTTTTTTTTTGAAAAAACTTCAAATGCCACCCATGTGATTTCGTACTTTTTTATTTTAATACCTTGTGACTTAAAGTTTATCAATTTAGTACCCCATGGTTTTATTTTTGTCTTTTTATTTGTTACTCTACTCTTTTTTTTTCGTTAAATCAGTGATAAATTTAAAACTAAAATTATTAAAGTGAATATGTGATAAACTTGGTGGAATATCTGAAGTTTTTTATATATAATTTAATAAAATGTTAACAAATGATCTAACGAAAAGAGAAAAATGAAACCACAATTTACTAAATTGATACACTTTAAACCACATAGGTGGTATTTGAAGTTTATCCTTTTTTCACTTATTTAATCTTTAAGATCATTACTGTTGTAAATTTCGCTTGCATATAAATTTTTTGATGGTCCTATCGGGCGACAAACACGCAATTTTATATTGGGTGTGAAAAAGATTATTTGTAGCTGTACAAGGATTAACCTTTCTAGTATTAATAACTTGGGTTTACGGTTTAAAGTGAGAAATGAAATAATTTGAGCTTATGCTCGTAATGTAAAAAAGATAAAATTAAAACTACAAAGATAAAATCAAAACTACAAAATAATGTAAAAAAGATGACGACTCAGAAACTTTCTTCAAATTATCTAAAAGGTTAAGAACATTATTCTAAATTTTGCCGATCCTGAGAAGGAAAAAAAAGTAATTATGAGAGGTTTATTCTGCAAAATGACATATAATGTTTATACTCTTGAAAACGACAGTGTCCAATGTGTCCCCAAATCAAGAAAATAATAATCTCTCCATTATATCTCCTAATCAAAAAGAAATTAATAAGTTCTCCTTATACTGTTAAAAATAAGAGTCTTATATCCAATATAAATTTAAACTTTAATCTGTATATAATGAGTGTATCTCTACTTAATATTGCATAAATTTTTTTGGTAGAACTTAGAGCTTTTGTGTTAGGCCTGAGCCTTGTCTAAATTCGCAATATATTTATTTGAGACCCTAAAATCAAAAAAAACAAAAGAATAATTTTCATAAATTAAGAGTTACAAAGAATAAATAAATAAACAAAAATATGAAGTACATTTATTCACAAAAATCAGATCAGAGGTCCATCACTATGATTTGCTGAGAATAATTTTAGAAGGTTATATTCTAGCTTATTCTAATGCAAAAAAAAGAAAAAAAAAAGGGAAAAAAAAAGTACCAAAACATCTCAAATATTTTTAAATAAAAATTTTGATAAATTCAATTAATGGTGATTATTTTAAATTCAACTCTTCTATATGCTTTTTGAGCTGATGAAGTACAGGCACTAATATTGATACTGAACAGAGTCATTAATTTTAACTAATAACATAGTTACTAATTTTAGCAAAATCTTTATTTGAGTAAGAAAATAGTTCAAACCAAAGTAACTAAAAGTTGAGAGGGGGCATCAAGCCGAAGAAAAATAGTTGAGGGGCCTAATTCAAAATAGGACCCCATAGTTCCCATGCATCACCTTGTTCTAGTTTCACTGTAATTTGGTAGAGAGAGAGAGAGATCTCCAAAGGGGCTTAGGTTGGGCTAAGATTGGGCTTAAATTGGCCCTGTTGTTGGATTCCACTAACCAAATTTGGCCTAATGGCTAAATTACATTGATGGCCCTCAAACTATTAGGTGATGACATTTCAGTGAACTTTAATTTGTTAATTGTTAAATGTTGTGGCTTCAATTTTGTAAATTATTACAATTAAGTTTAGCAATCCAATTAAATTGGCTAGATATTGAAAATGCCGTTGATGTGGCAATGATGTGGTATCCTAGTTATTATCACATCATCCATCATCAACTATAGGACAGTCATATCACTACCACATCAGCAGCAAGTCACTATTCAGTCTAAAAGATTGTATTATATAGGACTTGATTGCAACAATCTAAAAAGTTTGAGTTAAAAATTATAATTTAACTTATATGTTTGAAGACCAAAAGTGTAAGGTAGTCGATGCCCAATTCCCAAACTATGATATGCTTTGGCCTTGAAGTGTAATTTTTGAAAGGATTAAGGGAAATTTGATATGAAATCTCCTCAGCCATAGTTAGGGTTGTAAAACAGGCCAGGAAACCCTTGCGTCGGCCTAGTCCGGCCCGGCACGGCCTGCATCCATGGGCTGGAACTTGTTTGTCCATAGCTCGGCACGTACGGGTGTTAACGGGTCAGATTTAAGGTGGATATTTGAATACCCAAACCAGAATCCGACATCCAAAATTGAAATCCAAATTCGACTCTGAACCTGTTAGATTTTGAAAACTCATATTCAAGTCCAAACCCGCCCAAAAATCCAAAATTGGAATCCAAACCTGAAAACCCGAACTCAAAAACAATTTTTACCAAATTTCAAAACGTAATATACTAAAATTTAATCCCAAGCTTTTCACTGCTTTTTTTTGTTCTTATTCTTTCTTTTGCAATCAAGTTTTTAAATTTCTTGATTTCATCGCAATAAAATTGACACTGTTAAAAGAGGATTTAGATTTTAACGATATTACCATGCCATCGCCTATTTAGATTTTTTTTTTGCATGTCAATTTTGGTCTCTAAACTTTATTTTTCACTTTAGTCCCCAAAATAAAATTTTAAAATTTTGAATTTAAATCCAAATTTTATTTTAAAATTAATCCAAAAATTTATGAGTAAAAAAAAAAGTCTATACTCATAAAAATATAACAGTTAAACTATGTATTATAGTAATATTTTTTCGCCGCATCACGCGCAAACCCTTAACTAGTTACCAATATGCATCCGCTGTAAATATGAACGTAGAGCGCTTTCTAATTAGTACCCGGTCATTTTCATCTCAAACCTCAACCAAGCGTGATAGGGACTGATTAGGGACTAGAGAGCAATTTAACACCAAACAATGAAATATATTCATATTAATTTAACATGTGTCCATTAATGGGATGCTTTTTGGATTTAATGCATTTAATAAAGCAGTTGAGCAATTACGCTATCACGACTTTAAATTTGTCCACCTACCCCGAAGCTGCAGAATTTACTATTTTATTAGTTGTGTATTCTCTTAATAATTTCGTATTATAATTTGCTGGATATTTAAAAAACTTAAGACTCGTAGTGTCTCGTCAATCAGAAATTTTTCTTTGTAAATTTATAAGAGAAATATTTCAATGCACCAGCCGATTTAAATTTGACCATTCAAATTTTTGAGGTTAAGATTGACTTTTATAATAGTAACTTTCTCAGCAGGTTACCAATCAATCGTAAAAATAATATTTGAAAATATTTATTAGTTAATTACCAAATTTGATAATATCGGACAAATGTTCATTTCCTAATTTAATTTTGTTACTAACTAAATTAGATAATGGCTAAATTTGATAGGTGATAAATCTTCATAAATTCGAATTTAAAATTAAACTTGAGTTTAAACTTTATATTTGTAATTGTATAAATTAAATTTAAATTTTAGAAAGAAAAATTTATATTTAAATGAGTAAACATTTCAATTCAAATTGTCAATTCAATATTAAACTAACATGAAGGTTCAAAAATGTTAATCTCTTTAAAATTGTAATTTAATTTATAGTGTATTTATAAACTTTTATTATTTATTTAAATAAAAGATTTCTATATTTTAAAGTAAGTTGAAATCGTTAACTCAATATTGAAAAACAACATTAAATTTCAAAAATATTGATCAAATTTAAATTATAAATTTAGATTTAATTTATATTATAGTTAAAAAAATAAATTTTGTTAACTATTTAAACATAGAGTTTCGATGTTTGAAAATTAATTTTAAATTACAAATTACTAAATTTATGACTCAATGTCATCATAAATTATTATTAAAATCAGTCTTCAAAATGGGTAATCCAATTAAAAACTCATTCTCTCCCCGATTCAAGGGTAGTATGCAAAACTTTCCAATATTAGTTATTTAACTTCTTAATATTAGCTCTTTCGTTTTTCCAAAAAACTCTAGTTTCACATACCTGGTGACCGATACTGCTTGTGCGATAGCAGGTCATTTTTTTTTATGCATAAATCTTAATCCTTTATTTCTTTAAAAATAAGCGGTTAAAATTTAAAACAGAGTATTAAAACATTGCTCAATTTATAATTGTATAAATAAATTTATAATTGGTATAAGGTATACTTTATATTTGTAACCAATTAAAAAAATAAATTTTGTTAAACAATTAATTTAAAACATAGAGTTTCGATGTTGAAAATTAATTTTAAATTACAAGTTTACTCAAATTTATGACTCAACTCACATAAATTATTATTAAAATCAGTCTCAAAAGGTAATTCCAATAAAAACTCATTCTCTCCCCGATTCAAGGTAGTAATTCAAAACTTTCCACTGATGTATTATTATTAACTTTAATATTAGCTCTTTATCGTTTTTAAAAACTCTAGTTCGCTATACCTGTGACCGATACTGGCTGTGCGATAGCAGGTCATTTTTTTTTATGGCATAAAATCTTAATCCTTTATTTCTTTAATAATAAGCGGGTTAAAATTTTAGAAGCATGAGTATTGAAACATTGGCTCAATTTAAAATTATACATTTAAATTTATAATTGTAATAATTGTATAAATTTATAATTGTAAATAAACCAATTAAAAACTGCATTCTCCTCTCTCTCGATCAAGGGTAGTATGGCAAAACTTTTCAATATTAGTTATTTAACTTCTTAATATTAGCTCTTTCGTTTTTTCCAAAAAAAATCTCTTTGTAGTTCTCAACAATACCTGTAACTCGATACTGCTTGTGCGTAGCGGGTCATCTGTTTTGTTATGGCATAATCTTAATCCTTTATTTCTTAAAAAATAAGCGGGCTAAAATTAGAAACAGAATATTGAAACATTGCTCAATTTAATATACAGGAATATATCTCCAATCAGTCATAATTGTAGCCAATTGAATGAAAAGAGTCCAATCAAAAATTAATTCAAATTACACATTAACGTGATTCTTAAAAATACAAAAAAAAAAGAGTAAAATTTATACTTCTAATGCAATGTGGGGAGCATTTGACAAGGATATTTGCAAAAATCTTTATGTGAAAAAAACTGGCAGAGTTTCCTCCTCCTAGGAATGCACAACGGGGCGGATCGGGGCGAAAGCCCGCGCCCGCCTCCCGTCCCGATCAGTGGATCGGGTTAAACAATACATCCCATAATCTTCATCCCACGTCTCGTAAACTCCGTCCTCCGCCGGCGCCTCATACCGCCGCCGCAACAATAATATTTTTATAAAATTATAATATTATTAATATTTTATAAAAATATTAAATTCAATCAATTTTTAATAATATTATATATATTATAATCATCATTATAAAAATAAAAATTATCAATCACAAATTCAAATAAAATTCAAAAGTTTCAAAAAATTAGATGAGAGTACTAACTTTATTTATTTTTGAACTTTTTGTAATATATATTATTTTTAAGATATTTGTTTCAAAATATAAATAATTTCGGGCGAATGTCTGGGCGGATTCATGATCAAAATTTTTTCTGTTTCCTACCCTGAATCCGTCTCAGATCGTAACCCCGTTTCCCGCCCAGAATCCGTTTATTTTCCCTCATTTACTGCCCCGTCGGAACGGATTGGGGCGGGAGCTCTACCAACCCGGATCCGTTTGCATACCTACCTCCTCCTCAAGAGCAACAGAAAATATTAATGAAACCAGCCACATCTTTAATTAATGCATATTTCTATGGAAAGTTACATCTAACAAAACTAATAAATATTTTGACGTGTTGGCAGTTGGGAGCGTTGAATCTTTTCTTTAACTTTAATAGGAATAGAAACATAATATGTATGCATTGAATCTTAGGTGCATTATTTACATCTCTTAAACTCTTCTTACAGTTTGACGGCTATTCCGCTCGAAGAGTAACAGAAAATATCAATGAAACCAATGTCAAATCTTCAATTAATGCATATTTCCATGTGAAATTACATCTAACAAACTGACAAATACTCAGACATGTTGGGAACAGTGAATCTTTTCTTAAAGCGGGACCAGTAAACAGAAAGTAGCTGGGAAAGATAATTTCACATGATATCTGCTTCTTTCAAAAGCACTTGTTACAGAAATAATTGACCAAGTCTTAATAGCAAGAGATGTTCACTGCTTCTGCTGCTGCTGCTGCTGCTGCTGCTGCTCTATAAATTATAAGCCACATATATAATCTGCAAGTCATTACAACTTCTCTTATGGCTGGTACCAGCATGAAGCTGCTCCATGACTTCATTTTCCTCCTAATTTTCTCTCTCTTTTCATTCCCCAAACTCAATATCTCTGCTGCAGCTACTGACACACTTTTCAGAGGCCAAACTCTCTCTGGAGATCAAACCCTTGTCTCCAGATATGGCAACTTCGAGCTGGGCTTCTTCTCCCCAGGTAACTCGCACAGATACTACTTAGCCATCTGGTACAAGAAAGTCTCTGTAAGAACTACAGCTTGGGTAGCAAACAGAGATAAGCCCCTCTCCAACCCCTCATCCTCGCTTCTAAAGCTGACCACAACTGGCAAGCTTGTCCTTCTCCAAACAGCACCCAACACGACCGTAATCTGGTCCTCCGAGTCCGCTTCCTCCGCTGCGATTGCGGTGCTCGGCGACGACGGAAATCTTGTCGTAAAAGATGGTAATTCAAGCTCCCAAACAACATACTGGCAGAGCTTTGACCACCCTACAAACACCTATCTCCCTGGAGCCAAGCTTGGCTATGATAAGTTCGCGGGAATAAATCGGTTCCTGACTTCTTGGAGAAGCTCAGATGATCCCTCCCCCGGGCTTTTCTCTTTCGAGATAAACCCGCGCGGCGTCAGCCAATTCTTCCTCTACTCAAACAGGACTCATGAGTACTTCACCACAGGTGTCTGGAATGGGAAAATCTTCAGTGGAGTCCCCGAGATGAGATCCAATTACTTCTTCAACTTCAATTACGTCGCGAACGCCAACGTTAACTACTTCAGTTTCGCGGTTCGCGACAAGTCGGCGATAACCAACTTCATGTTGGATTATGATGGCCAAATGAAGAGGTCGCAGTGGGATAACAACACAAAGCAGTGGGTCCTTTATGGTGTTCTTCCAAGGAATCCGTGTGATGTTTACGGCATATGCGGGCCTTTTAGTAGCTGCAGCAGCACCACCTCTCCTTTTTGCCAATGTCTACGGGGCTTCAAGCCGCGGCTTCTCGAAGAGTGGAACTCCGGTGGCGCCTCTTCTGGATGTTCACGAAGAACTTCTCTGAGCTGCGACGAGAACGACGACTTCGACATGTTGTTTGGTGTGCAGATGCCTACTAATCCTCATCAGTTAGTCGCAGCCGTTCGTAGCGCGAAGCAGTGTGGACAAACCTGCTTAAAAAATTGTTCTTGCACTGCATACTCTTTCAATAGTGGTTGTGTGCTGTGGTTTGGAGATCTTTTGAACTTAAAGAGATTTTCCGCTACTGCGAAAAGCAATAGTGCAACTCTCTATATTCGGCTCGCTGCTTCCGAGCTGCGAAGGCCGAAAGAGGAATGGAAGATGTATAAGATAGTAGTTGTAGTTCTCACAATTGCCGCATTTGCTGTTATTGCTTGCATTTTGTTAGCATGTGCTTTCCGCAAAAGGAAAGCAGTAGGAACTGGAAAGCAAATCAGTGGTTCCTTGCTGCTGTTTGATTACCGAACTATAAAGAGGGCGACTTCGGGCTTCTCGCAGAAGCTCGGGAGCGGAAGCTTCGGGGCCGTCTTCAAAGGAGTACTGCAAGACGGAACTGTCGTGGCCGTGAAAAAGCTCGAGGGCTTCAGGCAAGGCGAAAAGCAGTTTAGGATGGAAGTGAGCACTCTCGGAATGATCCAACACGTCAATCTAGTCCGGCTTCGCGGGTTTTGCTCAGAGTCGGATAAAAGACTTCTCATCTACGACTGCATGCCAAACGGTTCTTTAGATTTGTATCTCTTCGGAAGAAATGATGGCTCAGAAACCTTAACTTGGAATCAGAGATTCAACATTGCTATCGGGATCGCGCGGGGATTAGCTTATCTGCATGAGAAATGTAGGGAGTGCATAATACATTGCGACATAAAACCGGAGAACATACTTCTCGATACGAACCTTTGCCCTAAGGTCGCGGATTTTGGTATGGCAAAGCTTATCGGTCGTGAATTCAGCCGTGTACTGACATCCATGAGGGGGACTTTTGGGTACCTCGCTCCGGAATGGATCGCGGGGTCGGCCATCACTCCGAAAGCCGATGTTTATAGCTTCGGATTGTTACTACTTGAGATAGTTTCTGGAAAGCGGAACAGTAACATGAATGATGATGGAGAATGTGTGTATTTTCCTCTGCTGGTTGCGACTAAATTGTACGAAAGCGATGTGCTTTGCTTGCTAGATGAGCAGCTGAAGGGGGAAGCAAATTTGGAGGAGCTTGAAAGGGCTTGCAGGGTGGCCTGCTGGTGCATTCAGGACCACGAGTTGTGGAGGCCAACGTCCCGCCGATCCCGAAGTTACTCCAAACACTTGCGACGGAGTAAGATCGGTGATGAGATATCACTGTAATTAGTATATACACTTTAGTTGTGATTGTACACGCAAGAATGTGTGGGTGATGAATAGGCTAAATGTTATGTATTGCTGTTAAGTGTAATTGTGCTTTTATTAGCAAGAATTGTGAAGAGTTCTTGTTTTAATTGATGTGAAGGTTGTCCTTAGTCCCATATTTGCAATGCTACTTCTCAACTAAATGCTGAGATAGTTTCAACCATACAGAGTTATTTTTACATGCTGAATAGTTTAAATTAAACCAAAGATGTGAATAGTTTAACAAAAAAAATTATGTTCTGGGCACAATGAAGATTAAAAACAAAAAATAAAAAACCCAAAAAAAAAAAAAAAAAAACAAGTTGCATTAGACCGGCCAAGAGACTTAATCCAAAAGTGCTTTTACACAACCTTCACTATGACCATAAAAGGCCCTACTGTTGTCTTTAAGCCAAATAATACAAGTACTACTGGTTTAAAAGCATCAGCATCCTATCCGGCAGCATCCTATCCGGTACCAGAAGATCAAGTTAGGCCAAATCATATTCGAAATAAAGGAAGGCCAAATTGAACCGACTCACGTTCGAACTGGTATGAAGCTAGTTAGGCTGAATAACAAGCGAAACCCATTAAGTGTTTGTATGCTTTAAGTCAATTAGTTACATATTTTTAACGACTCAAAACTTTTGAGACTAATGATTAGTACCAACGATCCGACAAGTTACAGCATTCAATTGAGCTATAATCAAGTAAAATTTGGTTTTTTGAGAAGGATAATTTGGCGATGTTTACGAAAGTAACTATCAATTCTTAAGAATCTACACAAAATGAGACATTGAAGGGAGACTACATAAAGGCAGTAAATGAAATGAATGCATCTTCATTTTAGCACAACATACACTGCTGGTTCTTGAAGCACCAAAGAAATAAAAAAAACCCCAGTTCCAATAAATTAAAGAGCGCTTCACCCACAAGATACAGAGACCAAAATTGGGTGTGCATAGCAACAAAAGGCCCTCTGCTTCATTGAGAAATATTAAGCACATCCATCCTATCACTAAGGCATGTCATTTCCAATTTAATTTCCTTCCAAAAGTAACACAACTTCTCAATACACCGGAAAGACAAAAGAGAGGCGCGCACGCGCGCGCGAGAGCGAGAGAGAGAGACACATCCTAACCTACAAGAAGATCATACTCAGAAGTAGCAGCCCCATCATTATAACAAGCGATGAGGGGTCGAAGGTAGTATGAGGAGAGCCCGATTGTGCTGCTGTGGAATTGGAGGAAGGAGCCAACGATGTGCCGTTCAACATTGTGCCGTTCTTTCCGCCACTGCACATTAAAACAGCAAAAGAACCAGAAATAGCTATGAGTTTAGTTAGCTAAGTTAATATGATAGTGTTTATACTGGAAGGATTGCATCAACTAACAATTTCAATTGCACAAACTTAAAAAAGTAGTAGTAAACTTAACAGGAGCTGCTTCTATGTAAAATTTCATGTGAAATTAGTATTTTCACATGTTAGAATTTCGACTGCATAGAGATTTATGAACAATCTTCATGCTGCCTATATATTTTAAATTATTATGAATGCTTACACAAAGTTTCAGATCGTTTTTTTATTTCTTGATTAGGGTTTTAACACATATTACTTAATAATCCATCAGAGTAGAAGGATTTGTACTCTAATGAATGAGACAGAGCACATACCTTCCAGCAAATATGCAAGCACCATGACCTGCGAAAAGAAAACCACCAACATTTTGGTTTATACGGATTCAACAAATTCAAGCAATTTGACAATGAGACTACAGCAATCTCGGTTAAAAAAAAGAGATAGTATATTTCGAAATCATCTCATATAAGCCTTACTTGGGTCAGTGGTGGTTATGGCCGCAACCCCGTTGAAGTAGCAGGTGCCCGAACCCATACCCATCCCGTGATAGTATGCGTTGAACGCGTAGGTCGCATGGGATTCAACTGTGTCGGGGTCGTAACACGGCTGCCCCTGCATCATTGCAGAGCAGTCCACCTTCCCGGGTCCGCATGCCCAGTCGAGCGCGGCCTGCAGCATCTTGGCATCTGCACCGTCCCGCGCAATGCAGTACGTCTGGTTTGTCGTGTCGTTTGCCAGCAGCACACCCGACCCAGTTAGGTGTAGTGTGTACGCAGGCACACCGCTCGCGTCGAACAGCCCCCAGTACCTCTCCGACGTGGCCCCAGGGCGCTGGTCCTCATCGTAAAGCTCATAGATGTATGTGGGCACGGGCACTCCAGGGTGCTTCGGCGTGCCGGTGCTGTTGAGCACGTGCCGGATGAGGTTGCTGTTGTAGGTGTCAGCGTTGTCAGGGGTAGCGTCGGGCTCGGTGGATGGGTCGCCCTTGTGGGGCCACCCGGACTCGAGCACGACGACAGGCAAGTTCGTGACATTCAAATAGGCCATGGCGAAGTAGGCGGCGTCGACAACCGCGTCAAACACATTGGTGTAGTGGAGGAGGGTGTTGGCGTCGACGGCCTCCTTATTGGGGGGGAGGGGGCGGAAGAGGGCATAGTCGAGGGGGATGACGCCGTTGGACTGCATGTAGTCGTAGTAGGGGTAGACGTTGAGCATGAGATAGGAGTCGGTGGACTGTAGGAACTTGAGGAGGGGGACGAGGACGGGGTCGAGGGTGCGGTTGAAGAAGGCCTGAGAGGGTGGGAAGGAATCGAGGATGATGGACGAGGAGTGCGGGGTGGAGACCTTGATGTAGCGGTCGAGATTGGCGGCGACGAGAGCGGAGTGGATGTAGCGGAGGGCAGGGATAAGGAGCGGGGCAGCATTCGGAAGGGCGGAGAGGACCTCGGAGCCGACAGCGATGGCAGAGATGTTGACGGCAGGGAAGTGGGCGGCGACGTTACGGGCAACCCAGTTGGCCGCGGTGGCATTGGACTGGCCCACGGCGAGGAGCTGCTCGTTGGGGACGGAGACGACGACACGGATGCCGGAGTTGGCGAGGGCGGCCAGCATGGCGGGGTCGACATCATAAAGGCGTACGTAGTGGATCTGCTGCGACTTCAGCAGTGCCACCACCTGCGTCGGCGATGGCATTGACGACAGTGCCGTGCCAACATTCACGCCGATGTATGCACCTGCAGCGAGGCAGACGGCGCGCGTCAGCACCACAGTTAAATTAGGTTTGGAGCGAAAATTCAAACTGAACTGGTTAAAAACCAGTTTGTAGTAAAATCTCAAACAAATACTGATTCTCAGAAAACCAAATCCAAACCACACAAAAAAATAAATAAATAAAACAAAATAAAGGTAGAAATGTATGGAGAACACCTGAAAATTAAAATATAGGCGATTTTGAGACAGGTGCAACAACTTTATTTCATTTGATTGATACCCCCTTCAATCTTAGTGACCTTTTAAAACTAATAATTTAAATCAATTAAATTCAAAATTTTTATCAATTTTATCCGGTGATCAAATTTAATGATTTTGATCACCTATTAGCAAATAAAACTAAAAGAGCTACCACTAATAGCAAATAGTGCTAAGAAAATTTTAAACTCAACTAAGAATAACCCAAATTTAAAAAAAAATTAAAAATTAAGAAAATATCAGTAAAAAGGGTTTAAGTTGAGGGGCATATTTCATTATCGCCTCTAGTTGAGGGTGTCACAGCACATTTTTACCAATTTAAACTCCAAGTTTAATAGGAAAAATGTGCAAAGACCCCATGAACTTGGCTTCTGAATGTTTAGTTTTGACAGTTAGACCCCCATGCTTGATCAAATAGTTCAATAGTCCTTGTCCTAATTTGCAATAACCAATTACACAGCTATTTTGATCACACATTTTGCACATAATCTTGTAAAATTTAAAAGACAAAAAAATAATTTAATTTTCTCTTTGAATTATGATAATCAAGCATTAAGATTGAAGAATATAGTGAATCACTCTTCAATTTTTATTGTTTTTTCATTTGTTGGAATACGAAGAATAGATTTCTTTGTATTTTCAAATCTTTACAAAATTATATGCAAGACATGCGACCAAAATAACTATGTAATAAATAATTTCACAAAAGAGGGCGGCCTAGTAAAGTATTTAATAAAATTTAGAAGGTCCACTCGCCAACAATCGAAAGTTTCGGCGCCAGTTGCAAATATGCAAAAGTTCAAGAAGTTTTCGCACTTTTTTTTCTAAATTTAATTTAATTTAAAAAGGAAAAAAATATACAAAAACCTCCTAAACTTCAGCTCTTTCGCAAATAGATGCCTGAACTTTCAATTTTGGCAACTAAACCACCTAAAATTTATTAAATAGTTCGATAGGCCCCTCTCTTCAATTAGAATTATAAATTATACAACAGTTTTGGTCATATGTCTTGTATACAATCTTATTAAAATTCAAAATATTTAATAAATTATTTTTTCTTTTCTAATATATAAAAGAAGCAACAAAAATTGAAGGCAGGTTTATCCAATTTTTCAATCCTCATGCTTAATTATTGAACTTGGGAAGAGAAAAAATATATATATTCCTTCACATCTGAAGGAATATATAAAATTATCACATGCGACCAAAATGAATGCATAGTTAATAACTTCGATTAAGAAGAGAGACTTAGTGAACTATTTTGATGAAGTGCGAAAAGGTCTAATCGCTAAAATTGAAACTTCAAACGTCAATTGCAAACGAGCTAAAGTTCAGGGAGTGTTTGTACTTTTTTCTCATTTAAAATTGAAAAATTCTACTTGTACACCCCAAAAGGGGGCGTAGATCTTACACCCCCAACCTAAGATTCCCAAAAAGTCCATTAAAAAAAATAATAAAGTTGATACGATAAGTAGAAAATAATGATCTTTAGATGAAGAGAGTGTAAGATATACACTCTACATTAGGGTGTATCAGTAGCATTGCTCCTTAAAATTCAAAGGCTAAATTACACTTTTGGTCTTGAAACTATGAGGTGTGTGGCACTTCGATTCTCAAAACTTTCATTTGTTACAATTTTTTACTGAAACTTTATAATTATTCCAATCAAATCCCACAATCCAATTAGTTTGAAAGTGATATGACATTTTAATCATTATCGAGTCATCAATCCCGATTCTGCTACATCACTTCCACATTAGCCATACATAAACATTTAGATAGCTAAATTAGATGTACAAAAAAAAGATTAATTGCATACAGCTCCCCTGTAAACCTATAGAATGGCAAATATATCCCTACAAAGTTAAACTTTTTATTTTTATCCCTGCAAAAGTCCAGTGATATTTATATTTGCCCCTCTAGTTTGTTAACATTAGAGCACTGTTTATTTTTTAACAGCAGATGAGTGAAATGACATTTTTGTCCTTATAAATATATCCCTCCAAAAGCCCAACTGTTAGAATTATGAAGAAATGTCCTTCCAAAAAAGTATTTTATCCAATAATATAAGAAGGATAAAAACATCAATTTAACTCAGTCGCTAACCAAGGTTAAACATTTTACTTATGCTTAACTACATTCTTCTAACGGATCCTAACGGCATGGGTATATTTGAAAACGTGAAAACTTTTGCAGGGATAAAAATAAAAAGTTAAACTTTGTAGGAATATATATATCTACTATTCGATATGTCTACAAAGAGCTGTATGCAGTTAACCCTAGTAAAAGTATCGAGCCAGAAACTACAACCGTCTAAATTTGGAGGACTAAAATGCCACACTAGTCATAGTTGGAGGACTAAATTAAATTAAATATTACACAAGGCTGTCCCTACGGAACAGCGAAACAGCGCCAGCTGTCGCGCAACACGGCGGCCGGAGACATGCTGGTACGGCGCGCATGTTCGTACCAAGCGAGGGGTCCGCACGGAGACGACGTACCTATACATTTCCCTATGCGACCAGGCGGGAATCCGCAGTACGTTCAAATGATCCGCCGCTCATTTTTACACACGAAAAGAAATCGACGATCCGACGGGTCCCGCATATAAAGTGGTTTATGCGGTCACCCTCACCAGGTGGGGCCTCAACTGTACACAGATCTCGATCTCAATCCCAATTAATTTGATTCTACGGAGTTGGGAGAAATTATCGGCCGCACCTGGTGCATCCGTACACCCGTTTTATTTTTTAATTAATATTTTCAGATCTATTTTGTTTGATTAATAAGAAAAGTATATATATATATATATATATAGAGAGAGAGAGAGAGAGAGAGAGAGAGAGAGAGTGAGTCTGGTTGAGATACTATCGATAGCACCAAGTATTTGGTGCTATCAAATTTTTCGCCGTTAGATTTAATCCTTTGACTATTTTCACCCATTAGATTATACTAATAAACCAATAACTCACTTAACCCTAGGGGGCCCACATCATCTTAACCGTACGTTTTTTAATCTAAAGACCGAAAACCTGATAGCACCAAACGCTTGATACTATTGATAGTATTCCAGCCTAGGTCTATATATATATATGAGTTCGGCTACTATGCTATTAATAACACGAAACACTTGGTGCTACCAAATTTTTCGCCGTTAGATCTACCATTTTGATCATTTTCACCCGTTAGATCATATTATTCAACCAACCACCTACTCAACACTAGCAAGCCCACATCATCCTAACCGCACATCTCTTAATCCAATGGCCAAAAACTTGGTAGCACCAATACTAGGTGCTATTAATACTATATTAGCCTAATTCTATATATATAATCAAAATTATAAGGTTTTACATAAATATTTTAAATTTTATAAAATACACCCAATAGATTAATTTTTTTTTTAGCTAGAGTTATTTTTGCATTTAGCCCTCTCAAAAAAAAAAATTTACAAATAATTTTAATAAATTTATACTTGTATATTACAACCCTCTCTTTGCGACGCGAGTGCCATATTAGCATTTTTAAGTTAAACATGATAATTCAAACGCCATGTTCATATCCACATTCTAATCTCGCTTTTTAATCTAGAGACGTTAAAAAATATAAAAAGAAATATGATGATTGAATCATCGTGTTCAACATAAAAATACAATCTAAATGCTCACGTGATAAGAAAAGAACTATTTTACAATTATAAATTTATTATGATTATTTGTAAAAAGAAAATTGAGGGCCCTTAGCTATCCGTGGCTCAATTATTCCTTTTACATAAAATTTTGCTTCTATTTAAACCCTATACTTTAGGGTCGTTTCAAATTGGTCCAATAAGGGCGAGATAGTAATATTTTTTGAAAGGAGGTGGGACCCGTTGTGGGACCGTTAGTCAAAATACAAATCAGGTGAGTCAACTCGGACGAGTTACTAACCATCAAATGAGAGTACTTGCAATTTGCGTTCCACGTCATCATGCACGTGGTGTAGAGGAACCAAAAGAAACGAATTTTATTTTACAAAAAAAAATTATTAAGGTAAGAATATAAAATATTATTATTATACATATATAACTTCTTTTGATTAAAATATTACTGTCTCTATCTAAATTAATAACTGCTTTAATAAAAACTTCTTCCAATAAAAGCCATTATGTAATAGTCCCTCAACTTTATTTTGGATTTTTTGTCTATGTTATATTAATTAGTTAATCTTAAATTCTACTAAATTTACTATTATTTCAATATTACTTGCTACAAATTGATTAGAGATTTTACATTCAATAAAATCAGCAATAAATTTTAAAAAAAATTTAAGTTAACTAAGTAAATTACTTAATTTAGAAAAAAAATTTAAAAGTCATGGGGCCGTTTCAGAACCGATTATACTTGAGGGGTTCCCCAGACAGTTTCACCAAAATTTAAATAGGAAGATAACGGCTAGTAAAATCGACGTTAGTGACCAGTGAGTGCACACGCACAGGAAACAGAGGTAAATCTTAGGGATATCAACGGGTCAGATTCGAAGCAAAATTTTAAAACTCGAATCCGACTACCAAATACGAAATCCGAATTTGAATCCGAATACGACGGATTTTAAAAATTCATACTCAAACCCCAAACTAACCAAAAATTCAAAATTCAAACCCAAGCACGAACCGAAACAATTTTTTTCTTTACAATATTTCGAAATATATTACATTAAATCTATATTTTAAAAATATAAATTCAAATATAATATCAAATATATATATATATATATATATATATATATATAATAAAAAATAATTTTGGATTCGAATTGAGTTCGGGTTAGGATTGGAGTACAATCTAAATCCATATTTCAAGGCCAAATCTGCTAGATTTTCATTTCTAATGTCTATATCCGAAACTACATCCATTTAATATCAGATAAACTCACTCCATTTGAATTTAAATTCAAATAAAATTTTGGATATCCGTAAGCATTGAGATTGCTGGGTAAAACCCAAAACCCTAATGTGCTTAAGTAATGGCAAATATTGCACACCCAATAACGTACGCAAAGGGTCCTCCACTTATTCTTAACGACGTTTCATCAGAGCCACGTGTTAAATTCGTCTCCACCCAAAAGTTTCTCGGATATTTTTAATTTTTAATACTAGAATCCAAAAGAATTTAAAACCCAAGAGAGAAGAATTATAATTCTTGGATAAAAGTAGAATTAATACCTAGCAGCAGATCGGAGATTCTTCAACGAAACATCATTGGAAAAACGAGGAGCTTTCCAACGACCCTTCCAATGACCCAACGCATCGTTTAGAAACTACGATCCGCTGTCATATGTCAGTTTTATTTCAATTCAATAATTATAATTCTTACAGACCGTCCCTAGCGCAAATGGCAAAGGACTTGGTGGTTGACACCCAAGGTCCCAAATTCGAATCCTTCTTGATTCACATTTTCATAAAATAAACGATAATTTAAAAAAAATTAAAATTTTAATATTAAAAGTAATGATGGATTAAGAACTCTCCAACAAAGCGAAGATGTAGGACTACATAAGTGAAGTTCCAGAACACACGGAAATCACTAGAATAAACTCCACAATATTTTTATAAAAAAAATAAAAGAATGGCATTTTCGTAATTATGAACTAGACAAAAACGTATGGAGACCCTCTCAACTTTATGCTATTATGAAACAGGCCCCTAAACTTTTTTTAAAAAATTTGACATCTCTTACACGTTTGCTTTCCTAAAAAAAAATTAAGTAATTAAACCAAAACAATTAAAACTTTTTTTTTCAATTTTTTTAATAATTTAATCAAATTTAATAGTTTTAACCACAATATAGCTAAAGAAACTGAATTAATCAAGTGATTACAGCTAATTAAAAAAGGGTGTAAATCAAAAGAAAATTAAATAAATAAAGTTGATTATGTTCTCCATACACTTTTACGTTATAAACTATTAGTAGAAATTAGTAAGCAATAAATATCAGGTCTAATAAATATAACCAAACTCACACATCTACCCCCTTACTCCATTAGCATATTATATANAAATATTAAAAAAATGTTTACAAAAACCCCTCAACTATAGACTATTTTGAAATAGTCTCTTAAACTTTTACTTTAAAAAAAAAAATAATTAAGACCCTATCAATTAATGATTAATAACTAATAAAATTATAAAAACTCAAATAAGAAAGTTTGGGAGCTGAGGTGGCCTCAATTAAAAAGAAAAAAAATTGATGAGTAATCTATTTCAAAATGGCTTATAGTTGAGGGAGTCCCCATGCATTTTTACTTACACGGAAAGAAAAATAGAGTGATTCTTTCTTTCAAGAGAGTAAGGAAAGAGAGGGCTTTCACACTAAACACTTAACCAAGTTGAGGTGCGCAAAAAAAAAAAAAAAGTAGTGAAAACATAATAATAATATTTTGGGTGCTAAATCATAAAAAAAAAAAACAATTGAAAAGGAGATAGAGAGAGAAAAGGGCAAAAAAAAAAAAAGAAAGAAAGAAGAAACGCACCTTCATCGCCATTAACCACGGAAAGGATCCCCAGAACCAGCAGAAAAATCAGCTCCATGGATGGATCTTCCACTTCACATGCACTAAATAGATGTTTCCGGAGAGGACCCAGAAGCTAAAAGCTTGATTAAATCGACTAAAAAGTGGAAAAAGAAGAAGAGGAAGAAGAAGAAGAAGAAGATGATGAAAAAGGAAGCTTTTTTACTGGATTTAACCCCAAAAAAATGAACAAATTTGGGGGGGAGTGGAGTGAGTGAGGGGGGGTATTTGGGGAGAGGAGCAGGGGATTTTTTTGGGGGTTTAAATGGGGAGGGGGAGAGAGAGTGAGAATAATGGTGGGGAGAAGAGTTAAACAAAAAGGTGTGTCTTTTATATAAAGAGAGAGCCAGGAATAGGAAGAGAGATTATTGTGCCTGGGTTGGGTGTACAAGTACATTCCATACACCACACTTTAAATAAAATCCTTTATTACTAGTGTTAAACAAAGAAAAGGGTAAAAACATGGTGAATTTGCATAGCAAATCCACCAGTTTTGAATTTTTACAAAATCGGACTGTCTTTTTCGATTTTACATATTCTGTCCGAATTTTCAACAAACTGATTAAAATACCCTTCGACCTTTTTCATAATTTTGTATTAGAATTTTTGTATGGACAACATACGAAAGTTAAACTTTATAGAAATATATTTGCAATTCATTATATTTGTAGAGATCTGTATAAAATTAACCCTTTAATATTATACATTCGACGCTTCTCTTAACGACTCAATTTGAGGCATTTTGATAAGTCTAGGAAGTAAACTTTAAATAGAGCTGCGATTTGAAACTTCTCTCTATTTATTAGACTATTTTTAAATTATTGCTACTGATCGGTCTTTTGTTTAACATGATATCAAACCTTAATAAAGTTTTAAATTCGAATCCGGACAAGCACTTCAAAATCAAATTTCAATTTTTTTAGATTTATTCATAAAATTTAAAAAACTTTTGTTATAAAATTTATATATGTTGGACATGATTTCCTGCAAACAAAGCATTCTCTCTCGATCATTAACTTTCAGGCCTTGTTTGGATACATAAATATCTTATTCAGTATATTTCTTTAATTTATTTAAAAAATTTGTACGTTTGATTAAATGTTTAAAGTTGAATGCTAAATTCCGCCTTTAATTCTTTCTTTTGAATAAAATAAATTATTTTATAAGAAAAATATACTATACTATCAAATTACAGATAGCAATATTGATCTTTAAAGGAGCAAAAAAATTAAACTCCAAACTTATAATCATGCCAGAAAATTTTTACAAGGGTCTTTAGAAATATATTTAAATGGAGATAATAAATATTAAAATATCTAATTTGGCCATATGAGATCTATTGAATAAAATTTTGATTGATGATATAAAATCATAAATACTCTGTAGTGTATGAAGAGTATTCATACATCCGGTGCAGGTAAAGAGGGAAGAGAGAGAGGCAGGGGGTCTTTGTCCTCTTCTCTGCGTGCTTCAGAGATCGGACGGTGGAGATGTGTTTATGATTGGATCGTTGGGAGGGGACGAGATGGGCGATTGAGTGCTTATATAGCGGTTTTTAGGAATACAAATGGGGCTGATCCGGAAGATGGAGGATTCTCCCACCTTTCGATTCATTTCTTATTTCGCTTCATTTTTTATCGAAATGAGACGAATTCGTGGGGAATTATTTTTTATTTTACTTTTAGCTTTCACTTATTATTCTATTTGGGGCGGATCAGAGCAGGAGCATATTCTTGGCAAATTTTTTACGGATCGAAATAGATTGAAGGAAGAAAAGGTCGCCTTCCGCTCCATTTAGTTGGCGGATAAGGATAGTCGAGATGGATTCGGGAAAGGCTATATTTTCTTATATGTTTTGCTCCCACTTACCGCTCCATTTATGACGGATCATGACGGGAGTTCCACCAACTCGGATCCATTTTGCTCTCTATTTTAATAGTTTTATAATTATTTTATATCAAATAATAGATTTAATTTGACCTCATGATATTTCTACATAGATTCTTTAGAGGACTCAGTTCTTTCTTCTTTTCTTAGAGAAAGCTTGTAGATCATATTACTAAATTATATAGAAATAAATGAGAATTCTTTTAGGGCATATTTCGTTCATAATTGAAATAGAAATGCAAAATAAAATTGAATTGGTTTGAAATGAAAAGTGGAATGACGAGTCATCCAAAAATATTTGGTTCATTATTGAAATAGAAATCGGAATGAAAATTTAAAATTGTTGAGAGACGGTTTTGAATAAGAGAGAAAAAAGTGATGAAAGGCGATGAGGTAGGTGTCGGTTAAAAAGGGTTTTGAATAGTTTACTTTTTTTCGTTAAATCTATGACAAAGTCAAAACCATAGGGTAACTTACGTGAATATTCGATAAACTATGAATAGGATGTCTAAAGTTTTTTATATATAATTTAATAAAGAGTTAATGGAGATGCTTACTAAAATAGAAAAATGAAATTATAGGATACTAAAGTAATACACTTTAAACCACATAATACTAAAGTGAGAAATAAAATTATATAATTTTGGAGGAATATACCAATGCTTTGGAGGGAAACAAATATAATTAATGGTTAATTGCATACAGCCTTCTATAAACATATCAAATAGTAGATGTTTTCCTATAAAATTCAACTTTTTATTTTTGTTCCTCCAAAGTTCAAAAGTCCTAACGTTTTCAAATATATCCCTGTTGTTAGAATCCGTTAGAAGAATGTAATTAACCAGAAGTATAATACTTAACCCTTATTAGTAAATGAGTTATTGACTTTTTTACCCCTCTTATATTATTAAGTAAAATATTTTTTTGGAGGATATTTTTACATAATTCTAGCAGTTAGGGCTTTTGGAGGGATATATTTATAAGGATAAAAATGTCATTTTACTTATCTACTGTTAAAAAAAGTTGATTATCACTGAAATTTTGTAGGAATAAAAATAAAAAGTTAAATTTTGTAGAAATATATTTGCTATTTGATATGTTCGTAGGGAGCTGTATGCAATTAACCTTATAATGAATTATAAAAATTAGGGTTAAATGCATACATGTCCCTGCAAACATAGTGAATTGCAAATATATTTCTATAAAGTTCAGCTTTCATATGTTGTCTCTGCAAAAATTCTAATATTTTCAAATATATCCCTCTAATTTATTACCGTTATATAACTATTTATATTTTATGTAAAATGTTATTTTCGTCGTCACAAATATGTTCCTCCAAAAGCCACAACAGTATAATATAAGAAGAGCAAAAATATCAAGTTATCTCATAAACTAACCTGGATTAAGCATTTAACTATGGTTAACTAAAATTTTCTAACAGATTCTAACGGCAGGAACATATTTAAAAATATTAGGACTTTTGCAGAAGTAACATATGAAAATTGAACTTTATAGGAATATATATTTGTAATTTACTATATTTGCAAGGACCTGTATGAAACTAACCCTAAAAATTAAGCAGAGCTAGCAGTGCACAGGCATTTTGGTGGACCAGGTGCAGGGGGAAATCTCTTCTCAATTTGGGCCTGGGAGAGGGCGTGGGCTTGGGGCAGCGGGAAATGCTCGCAACCCCACCACCACGGGCGCGAGGTACGAGGAGGGGAGGTGGTGTGGGGCCGGGGATGACGTGGCGGATCCGAAGAGGAGCAACGGTCATATTTCCTCTTCATGATGATCCCAATCTAGGGCACGGCTTTTTTCGACTTTTCGAGCTTAAATTTTAAGCTACAATTTCGTACTTCTTGTCTCGCTTTTTTATTTTATTTTTTATTTTTTAAAAAAATTGTTTTTCACCGGGGATGAAAATGTCTCTGATATTGGGTCTGTTTCTATCAAAGTAATATTGTTAAAAAAAAAATACTGTAAAATATAATACGGTACTGTAAAAAAAAAAGAAGAATTATAGAGTATTTGATTATTTTCGTTTAATAAAAATATTAAAAATATCGTCTATTATAAAAGGTTGTTTGATAACAACTTTGTTAAATTAGTATAAACTAGTATAAAGTATATATTTAAACATATAAATTTAATTTAGTGGTCCATAGTAATTTACAATTAAAATTAAAATTTAAAATTTAATTTTGAAAATTAAAAATTAATTTTAAATCTAACTGGAATTTAAAATTTGAATTCAAATTCACATTTTTGTATTTGAAATATAAAATACAAATAAATTTGAATTTGAATTTGTGTCACGCCCCGGATTACACGTTTTCCGGGCATGCCGACAAATCCGCCATATTCATGTATACGAAGCGTAGCTGTACATGTAAAACATACAATACTACTACCAGTAGTATAGAGCTGCTAGGAAACAAAACATAACCAGATAGAAAAGAACAGTTCACCATACATACAACATCCAGTATACAAAAACTCGCCCAGCGAGATACAGTATCAACAGTATGTATATGAACTCAAAAACTGCAACTACTTGTAGCTGGTGCTCCGCTAACTCGACGANATTGTTAAAATCCAAAACCGGCTTTGGTATATTTTTAATATATAATATTTCTATTTAGTTCATATTCAGTAATATTTTTTTAGAAATCTTATAGAGTCCGTTAGGAAATGCTATAAAAGTAGTGTAATTGGAGAAAACAGGATTTTTTGCTATATTAGACAATTTACGCACGGGTACTTTTTGTATAAATTTAAATATAGAGTTTATGATCCGAAACAAAATATGTTTGATAAAAAATAAAGAGAAAGACGTAACTATGTAAGAAAGGGAAAAAGATATGTTACTCCGTAAGAAAGGAAAAAAGATAAAAAAAAAAAGCAAGCATTTTGAAATAAAGTAATAGGGTATCGAATTTTATCAAATACCAAATTGTTTTTAAAAAAAAACTATGTAAACATTTTAACAAATCCCAAAAAGGCTCTTAATTTTTTCCGATGCTTCTCTAGTCTTGGATAAATATATATTGACAATTTTTTTTTTTCACTAAACATTCATTAATACCTGCTTCGCATTTATACCTATCTATATCTATATTTATACCTATACATTAAAGAAATGCCACATGACTGTGTTTCCTTTACTTTTGGACTTCACATTACGAAACCAACCCTTCGTCTTCTCTCCAACTCTCCAACTATAATGTCTAATTAATGGTCTACCCATCTTAACCCAACCATTCGTCTTCCCTATGTATAATGTCTAATTAATGGTCCACCCATCTTAACCCAACCATTCTCCTTTCCTCTGTATATAACATCTAATTAATGGTCCACCCATCTTAACCCAACTCTTCGCCTTCCCTCCGCACATAACATCTAATTAATAGTCCACCTAGCTTAACCCTAATTTAAATTGTAAATCATAGAAACCAACGCAAAATCTCCCTTCTCTCCTCTGCTTTCTCTTCCTCCTCCATGGACTCTGAGGCTAAGATCGAGCACGTGATGTGGATGGACGATGAGTTTGCACGCTGCCGAACAAATCGAGTCTTTCTCCAAATTTCAGGAGTTCTTTTTAAAGTTTTACATATTCTTTATGTTGTAGTGTTGAAATTTCTTAAATAGCTTTATTCAGTTTTTTCAAGTTTTTTTTTATTTGCATGGTATTCAAACTGATGTGTTTATTATGTTGAAATTTTATTACTTTTTATTTTTCTATTCTTTGTTTTTTTACATTTTTTTTTCAAAAGTAAAATTTTGTATTATAACCGACTGTCCCTAGAGCAAGTGGTAAAGGGCTTAGTGGCTGGTACCCGAGACCCAAGTTCGAATTCTAGTTGATTCACATTTCTAGTTAAGTTTATTTCTAAATGAAATAAACGAAGCGGGTAGCGTGCTACCTATCTCTCAAAAAAAAAATTTATATTATATTTGCTGTATTAGGTTGTATTAGGTTGTATATCTTTTTGTCTCTTAAAAATTTATTGTATAACTTTTCATATGCTTACTCTTTTTGTACTTTCAGGACTCTTTTTATTAACTGATGTAAGGATATTTATAAAATTAGATTTATATGTAATCTAAAAAGATTTTTATTTTCTTGAAAGGATAAGTATCATTACTTATATAGAAAATAAAGGGATAGATATATAGTTTATACAAAAAAGCTTAACCCTTTGATTGTTTTGATTTATAAAATATTAATTTTTATTGAATTTTTTATCTAAATCTCTTTCAAATAGTATGTCACTTTTCGGCTCAATAGGTTGACATACTTATTATCTTTTTATAAACATTTTGTTACTAATCGGCTTCGGCAGATTAATATATTTTTGCAAGAAGCCACTATGTTTGGATTATTTTGATTTTTAAAATAATAGTAATTTTTTGATACATTAGTTAGACATTAAATTTATTTTAGTAGTTGAGGCTTATACAAATATAGCTAATAATAATAATGCTAATAATAATAGTAAAAAGCTAGGATTAATTGTATATCACATTATCACGAGATAATTTTTTCACATAAAAACATTCAAATAACAAAAGTAGATATTAAAAATAGGGGCAATTGCTTATATACCCCTGAAATGTTTCTGATTTTTTTAACTGTTGTAGATATTTAACTCACGTTTAACATAAGTTAACTTAACGGATGGTAACTGTAGGGGTATTTTGGAATAACGGAGGAACATATGAGAGGTATATTGGAAAGAAAAAAAAAAGTAAATAAAATATTTTCGAAGTTTTGAAGGGTATATTGGAAATTATCCCTTAAAAATAAAAGAAGACAAAGCATGCATTTAGGTGTTTAGTAGACAGGCATACATATACAACCAACATAAATAAATACTCAAGTCTGGGAAAAGTTAGACAAAATTGATTAAACTGTTCCTAGTTGCCTGTAACATACCGAAACTTCGGTAAAGTAATCCGGACTTTAACCAAATTGATTAAAGTGTCCGAAGGAAAAGTTAGACAAAATCAAATTAACATTCCAATAATGTTGGGAAGGTTAAAAATGAGTTCTAGAAAAGTTAGAGGGGTTTTAGTATTGTTCGGCGCGAAGAGAAGTCGAACAAGAGCTAAAACCCAAGTCTGGGCATTGTGTACCGGAACAACATTGATGTTGTACCGGTACAACACTGCAAACTGAGAGGAATTGCTCTCGGGTTTGCTTCTGCGAAGTCGTGTCACTGGTGACACCCCTGGTGTGTGTCGGTACACTTTTGCAAAACCCGAACAACTGCTCTCGGGTTTGCCTCTGCGAGATCGTGTAACCGGTGACACCCATCCTGTACTGGTACACAATGGACCCGACAGCAAAATAAAAACTGCTGCAAATACAAGTGTTTCGGGGGTCTAGCTGCTATTGTAACAACCTATAAAACACCCCAACAGCCCTCCCTTTTCACAGTAGCAACAAACACCCTCTCCTTTCTTATTTTTTTTCTTTCTCTCTCTAGAGATCACGCCGAGGAGCTAAGAGAAAGGAGAAGAGAAGGATTTGGAGGAGATTTCTTGGGTTTTGAAGGCTTGGGGACTCTCCTACAAGGTGGACCTTGGAGAGCTTTGGGCTAAGGTGAGGTTTTCTTGTAAGAGTAAGGCTAGGGCTTGGATTTCATGCCCTAAACCCTTGGATTTGAGCTTCTTACAAGTGTGAGAACCCTCTAATGGCTATAGAACACATGAAATCAAGTTTTCCCTGATGTGCTCCCATGGTAGAAATCTAGGGTTTAGTTTTTATACCCTAGAAATGGTTTGAAAGGCTTAGAAAAGGTTCTAAAAGAGTTTCTAGAGGTTCAACAAGCTTTCTTTTGCTTGTTCTAGAGATCAAATCCAAAGAGTTAACAAATGGCATTGTTAGGGCCCCGAAATTAGGCCTTTTGCCCTAGGGTGGTTTAAAGGTAAATTGACCTTATAGAAACCTGATTAGATTTCTAACAAGAATATGAACTCGGTTCAGTGATGCGACGAGTATATGCAAAGATATTGACAAAAACGTCATTTTTGGTACAGATAGCCGCAGCACGTGGAATAGGCGCCCAAAAATTCTAAGAATTGAACCGTAGCACCTCTATAACCATATAAGGTGGGTGGTGCATTCCGAAAACGTTGAATTTTCTTTTATGTCTAAAGTGTTATTTTTTAGCATAAGTTGTATATTGAGCATTGTGCATGATAGGGTTAATTGAGAGCTTATAATTGCATTTTATGAGTACAAATGCATGAGAAATGATTGTAAAAGAGTTGGAACTTGTGTAACCCTATGTATGCATGAGTAATGACAAGAACCTAGAAAAGGCATAGAACAAAATGACATTATGACATATGGGTTGTGTGACATTTCTAAATGCAATGAATACTAGAGTTGGACTCATAGTAGAGTGGCATTAGTGAATGCATTGAATGCTAGAGATGAAACTTAGTGTGTGGCACTGATGAGTCTAGCATGCATAAGAATGAAACAAGGAACCTAGTGACCTTGAGAACAAGAATGCTAGAGTTGAACACTTAGAGAACAAGTGTGGCATTGTAAATAAGTATAAAGAACAAAGTAGTGTATTTGACATTAGTGCAAGTCAAAGAATGCAAATAAAAAGAGATAGTGACATTGTGACGTAAAAACCTTAAAGTTAAGGGTCACATGAGCATTGGAATCCTTAAAGCTAAGGATTGATCATACTCGCCTATAGTCTTGGCTTGAGGGAGGTCGCTCACTCTCGGGTGATGAGCTCCGGAGTTGTCATCACTGGGAAGAGGAATCCCCAGAGGACGGTCCCACAGGAGGAAACTGAGGGCCCGTTATTTGGGACTTGAGTTGGTGAGTTATGGAACCCTAAGGGAGGAAGCTGAGGGCCCGACGGGTTAGCCGCGATATTGAATAAAGTAAAGTAAACTTGCATTCATCATGAGCATTTCATTGAGCATACGATTGACTATATATTGTTCAGGCATATTAGCTGCATTTGTTAGTTGGTTACTATCTATTCTTTCTTCTATTATGCCTGATTTAGACCTAGTGAAAAAGTCGGCGAGGTCGGTTGTCGAATCCATTGGGAACTTTGTTATAGTTCTCACCCCACTATTTCCACAGAGCCGAGACCGAGCGAGCCGGCGGATGATCGTGGTAAAGGTATCGCGCCATAGATAGAGACCACCCGAGTTGGTTTCACATTTTGGTTTAGTTGCATACCCTTATACATCATCTTTTGTACTTGATGATTTTAGTAGTATCAAAGATGTTTAAATGAATGATGTAAAAGGATTTATATTTCAATGCAAAGGTTATATTTTGAGATATCATGTGATGCAAAAGAGAAAAAATGATGATATAGAAAAAAATGCAAATGTACAAGTTGTATACATGTATGTAATTTAAATTTAATTATAATACTTGTATGTTGATTTGTCACGCCCCGGGACCGGCGAAGGCCCTCCCGGTAGCGTGCCCAGACCCGCCATATGTCTACACATATAAGGCGTCTAGAGTAAAAGCGGAAGTAAAAGCAAGTAAAAGGACAAATAGAAAGAGTGAAGTAGCCAACAACTAATGATATCAGAGCGAGTAAAGTGCTAACATCTACACCAAAGTAAAGCTAGATAATAAAGCTAGTCAAATAAAGAAACCATAAGTAGTACAGTAACAATCTCTAGTACAAAAATGGTGGTCTCTATGCATGTACGGGTACAACTCTCAACCTCTCCAAAATAAAATACAACGAGAGGTAGACCACCTAGCGAATCGTCCTCAAGGGAAGCTAGCTCGAAGCAACTCCCTTCCCGCGGTCCCTGGCCTCACCCTGAGTGGAAGGCTCTGAAAAACATCGAGAAAAAGAGGGCGTGAGAACTATAATTTATAGTTCCCAGTGGGCAATTACTGACCTCAGCTCATGCTCCACTAGGCCCTAAAAATAAGGGTAAGCAACGATAATAATAATAATAAGCAATAAGGAGCATGTAAATAAATTGCTGAAAGAAAGCATAATTGAAATGCTAGTCTACTGTGTCTCAAGTAAGCATGATGTCAACCAAAATGTACATCTATTCTATCATTACAATTAAGTCCAATGGCACTAGTTTAATGTTGTTAACCTTTGTCAATGCATGATGTAGAAGTTCTATCATGGCAACCAAGTATACTACATGTCTCACACTATGC
>NC_033621.1:4633252-4634108 GCF_001540865.1 Ananas comosus
CTGCTGTCGGGGATACCGAGGGGGTTTCTTAGCATTTGGCCGGCCCTCGGCACCACCCGCCGTTCTCTTCTTGCCTTTGTCCTTGGACTCGGCCATAGCTTCTCGTTCTTAACGTACATGGGCGCTACCGTGCTCCGCCCACAAAGCTCGATCAAAGACCTCCGCAAAGGTCGACAACTTCAGGATCTACACTTTCTCATAAATCCGGGGTTGGAGTCCTCGCAAGAACCAATCCGCCCGGTCCCGATCATCACGAACAACGTCGGGAACGCAATCGATAAGGTAGGAGAACTCTTGCTCATACTCCCCTACCGATCGATCGCCCTGTCTCAACTTGCGGAACTTGTCCTGTAGCTTCCGCTTCACTGTGTCGGGGAAGTAGTTCGCGAACACCGGTAGGTCGATCCCGCCTAACTCGCTTCCACCACACCTTCGCCGCTTTCTCAAGACAATGGGTGGCGAGGTACACTTTATCCTTCTCCGTGGTATTGAGATCCTCGAAGAGCGTCTCCATTGAGTCGATCCATGACTCTACGATCGCCGGCTCCACCAAACCGCCTTCAAAGGTAGGTGGATCGAACTTCTTGAACTGTATAAGCGCCGCCAATGTGCGCTCTCGCTCCGCATCGACTGCCGCGCTATCGGGATTCGAGGTTCCCGATCCGGCCGGTACTACCGTAACTGGAACAGCCGCTGCTGCCGCCGCTCCCTCAAAAACACTCGGCACTACCACAGGGGGCGCAACATGCTCGACACCCGCCTGGGCCGCCGCCGCCTGCTGGCGCTCCAAGGTCTCCTGGAGCCGCTGAATCTGTTCCCCTTGGCGTTGAACAGACTCCGCTTGTTGCCGCACTAC
>NC_033621.1:4635571-4668893 GCF_001540865.1 Ananas comosus
ATTTATAAGTTCAATCTTGACTTTACACTAGCTCTAGTGTTCTTTATGTCACTTTATGTTGCCACTCTAGCAATCGTTGTTCTTTACGTTTCCTTTACTCTTGCTATCTTTAGCATTCTTGTTCTTTACATTTCTTATTCTTATTGCCCCACTTTACTTTAACTTTACACATTGTCATTATCATCATTCTTTACATCACTTTGGTTCTTTGACTCACACTAACTCTAGTGTCACTTTACTTTACGTTTTTCAAATGCCACTCGATCTATGTCATAGTGCCACTCTGTTCTTTTGCTCACTTTGGGTGCTCACTTTTCTCTCATGCATACATATAGGGTTTTTACATTCATAAGGTTCTCAACCATCACATTTGGCACGTTGTACTCACAATCATGCAATCATCACATTTTATCATTACTTTACCCTAAAATGCATGCAACGATATAGGTACATATGCTCAATCGAATGACACATTAGGCATAGAGGGAAGTTCAATAAGTTTGAGAAGCACCACCCACCTCGTAGGCTTCCAAAGGTGTTCCGATGACTTTTCTTGGGATTTTTAGACTCTTCGTTCTTTACCTGCGGCATAACGAAGCCAAATTAGGCTTATTTGGCCATAACTTTACATTGGCTTCTCGTAACATTAATCCGAGCGCACCAACGCGTTGGAAATACCCCCAATTAGATTTTTAGAGGGTCAATTGCACTTAGAAATCCTCATGAGCAAAAGCCCCAATTTGGTGCCCTAGCTCCAATACATATATCAAACCTAAGGTTTGATCTCAAAGGGAAGCAAAAGTAGCTTCAATATACTCTAAAAAGTCCATTAGATCCATCTTTAGACAAATCAAAACCCTACTTAGGGTTTCACCATGAGAGGTGGGTTGAAACTCACCTTTGAGCTTAACCATGGCTTTGATCTCTAAAGAAGCAAAAGAAAATCTTCAAAAACTCTAAATACTCCATTATAACTATTTCTAGGTTAATCCAAACTCTAGTTTGGAGTTTAGCATGAGAAGGGGCAAAGCTTACCTCTAAACTTGCTCCTTTTCCAAGCTAGAGAAGGAGAGGAGAGGTTTTCTTCTTCTCCTTGTCTTCTTCTTCACTTTCTTCCTCTTCATTTCCTTCTTTTCTTCCTTTCTTCTTCTTCTCCTTTGTCTTCTAGAGAGAGAGAGGGAGAGAAGAGAGTGTTTGAGAGGGGAAAAATGAGAGAAAATCTCATTAGGCCCCATAACATAGCTATTGGGTTGCCAAAACGCAAATAAACCCCTCCACTTTCACTTTAATACACTGCCCGAACTGGGCAGTTCGCGCAGGCGGGGACCGGTCTCTCCTTCAGGGACCGGTTCCCGAACGTCGTCCCAGCGCAGCCAGAGCTGCTGCGCGCAGTGCAACCGGTCTCTCCTTGGGGGACCGGTCTCTCGGGGACCGGTCTCTCAGTCAGGGACCGGTTCCCGAGAGCTAACTTCTCAGGACTTAGCCGATTTTTCGGCTGTCTCATTTCATACGCGTTCGGGGACCGGTCTCTCCCACCAGGGACCGGTCCCCGAGAGCTCAAAATCTGTAGTTTTGCAGAATTTGATTCTATAGCTCTCGAAAACCTCCCGCAACTCGCTTTTAACCATTTTAATACCTTCGGACTTTCCGAAGTGTACTGTCCTCGCACTTTGGTCAATTTGACTAAAGTTCGACATTTATTTTCCGAATTTTCAGTATATTACAGCCGAGTTCCGTCGAAACGAGCGGAGCGCGGAGTGGAATGAGTGGGTATAGGCCCTAAGTGCATTCGAGCCTATATATGGTGCAAAGGGACCCGAGAGAGTGAAATTCCAAAATCTGGCTAAGTCCCAGATTTTGTGCTCTCGGGGACCGGTCCCTGAAGGAGAGACCGGTCCCCGTGCGCGTAGCCTGCCAGGAATCCTGAGGCAACCGGTCCCTGGCAGTGAGACCGGTCCTCGGGAGACCGGTCCCTGAAGGAAAGACCGGTCCCTCGCTGCGCAGCCAGCCAAAAACCTGAAAATTTGGCTAAGTCCTGGAAACCCAACGTTCGGGAACCGGTCCCTAGTCGGGGAGACCGGTCCCCGATTGCGAGATTGCCCAATAAGGGCTGAAACAGAATTTTGTAGTTGGGAGGGCCTAGTTGCAAATGTTACAACATGATATATGCTCTAGCCCTCTCTCCCACAGCCATTTCTCACCTTCTTCTCATTTCCCTCTTTTTCTCTCTCTAGAACCCTAGCTCTAGAGCTTGGAGAAGAAGAAGAAGAAGCTAGGAGAAGGTGGATTTGGAGGCTTTGGTGGGTCTAGCAAGCTCTCCTACAAGAAGGACTCGGAGGAGCTTTGGGCTAAGGTGAGTTTTTGGTACAAATGAGTCTAGGATTTGGTTTTGATCCCTAAGATTTGGAGTTTTGGGTTGTTTTTAGCTTTGGAAACCTTCTATAGGCCTTGAACTCCATGGAACCCATGAGAGCTCAAGTGCTCTCATGGTGAATGGTTAGGGTTCACCATAGAAGCCCTAGGGTTCGTTCCAAAGGTTTAGAAACCTTGTTAGAATGCTTCCTAGGTGATTCTAAGCTATCATTTGCTTAGGGGTGGGATCGATCCAAGAGGAAACCCTATATGACATTGTTAGGGCTTAAAATTTGGGGCTTTTGCCCTAGGATTTTTCGGGGACAAATTAACCTCGTAGAAACCTAATTGGAGGTGTCCTCGACACGTGGGACAACTCCTTTTAACGTTACGAAAATATTTAAGTATAGTTCATGTATAAAGGAGCCTAAGTTTGCACTATTTTGACTATAGGATGCGGATTCGGCGTTCGTAACGTTCGGGAGTCTCCATATTCTTCATCTACTACCTCACAAGGTGGGGGGTGCACGCCGGAATCGTTGGATTCCCTATTATGTCTATTTCACCTTTGTTGAGCATAATATTATATAGAACCATTCATGCCTAGTAGGGTTAACTTACATGTGAACTTGGGTTGTTTCCACTATGTATTTATCTTAACGTATTTGAACAGAGAGAGCTATGAAACCATGATGGACATGTAGTGTTGAACCCTAGAGATTGTATGATTGTGAGACTTGGACCGGACAATAGAAAACCAAGGTTACATTGACAATAGAGACAAGATTGACATTGACAAAACGACTAGAAAGTGACATGACCAAATAGGTAGAAAACCTATCATAAAAGTGGCATTGTGACTAGTGGCTAAGTATCCTCAAGTTGGGGATTCGATCGATACTCATGATAAGTTTTGGCTTGAGGGTGGTAGCTCCCCCTCAAGCGGTGAGTTTCCGAAAATAGTCACCTAGGGGAGCGAGGTCCCCGTAGACGGTCCCTCGGGTCGATAGTGCTTAGAGCCTCCCCGGTAAAAAGGGATTTGGGTTATGAGTTATTGGGGTTAACAAGGTTAACCGGTAAGATTGGGTAAGAGCCAAAGTTTTTTTTTTTATGATTTGAGCATGCATGCATTTCCATTATCGTATTGAATATATGTATCCGCTGACTTCTTTCTTGCAGGCATAGTATTAGTTGCATTAGTATTGGTTACTTTCGTTCCATTGAAATACTTATGCCTGGATAGACCTAGAGGGTAAGTCGGCGAGGTCGGTTGCCGAACCCACTAGGAACTTCGTTGTAGTTCTTACACCACTAACCCTACAGGTCCTAGCACGAGCGGGGCGGCGGAGGACCGAGGCAAGGGTTTAGCGCCATAGCTAGCGGCCACCGGGACTTATGCATTTTGTAGTCATTCCTTTATTTACATGTATCAACTTCTTTTGTTGATTTAGAGATGTAAAGTTGTAGACAATCATGTATTTTTGGTGGATGACTAAATTGTAAAGAATTATGTCTAATGGAAAGAATGTAATAGTTGTAATTTACTTTTATTTGGTTCAAATGTAATCAAGTATTATGTATGTTGGTTATGGTAGTATAGAGCTTTCGCTTCCGTTGTTGCTTGCTCTCGCGCAAGCCTTGTATAAATACTAATCTCATTGTTTGATTACTTCATTATACATGTTTTGAGCCTTGGGCGGACATGGGAGGCACTGTCCGTTCGGCGTCTGTTGACGCGACCCGAACCCGACCAAATTGGCGGGGATTGGGGCGTGACAGATATAATGGTATCAGAGAGAAGTGGAAAGCAAAAGTCTAGGAATGACCTAGGAACCATAGGTTTGGAGACCATAGGGACTTAGGAAAATGTTTAACGTGAACTTGGTTTATGCGAAAGAGAATGATTGGGTTAACGGTAACACTTCTCTAGAAGGAAGTAGAGATGGACTACAAGACTTAATTGTTGTCTACTTAAGGGACCTTGTGGGGCGGCCGACCACATGACACCGAGAGTGAAAATGATTATGCTTGTTGCTTTCGCTTAATTGGGTAGTTCTTTGGAACGTGTACACTCGTCATTTAGACTCATCATCAACACTAGTTACATCATACTAGTTCTTTAGCAACATAAGCATTAATCATCTCATACAGGGTCTAGGTTTTTATCAAATAATCATCATGCATACTAGATCATGAACCAACCAAGCAAGATATATTGAGCTACTAGCATGCAAGTGTAAGCAATAACATCTATCTCTAGCCCTATATGAATATGCACAATATGCAAATAGATCGATATTAAACTTAGACATAGAAGGTAGCCCGATTGCTTCGGGATGGTCACCACCCACCTTGTGGTAGTATCGTAGAGCTACTAAACTCGGCGTCGCGGTCCACGTGCGCCGCTTCAACACCTCGGGTCAAAACGAACCCTGGAGTACTCTAATCGGCGATATCTCCGCACTCGCTCGACGGATCAACGAACCGTCTTCGCCTACGCGTTTATAAGCATAAGAATTAGGTTTCTAACCCATCAAAAGAGATCAATCCCTCATACTTTCAAAAATCCCAAAATCAAGCCCTAGATTTAGCACCCATGGGAAGCAATGGTTTCTAGCTTCATTGTGAGCTAAATCCATGATCTCTAAGCTCATTAGGTTCCATTTGAACCATTAAAACCAACAAAAACCTCCCAAAACCCTAGATTCAAAAGTTGGGGTTGAGGCTTACCTCTAGGGTTTGCTCCAAAGCAAGCCCTAGCTTCAGAATGAGGAGGGAGAGAGCTTCACTTTCCTCTCCTTGATCTTCTCCTTCCTTTCCTTTTTCTTCTCTTTCTTTCTTTCCTTCTTTTCTTCCTCTCCTCCTTCTACGGTTAGAGAGAGAGAAAGTAATGTGAGAGAGAGAGAGAGCTAAGTGTGAGAAGGAGTGGCTGAGAAAGAGGGAATATAACCCTCTATTGTAACAAAATCCCAAAAGCCCCCTCAAAAATCTAATTTTCAAACATGACCTGCAATTTCGGGTCCCTTGTACCGGTACACGATTTCTTGTATCGGTACAAGGCCTGGCAGACAGCCCAACCCGAGGCTCGGTTTCTCGGTTGCGCAGGGCTTGTACCGGTACAAGACCCCCCCTTGTACCAGTACAAGGTCTGGCAGCCTCCAATCCCGAGAGCTGCGATGGTTGTACCGGTACAACCATCACTCTTGTACCGGTACAACAGCTCCAGAATGTTGTTTTCGCTTTGTTTTTGCTCCATTTCGGGGCCGATCGATGTCAAAACCATTCCAACACCTTTAGAACTCATTTTTGCTCTTCCAAACTTGTTGGAATGCCGAATGGAACTTGTCGAAACCGTTCAATCACCCACTTTGGCCCATTTGGCCAAAGTTAGCCAATATCGTCAAATTTCGATATCTCACAGTACAGACGACCACCGGGACAGTGGCAGTCCGAGAGTCCTCGGCAGGGTTCGAGTGGGCGTATGTATGCCGCCCAGACAGAGGAGGCCGCAGCAGCAGAGGAGGTCGTAGCAGGTATCATTATGCTTTATGATGTTCGTGTTCGTGCATTATTTGATACTGGTGCTTCGCATTCTTTTATTGATCGGCAGTTCGCCGAGTTGCATAGCATTCAAGTAGTACCAACTTTGCATCCGGGACGAGTGATCGTGCCCGACTATACCCTAGATGTTCGTGAGTTTTGCCCTCGCTGCCCAGTTAGGGTAGGCGACTAGATTATGCCGGTGGATTTATTGGCACTACACAAACTATGTGAGTTTGATGTAGTCTTGGGTATGAATTGGTTGACACAGTATTATGCTACCATAGATTGCACGAACAGAACGGTGACCTTTAGGGAACCGGGTCAGCAAGAGTTTGTTTATAAGGGGTGTCAGAGTTCATTGTTCGCAATGACTATTAGCTCTTCGCGAGCGCGACAGTTGATACTTTGGGGTTGTATAGCCTATTTGGCTAGTATTTCTATGAGTGACGAAGGAGCCGTCAAGATTGATGATATCCCAGTTGTGCGAGAATTCGGGGATGTGTTTCCAGTTGAGTTGCCGAGTATGCCACCTGATAGGGAAGTTGAGTTTGTAATAGATCTTGCCCCTGGAACTACCCCACTCTCAAAAGCACCCTATAGGATGGCACCCGCTGAGTTGAAAAAGCTAAAAGCACAATTACAAGATTTATTAGATAAGGGTTTTATTCGACCGAGTGTATCTCCCTGGGGAGCCCCGGTATTGTTTGTTAAGAAGAATGATAGATCTCTTCGATTGTGTGTGGATTACCGAGAAATCAACAAAGTCACAATCAAGAATAAGTATCCATTACCCCGAATCGATGATTTATTCGATCAGCTGCAAGGATCAAAAGTGTATTCCAAGATCGATTTACAATCAGGTTATCATCAGCTTAAGATCAAGCCTGAAGATGTTTCTAAGACCGCTTTTAGGACACGGTATGGGCATTATGAATTTACAGTGATGCCCTTTGGATTGACAAATGCCCCAGCAGCCTTTATGGATTTAATGAACCGTGTCTTTAAGCCCTATCTGGATAGGTTTGTGGTCGTGTTCATCGATGATATCTTGATCTATTCTCGAAGTGACGAGGAGCATGAAAACCATTTAAGAGTGGTGTTATAAGTACTTCGAGAAAAAAATTTGTTTGCCAAGTTGAAAAAATATGAATTTTGGCTTCGGGAAGTGACATTTCTGGGACATGTAATTTTTGAAATAGGAATAGCGATGGACTCAAAGAAGATTGAAGCGATTAAAGATTGGCCTAGGCTGACCAATGTCACAGAAATTCGGAGTTTCCTTGGTTTGGCAGGATACTATCGAAGATTTGTTGAAGAGTTTGCAAAGATGTCTACTCCTCTCACTCGACTGACTCATAAAGGAGCTAAATTCCTATGGAATGAAACCTGCGAAAGAAGCTTTCAAGAGCTGAAGGAACAACTGACTACCGCCCCGATTCTAGCACTGCCGGTCACTGGAGTAGATTATGTGATTTACAGCGATGCGTCGCTAAAAGGATTAGGGTGTGTTCTAATGCAGAATGGCAGAGTAATTGCTTATGCATCTCGCCAATTGAAAGATTATGAACAGAACTACCCTACACATGATCTTGAGTTAGCAGCTGTGGTATTTGCTTTAAAACTTTGACGCCACTACCTCTATGGCGAGCGTTGCGAGGTTTACACCGATCATAAATGGTTAAAGTATCTGTTTACTCAGAAGGAATTAAACTTGAGACAATGTAGATGGTTGGAGTTGCTCAAGGATTATGATTTGACCATCCTCTATCATCCAGGAAAAACTAATGTTGTAGCAGATGCTTTAAGTCGAAAATCGACGAAAAATTTGGCGATGTCGATAACTATGCAACCCCTATTGGTAAAGGAAATAGAGCAATTGAATTTAGAAGTTGTAGCTCCTGACACGCCTTGGAGACTTATGTCCTTGGTGGTGCGACCTACCCTGATCGATCGAATTAAAGAAAAGCAAGCTCAAGATGAATTTTTGCAAAAGATTCGAGCAAAATCACTGTTGATTATGTTGGTGACTTTCGAGTAGATGATCCGGGATTGCTAAAATTCGGTGATAGAATTTGTGTACCGGCCGATTCTAATGTTAAAGAGGAGATTTTAAAAGAAGCACATCGGGCGCCATATACTTTGCATCTGGGAAGTACGAAAATGTATAAAGATTTGAAGTTAACTTATTGGTGGTCTGGAATGAAAAAGGAAGTTCCAGATTTTGTAGCTAAATGCTTAACCTGTCAGCAAGTTAAAGCTGAACATCGACTTTCTGCAAGAAAACTTCAAAGCTTACCCACACCAGTATGGAAATGGGAGAGGATTACTATGGATTTTATTGTTGGATTGCCTCTCTCACAGGTAGGTCACGATACAATTTGGGTAATTGTGGACAGATTGACCAAATCTGCCCACTTTATTCCAATTCATACCGTTTGGTCGGGGGAAAGACTCGCACAAGTGTACCTAGATAAAATTGTGCGATTACATGGAGTACCAGCCTCTATTGTTTCTGATCGAGACACCCGATTTGTTTCACATTTCTGGAGGAGTTTACAGGAGGCCTTGGGTACCCGATTGGATTTTAGTACTGCTTTCCACCCCCAGAGTGATGGGCAGTCTGAGCGTACCATCCAAACCCTTGAGGATATGTTGAGGGCCTGTGTGATTGATTACCAGGGTAGTTGGCCACAGTTTCTATCGATGGTTGAATTTGCTTATAACAATAGTTATCAAGCAAGCATTCAGATGGCACCGTTTGAAGCCCTTTATGGTAGAAAGTGCAGATCACCACTTCATTGGAGTGAGGTGGGGGAGAGATTAGTTTTGGGCCCAGATGTGTTACAAGAGGCTGAAGCTAAAGTTCGACTTGCACGAGAACGTCTACTAACAGCTCAAAGTCGACAAAGAAGCTATGCGGATAAACGTCGGCGAGAATTGGAATTTCAAATTGGCGATCATGTATTTCTCAAGGTCTCACCGACAAAGGGGGTTAAGAGATTTGGTATTCAAGGAAAATTAAGTCCTCGATTTATTGGACCCTACGAGGTGTTGGAACGGATAGGTCCCGTAGCGTATCGGCTTGCTTTACCGCCGAACCTATCGGGAGTACACAATGTATTTCATGTATCTACACTGCGAAAATATGTTTTTGATCCAACCCACATATTGGAAAGTACTCCAGTGGATTTACGAGAAGATTTGAGTTTTGAGGAGCATCCAGTGGAAATCCTAGCTCGAGAAGTAAAACGGCTTCGAAACCGCGAGATACCCTATGTAAAGATACTTTGGAGCAATCACGATGAACGGGAAGCCACTTGGGAACTGGAAAGTGCAATGCAAGAGAACTATCCTTACCTTTTCTCGACGGAATCTTGAGGTAAGTATATACAAGTTTCGCGGACGAAACTTCTTTTTAGGAGGGGTGAATGTAATACACTGAACTTTTGCAAATTGCAGAGTTCGAGTGTGTGGAATGGAATGTGGAACTATCCTACATGTTCTAAAAGGCTTGGACAAGTTTTTGGACAAGTTAGAGGATGATTGGAAAGCTAGAAGCGAGAAAGTGCATTGAACTGGCGAAATTCAGCATTTTCTGCATTGTGTACCGGTACAGCCATCACCCTGTACCGGTACAGCAAGCAGCAGCAGCTGCAGCTGCGTGGCTGCAAGGCTATATTGGTATTTTCACCTTCCATACTTATCCCCAACACCCCTGCACGACTCTAGCTTATACCTGAGAGGTGTTAGGGCATTGAGGATCAGATTGAAGCTTTCCTCTTCTTTCTCTCTCTAGAATTTTCTTTCTCTACATAGAAGTCGTCGTTTTGCGCCGTTTTCGTGCCGCGCTCGTTGCTCGTTGATTGGAGGACTCAAGGGAAGTCTTTGGCACGTGGGGAGAAGGAGTTTTGCTGTGTTTTCTGTGAGGGTACTACCAGGGAAAGTTGAATCTCAGCTTTAGAGAGGTAATCGACTCGATTTCTCTCTAGTTTACGGTTTAGTATTGAATTTGGACGCCTTTTAGTTTTGTTGCTTCCAACTGAGTTAGAAGTTGGTTACAGCAGTAAAGAGAGGTTATTTTGACTGTGAATTACCTACTTTAGCTCAGAGAAAAGTTGTTTTAAAGCTTAATGAAGATAATTAATGAATTATGACTCTAATTCGAAACTAAATGCGGATTAATTGAGCGAATTGATGCATTTTCGACTTGTTCCTTCGCAGCAGGTTTTCGAACCACTTGGGGCTAATTTGGTGACCAGGGAGATTAGTTTGGAAGGTGTTCCAACTAAGGGTAAGCTGAAATTTCTGTGAGAAAACTGAATTTGCAAGATTCCGACTATATCTATTAGTATCTAACGATCTTGACGCCGTTTTGATATTGTTCGCAGCGAGAGGGTATTTGACCCTTGAACCGCCTTCGATTGGCGTTGGAGGGCCTTTTGGAAGCTTAACTTGAGGTATTAAACTAGCCCAAAACAGGGATTCAAGCTACTACCTTGTATTAAGTGCAAAGTGTATCGAAATTGGATATTTTGGATGTATATTTGATACGGTTTTGATGCATTATTTTCAGCAGGAGTGGGGCCTCGTGGGGCTGAATTTGGGACCTTTGTAAACTGATTTGGAGCCTAGTACTAGGTGGGTTTGACCTAATCAGAGCAAGTGAAGCTCCCCTATGTTCTATATGTTACAATAGAATTGGTATAGTTGTGCGCTTTCGTAATAATTGTGATTGGTAAAGTATTTGGAACATGTCGCTATAATATTTGATATAATTGAAATAGAACCTCTATGAAGTAGAGAGTATTCATGCATAAAAGTATTCGTGCATAAACATATTCTTGTTTAGTTCAGTAGAACAACCAAGAGATAACTTCCTTATGCTCTTTAAAGTAGAGAACAATGACAAGCTTTATGACTATATTGATAGTGCCATGATAGTGGAAAGTTCCTAATGCCATATGTTAATTAGCATTACTCTCGCATGTTTACTAATCTAGTGGATACTAGTTTTTGTCAATATTTATTATATTGAGATTCCGATCAAAGAATCGAGAGCGAGAACATTGCAAGTTGGAAAGCGATGACTGAGACATATTAAGTTATGGACTTGCTTGCTGCCATTGTGCTCATTCGCACACGCTTGTGAGGGTCGCTCCCTACAAGCCGGCACTCCGGAGTTGGCCTACGCGACAGTTGCTCGCCCGTGCGGGATTGGGTGCCGAAGTGGATTGCCGTGGGGAGTGTATACTACCACGGGGCCATTAGGCACGGCGCAAACTGGATTACCTTGGGTAGGTCCTTATGAGTGAAATGAAAATACTAAATGACAAAGGACAGTAATGAATGCTCATCAGTTATAGTGTACAGTATTTACTTACACATCCATGTTTATGTTCATATCTATAATAGTTGCCATACTTTTATTATTCAGTTGATTCATTACTGCAGAAATTTTGTTTACATGTTGATTACATGCCTACTGCCTGCTAACATTGCATATAGATATCATGCAATTATCGCTTTTATTTTTATTTAGTACATCATGAGCCTAGTGGTGTAATTCGCCGAGGCTGGCGGCTTACCCACTGGGAACTATTGTTAATAGTTCTCACGCCCTTTTGGTGGTTGTTTTTACAGAGCCATCTACAGGAGAGGCTAGGGATCGTGGCAAGGGAGTCGCGTCTAGCTAGACATTGCTAGGAGCGTGCTAGTCGATCACCTTGCTACTCGGGCTACGGCCGAGGGTGATGTCCTGTATAGAGAGACTACCATTGTACAGATATTTTGTGTACCCTGGGTTGTATATGTGTTTTGGATCCAGATGTTATAGTTTTAGTACTTTCTTTTGTACTTATATTTTAAGTTGGACACTCTTGTTTTTTGTTAATAGTCCTATTGACTTATAATGCTCTGATATCAGGATAGGATTTTTTTATGTTTTTTCCTATCGACTTGCTTTCTTGTAGACGCCTTATATACTGTAGGTGTATGGCGGGTCTGTGCACGTACCGGATATGCTTCCGCTGGTACTCGAGCGTGACACGTCGCCTCGGCCTTCCAGGCGGAAACGAAGCCAAAAACGTCTTTTTTCCCCATATCTTCGCGTAGCCTTGATGGATTGCCGAACCGACTTCGCCAACGCGTCAGAATACCTAGCAATTAGGTTTACACGGGTCCAATTTAGATCAAACCCCCACATTTACAAAAATTTCCCTTCTAGCCCTAAATCTAGCATCATCTCAAAATAACCCAAATCTCATGGTAGAAACATGCTAACACTCTAGGGACTACTAGAATACTAAACATTAAGGATTAAACCAAATCCCAAAAGCTTACCAAATTGCGAACGCTGAGACGGAAGCACGCCACTCAAACGGGCGAACGAGGGCTCGAACCGTCGCCTCCCACGCGTTCATGAGGTCCTTCTCCTCCAAGCGGGGTGTGTGTGTGAAATGAGGAGGAAGAAGAAAGGGGTGATGGTCCCCTTTAATAAAGCAGCCCCCCCTCAAATTACAACAATGTCCCAGCTTATTCTAGGCATTTTCGGGTCTCGGGGACCAGTCCTTGGCTTGAGGGACCGGACCCCGTAGGTCCAGAAAATTAGCATTTTCAGACTTAGCCAAAATTTCAGCCTTTTCGCCAATTTTCGTCCGTTTTCGCTCGTTTCGCTCCTGGGGCCTCCGATTCTTCTCAAATCATACCGAGACGCCCAAGACATGTTTTCGAGTGCGTTAAACCATCTTTTCATCCACGCCTTGCCGGATTTCGGCCAAGGTCCAATCATAGCTTTTCGGGTTCCGTTTTCGCGTGCGACGTGCACCGAAAACACCCGAATGCTCCAGAACTTCACCGAAACCATTCAAATGGCCTTTCAAGCTAACATACACCGTAACTTCATAACTTTAGAAGTTCGGTATGTTACACAGTACATCCGCTAATCATCGACAGCCTATGCTCCGCCGTAATAAAATTGCAAGCTAAGCGGGTGGGATACATTCTTGGATGCACCTCTCTTCTCTCTGTAAGTGTATATTGTGAAAATATTTCCAGGTATCTATCATATTGCAAAGTAGATGAACATTTGTGACAAGTCACAAATAATCGCACAAAAGGACTCTGTTCTATATATTAATCGTGTAATTTTGTGAACTATAGTGTAATATTATGTTGATTAGTAGTGTAATATTGTCTTTACAATCAGGTATGGATATACGAGCACACTGGGTACATATGTCCTCTACCTTCGCACCGTGCAATATTTTCTTATATCCAGGTGTAGGATATGATTAGATGGATTCGGCGTTCATAGAGATTATCGAGAGTAAAGAAGGATTTTAACTTCACTATGTGCAGGCATAGGCTCGACCTCTCCTCGGAAGAACAATGGCTGCTAGGGGTCGTGGTTGATGTTCCACATCGCCGGCACCCTAGGAATAAGGAACCTCCGGGTGGCTATAAAGATGTGATGGTGGTAATTGACCGTCCGGAGGTCATGGTGTACAGTCTTGCCACCTCCATGGCCGCTATATTGAGCAATCTTGCTCTTCTACCAACACCAACATCATCGCAAGCGCTTGTTGGAAGTAAAAAGAGGTTGAAAGCGTGCAAGTTCCAACCCCCCACCGTATGTATCCTCTGGGCGCTTCTCACAACGTGTGAAGAAACAAAAGTTAGCATCGCCCGTCTTGGCAATCCGAGTAGCATCTCGCCGTTATTTTAAACTCGTTACATTTTGTGGGGGCATACTCGAAACCTCGTTTCATGGCGTAGGACTTAATAGCACTCTTGAAATCGGCTTGCGTATTATAAATCTGGCCCTCATGGACATCATCCACATCTACGATAGTTCGAACAGCCTTCGGCGTAGCGCTGTTGACCACGAGATCTTCCTCCAACTTGGATTCATACGCCTCTGGATCAAATGCTTCACATTGGCTCAATGGGACAACATCAATGGCGTTGTACGTCCAGCGAGAGTCAATCGAAGATACGACAATACGAAGGCTGTCGTTGGATTCCACGTCATCTTTCATATCAAAGAGGCAAGTATCACCGTCACTGTTCGCCTCCTTGTCGATGATAATAGGATGACAGGATCTGCAGAACAGTTGCAAATAGTGCAATACAATGAATTAGTTAAAACGCAAATGGTGCAATGTAATGAAATGTAAAGATAAAAGAGTGCAAGATTTTGCAAGAATAGTGTAACAATGGTAAGATTACTAGTGCAACATAATAAGAGTATCAATACAATTGATTAACAATAGTGCAACTCACGATCCAACTGGTTCAACATTTGACGGTATAGGCGAACAATCTTCTGCTGACCGGCTGCTTATCAAGATTTGCAACCGTTCGTCGGTAAGCGCCTCATCTAACTCATCAGGATCACATGTAGGAACCTCTCTAGCAGTTCTGTTGCTCACCGCATACAGCTCAATTAGTGCAAATGCATCGTTGCTATATAGTTCGATATGCTTTGGACATCATCGTCGTCTACAATATCGATAAGGTTAGCTATTTTTCCAGCGTAGCTAAGCTTAATTAAAACTATGAAGTATTCATGAATTTGAAGAATCGCGCTTCTAAGGCCTTAAAAGTCCTCCCCTTCACCAAGGAAAGGGAGGTGGCAGGTTCCTCCTACGTACTTCACGTTTCTTCCGTCATCTTGGAAGAAGCCATTAAAATGATAGTGAACTGATACTTCAGCGTTCTCTATGAGGATGAGGTGGAAGAAATAGTATTAGGTGCAAGTAGTGCAAGTAGTGCATGTAGTGCAACAGCTTACGTGTATACATATATGTCTCTATGTAATGGTCGGCCTTCGTTAAGCTTCACCAGAAGCGAGGTCTCAAGTCTACGAAGCGAAGTACTTGACCTTCGTGGTTTTTTCATATTGTCAAACAGTTGAACAATGAAAATAGATGGCGAGTGCCTGATCGAATTGATCAGGTCATGTAGGAACAAGGTTCAAATCTCTCAGTCTGCTAGGATGCCTCAGGTGCATACATCACTGCACATCCACTTGACATCCAGTTCGATTAGATGAGTAAAACTATTTTGATAACGGTGGGAAACAGAAGGCCCGTTCCAGCCATAATTCGTTTTCGATTACAATATTGCTCAGATGGTGGCAAATTGGTAATAGCCTTCTCCCGCCGGCCATCGTTGCAACATCCCGACGTTAGTTACACCATTTGGTCCACTCACTATATTATTTTCAACATGTCTGTGACGCCCCAACTTCCCAGGGGGTCACCCATCCTAGGACTACTCCCGTCCTAGCACGCTTAATTCTCTTAACCTCTTGGGCCTTGCCACCACCCAAAATGCTTAAGCCGGGTTAAGAGTTTAGCCCTATTATATCTCATATATAGGACTATCTCGGGTTTCACAATCTCCCCTCCTTTAAGCCCTGACGTCCTCGTCAGGCTCAGACTCACAAGTACCAGGCGATGTGAGACTCATCTCGCTAGCCCGTCATCCAGACCCTGGCTCAGCCGAGACTCATCTCACACTTCCGGCTGGTAATTGGCTCTGATACCATCTGTGACGCCCCAACTTCCCAGGGGGTCACCCATTCTAGGACTACTCCCGTCCTAGCACACTTAATTCTCTTAACCTCTTGGGCCTTGCCACCATCCAAAATGCTTAAGCCGGGTTAAGAGTTTAGCCCTATTATATCTCATCATATATAGGACTATCTCGTGTTTCACAATGTCTTACACTAATTTGAGGTATATTGACCTACTAATTCAAACTGTTGTCGGATAATTTTACCAACATTGACAACACTTTTTACTTTTTCAACCATACAAGAATAAGACGTCAGCGAAATCATTACGCTTACGCTCATTCCCCGATGTATGTTCTTTCATCATAGGAAAAATGTTACAGTCTTTTTTCCTCGGTAATGAAAAGTGGCGCTACAGAATCCAAGAATAATATGAGTCTTTTTTTCTATTACTCACTGGATATTCAACTAATATCTCCGTTGCATTACTGTACGCTTTTTGCACATTGCACTATTTCCGTTCCTACATACACAGTGTTTTAGTCTTCATTACATCGTTTACAGTGAGCATTTGCACTGGTTATATACATGTTACACTATTAGTGTTACTTCATTGCGGTTATGAAGTCAAAATTACACCGCTCTTCCTCCTCAATACTGTTGTACTTTTTCGACTTATTTTTTGAAAACATCGAGAGCGGCGAAGCATCCATGGATGAATACAAATATATTTCCGAGCACGAGATGGCCGATTGCCTTATTCTTTTCGCTTCTATTTCTACCATTTGGGGAATTGTACTGGTTCTACCCAAGCAACAGTCGGCGACGATAATGAGAACATACTGTGGACTGCAAAATAACGGAGTTGCACTGCTTAGTGAATGATTACACTAGTTATCAAAGAATGTTGAATTGTTTCGTCTTCATTACACCATTTACACAGTTGTTTGCACTATAACTTCGTGCAAGCATCAAATACAAAAAACAATTTGCACTGCTTAGAAACTTGTTACACTATTTATGAAAGATTGTTGCACTATTTTCGTCGTAAAATCATTTACGAACATATTTGTACTATTACCTTCATATTATTAGCAAATACAGAAAAAAAAAAAAAGTTGTACTAATTTGGTGTATATTATAAATTGCACTAAGAGGAGAGTTTTTCTTTTGGACTGCTTGTAGACTCGTTGTAACATTTTCTATTAAGCATTGCACTAATTGGGTGAATGTTACACCATTTCATTCCTCTTTTTGGCACTACTACCCAAGCGGCAGCGCAAATACAAATAATAATTTGTGCTCTTTTTGTGCATGCTTGCACTATTGTTGCACTACTTGCTGGACCTTTTGGTAGCGGTTTGCTGGTGACCGTCTTGTTTCCCTCCTCCCTCCCACCTCATCCTTCCTCCAGTTCGTAACCCTTAAGCCATGTCCCTCCCCGACGCTTCTTCTACTTATCCTCTGCAAACGTAGTGGTCGGCATACAGTGATAGAATAAACTGTTAGGCTTCCATAGAGGATGGAGAGTGCTAGATTAGACTCCCCTTCGCTTCTTGCGGTTTACGTACAAGGCTGCCTTCCTTACGGAGGAGTGGGAGGTTGCTCTGGTGAGGGAGAAGGTTGAATGCCGGTGTTGCATATCTAAGCGGCGGAGATTGCACTGGTACCAGCCGAAAGATGCACTGTTAGAAGGGTTGTTGCACCATTTCTCTTCGCGTTGCTCCTTCGCGTCGCACTATTATTCTTGTTGTTGCCCGTGTAGTTTTTGTTATGTAACTTCATCAAATTTAATTTCTTAAAGCCGAACAGCAAACACCGGGGCTGCTAAATAGCGGGGCCGATTTGGTTCGGGTTCCGATGAGAGTGAGGTTGTGTAAAGCGCAAGGGGCACATTAATGCCCGCCAGGACCGTACGTTACAATATACGTATCTTATCGAATACAAAAGAGGCGGATGTAGATGAGAGGCATTTTAGTCAGACGGCTAAAAATCCGGTCCGAATCTACAAAATCGAAAAAGGCGGCCCACTTTTTTAAAAGCGCAAAACTCGTGGATTTTTCATGCAAATTGGCCAATTTAAATAGGTTTTAGTAAAAATTAAAATAAAATTGATGTGACAAGTAAAATATTAATCGTCTTAAAATAAAATAGGTATAAAATGCATACTCCTCTTTGTAGTGGGCCGATAGCATTGCTCCTTTTAACATGTCAAAACTAACACTAATTTACGTGCATGAACACAGATTTGGCGTCAATAATCTAATTAACTAAACTCATAGGTTAATGCAGTAGTTGCATCAACATTGCTTACATTTTTATCTAGAGATTGAATTGAATTATTTTATAACTAAACGAAGCGGAATGGTCTAAACTGATCATCAAATCTTGTAATAATAATATTCACTAAATCAGAGACGATCTATCCTTCAGATACCCCACCTAGATTTATCGAATATTTACTTTAGTTATCTTTTAGTTTTAACTTTTTAATGAAAAAAAATTAGTGGAGGGAATAATAAAAAAAGAAAAAAAAGAAAAAAAGAAAAGAAAAGAAAAAAAAATTAATAAGAACTTACATGTTCAAACAAAAAAGGAAAAAAAGAAAATCGTTTCTGCACCTGTTAAACTATTGAGCTTTAGCACATAGCCCCTCAAGGTATATTCAATATTCCGTAAACGTTATTAAATAATTTAATATAATTTTCTTCTTAAAAGAAACACTTGTTTTCAACAAATGTCTCGTGTGTAATCTTTCTAATAAAGATTTAAAATGCATTAAAAGTTCTTTCTTCTATTTTAACATTTGAAAAACTAGAAAATTCAAAGATAGATTTATTTTATTCTTCAATCCCAGTAGCTCATTATATAAACTCTGTGTTTTTAAGCTTTATAGGGTCGTCTCTAACACATGCCATGAACACGACCGATTAATTAGTAATTTGGCTCGAAGAAACCACCGATCGATTGAACTATTTGTAAAGTTTAGTATATCTAGCTGACAAAATTAAAGTTTAAAAGGGTCATTTGACAAAAGACAATAGTTTAGAATGCGTTTATGCATTTATCCTTAAAAAAAAAAAAAAGAAAAAAAAGAAAACTCATCGTGTTTTGTTTATTTGATTTAAGTTTTCCCTTTGGCCTTCTTTGAGGAATGAATGGATTGGTGAATATTAAAGAATTTATGTATGTAGTGAAAAATGAAAATTAGTTTTGTACTTTGAATCTTTTTCCCAAGTTTCTATGTAGGTCGCAACGTAAAGTTATTAGACCGAATCAAACAAAGAGAAACGGGTGGCTAGTTCTTTTACCAACAGCTAGCTTTATTTAAACAATTTTTTTTAAAAAAAATGCCCAAATATATCAGAGCATCATTATTTGACTAGATAAGTTTGAAAAACTTTACAAATCTTTATTAAAATTTATGCTACAGGTTTAATCGGAGTTATATAATGCTTGTCCGCCTCAAACTAATTAGAAGGCCATTTCGTTGTAATTATACCAAATTGTAGATTATTTATTTTGCCACAATATTAGTTTCAATTTTCATGCCGACAAATAAATAGGCATTTAATTAATCAGCACGTTGGGCTTTGTGTTTTGAAATACTGATCTCCACACGCAAGCGTATCTAATATAACTATGAAAAGCAATTTACTAAACGGTCCCTCGTCAAAAATGTCATATTCCAAAAGGGATTTAGGATGCTTCTGCTTGTCTTATTAGTCTTCCAATTTGCCGCCGTTTTTAATGGTATATAATACGGCGATGCAGCAACAGAAGAGACAACAAATCTATCTGTCCATCTATCTATTTTCTATATATATATATATATATATAGAGCAGGGCTGCTGTGCTCTCGGAGCACGGAGGCCTCCGTGCTCCTGAGCCGTTTTCGATGATGGAGTTTTCGAATCGACGATCGGCTCCGTTAAACTTGATCTAGCGTATTTAAAGTTTCTAGAAAATAATTTTTGCGATTTTTCAATATCATTTACCTAGCAATCGAAAGGATTCAAAATCAATAATTTTTAATGGCTGAAAATAAAAATCCTATAAAAAGTGGTGATATAGCACTAAAATTTTCGATCAGAAATATAGATCTTGTTGTAGCTAGTATAAAGAATTTTCTATCAAAATTTCATCTGATTTGAATACTTCTACACCGTTAAACTTGAAAACGGCAGATATCAACCATTAAAAATTATAGATTTTGAATCCTTTCGATCACTAGGTAAATGATAACGAAAAATCGCAAAAATTATTTTCTAGAAACTTCAAATGCACTAGCATCAAGTTAACGAGCCGATCGTCTGATTCAAAAATTCCATCACCGGAAACGGCTCAGGAGCACGGAGGCCTCCGTGCTCCTGAGAGCACGCAGCCTGCTCATATATTATATATATAGAACTAGACTGGCGATACTATTAATAGCACCAAGTCGTTGGTGCTATTTGTTTTTTAGCTTTTTGGATTGAGAAAGTACGATTAGGAGTATATGCCCCTAGGGTGAGGGTCGGGTGTTAAATGTATAATCTAGACGGATAAAATTAATCAAAGGATTAATCTAACGGTAGAAACTCGATGACGATAACAAATTCTTGGTGCTATCCGTAGTACCCAGCCGCAGACTCTTATATATTATATATATTATATTATATATATATATATATATTATATATTATAGTATATATATATATATATAATATATATAGTGTGAGGCTACTATACTTCTGGAAGCATGGAGCTTCCATGCTTCCAGGTCGTTTTCCATCTTGCGACTCCGCGTTAAACTGATCTAGAGTAATTTGAAGTATCTAGAAAATAATTAGCCGATGTTTTCGATATTATTTGCCTAGTGAACGAAGGGGCTCAAAATCAACGGCTGAATAAAATTTACAAAACGTGATATATGACATTAAAATTTTAGACAAGATATTGATCTTGTTTTATATAGTATATAGAACTTTTTATCAAAATGTCACGTGATTTGGATATTTCCACATTAAATTGCCAACGGCTCACTACGGCCATTAAAATTATTGATTTGAGGCCTTCGATCACTAGGCAAATGATATCGAAAAATCATAAATTTATTTTCTAGGCACTCAATATCTAGATTAATATTTAACAGAGAGCGATCGACGAATTCGAAAAGTCGGCAACATCGAAAACGACCTAAAAGCACGGAAGGCTTCGTACTTCCAAAAGTATAGTAGCCTCACACTTTATATATATATATATTATATTAGTCCGGCTATTATGCTATTAATGCACGAGGCACTTGGTGCTACCAAATTTTCCGCCGTGGATCTACCCTTTTGATCATTTTCACACGTTAGATCATACTATTCAACTAACCACCCACTCAACCCTAGAGGACCCACATCATCCTAACCGCCACATCTCTTAATCCAATGGCACAAAACTTGGGTGCACCAATGACTTGTGCTATTAATAGATAGTAGCCTAGTTTATATATATATATATATATATATTATAATTATATATATATATATATATATATATATATATATATAATATTACCAACGTCCTAGAGTAAGTGGCAAGGGCTTTGGTGGTTGGTACCCGAGACCGAGTTCGAATCCCAGTTAATTCCATTTCTCCAGCTAAGTTTTATTTCTAAATGAAATAAACGAAGTGTGTAGCATGCTACCTATTCTCAAATATAATATATATATATATATATATCTATATATATATTATATATATATATAATATATATATATATATATATATGTGTGTTGTGTGTGTGTGTGGCTGTGTGGTGTTTTTAAGCTTTACTATGTGAAGGCCCGCGCTCCGCGGCGGAAAATTTACGCAATTTTTTAAAATATTTTAAACAATTTTTTTTTTTATTTTTAAATTTAATTTAAAATTTTAAAACTTACAAAAAAATAAATATACAATAATATAATAATAAATAATATATTTATAATAAAATTATATATATATAAAAAGTTAAAATTAAAATTTTAAAAATTAAATTTTATGCTATAAAATTTAAATATTAAAATGGTAAAATTCTCTCTCCCTCTCTCTCTCTCTTTCTCTCCTTTCCTGACTCCCTTTTTCTCTCTTTCTCTTCCCCTCTCTCTCTCTTCTCTCTCTCCCCCGCACGCTTTCTCTTTTCCGTCTCTCTCTCTCCCCTTTCCCCCCTCAGGTGCTAGCCCCTGCGTCCGCTCCGCTGCCACGCCCGCGCCGCGCGCCCCCGCTGCTGCCCACCGCGGCTCCGCTCCCACTGCCGCCTGCTGGCCGCTTCGACTCCGTCCCCCACTGCCGCCTGCTGGAGGAGAGGGGAAAGAGGAGAGAAGAGCGGGAGGAGGAAAAGAGGGAGAGAGAGGAGGGAGGAGGGAAGGGAGAGAGGGAGAGAGCCGTGGGGGGAGGGAGAGGTAAGAGAGAGGGGGGAGGGGAAGAGCGTGTGCGGGGGCGCGTGCGATCGGACACCCCGTCGCGGCCCGCAACCGCCGGCGCGGGTCCGCGCCGTGGAGAGAGAGGGGGGAGGAGGGAGAGAGGAGCGCGGGAGAGAGAGTGGGGAGAAGAGAGATGAGAAAGAGAAGAGAGAGAGAATGAGATGTCATGCCCAACCGCACGGCCGAAAACCGGTACCAATTTGGTCATTTCGCGGGCGCGGGCGTGATGCCGAACGGACAGAGTCTCCCTCTCAACCCAAGGATAACAACCGATGTGTACAACAAGTCCTCAGGAATTACAACTTGAATTCATACACAATCAAAACAACGATAATCGAGAGCAAAACAGTGCTATATATCAATAAGAGCAAGCGATACAGAATAAACAGTATACAAGTATTCAAAAGAGAGAAACTTAACTATTTGAGACATTTAACCTCTTTCGAATATCATTAAAACTTTAATCATTTAATACAACTTGCATTCTTTTTCAAAATGTAATACATCATATGCCTCTCAAACTTCACCCTATACAACATCTACTCCAAAATGTTAAAGCAGGTGTGAACTAATGCAAGTAGGAAAGTAAGCTATCAACTGATACCGCTAGGGCGCCAAGCCCTTGCCGCGATCCGTCCCGCTCAGTCGGGCGCTCGAACTAGCACCTGCAAGTGGGGGTGTGAGAACTACGAATAGTTCCCAGTGGGTTCGGCCGCCGACTCCGCCGATCTACCACTAGGTCTTAAGCAGCATAGAGAGATTAAATATATGCGCGATATATATAAGCTAAACTGAACTGAAGCGGGTATGTAAAACAGTCTATCAAGCTATGCCTCAATCTTATATCATGGATGCATGAAAAATGAGTAAGCTGGGTAAGTAAGGCAACTATAATAAAAACAGACACACTATGAAAGCTAGCTATCATGAGCAATAATAATGAGCATGACTTCACATTAGGTAACCAAATTTCAAGGTGAACTCATGGTTCAAAGCACTAACTCACATGTAAATCTTATAGGAAAAGTCTCACTGAACTACTCCCCGAGACCGCCTGCGGACATCACACTGACAGTCCTGACAGCATACTGATTGTCTCTCTAGTGACCAACCTCCGGAGTGCACAGCTTGTGGGGAGCGACCCCTCCAAGCGCAGACAGGCTATGTGAGCACGATCAACTCACGAACAGCAGCAACCACCCTCTAAGGGTAATCTCAATCATGAAATCAAGGTATATTTGTACCCAATCTCATAGTGTCTCAACTACACTAATGTTCTCATATCAAGGTCATCAACAATCATATGCCACTCATCATAGTTTTCTAACTAGATGCCACTCGTCATTTAGACTCATCATCAATACTAGTTACATCATACTAGTTCTTTAGCAATATAAGTATTAATCATCTCACATAGGGTCTAGGTCTTTATCATAGAGTTTTCATCATATAATCATCATGCATACTAGATCATGAACCAACCAAGCAAGATACATTAAGCTACTAGCATGCAATAAGCGACAATCCATCTCTAGCCCTATATGAATATGCACAATATGCCAATAGATCAACTTTTAAAACTTAGACATAGAAGGTAGTCCGGTTGCTTCGGGATGGTCACCACCCACCTCGTGGTAGTACCGTAGAGCTACTAAACTCGGCGTCGCGGTCCACGTGCGCCGCTTCAACACCTCGGGTCAAAACAAACCCTAGAGCACTCGAATCGGCGATATCCCCGCACTCGCTCGACGGATCGACGAACCGTCTTCGCCTACGCATTTGGGAGCATAGAAATTAGGTTTCTAACCCATCAAAAGAGATCAATCCCTCGTATTTCCAAAAATTCCAAAATCAAGCCCTAGGTTTAGCACCCATGGGAAGCAATGGTTTCTAACTTCATTGTGAGCTAAATCCATATTCTCTAAGCTCATTAGGTTCCATTTGAACCATCAAAACCAACAAAAACCTTCCAAAACCCTAGATTCACAAGTTAGAGTTGAGGCTTACCTCTAGGGTTTGCTCTAAAGCAAGCCCTAGCTTGAAAACGTGGAGGGAGAGAGGTTTGTTTCCTTCTCCTTGATCTTCTCCTCCTTTTCCTTCTTCCCTTCTCCTTTTTTCTCTCCTTCTTTCTTCTTTTCCTTCTTTTCTTCTTCTCACGGTTAGAGAGAGAGAGAGCTATGTGAGAGGGAGAGAGAGAGGCTAAGTGTGTGAGAGAGAGGCTGAGAGAGGGCTAATATCTCTCTATTGTAACAATATCCAAAAGAGCCCCTCAACTTTTCTATTTTCCAAAGTCACCCTACTATTCAGGTGCCCTTGTACCGGTACACGGTTTCTTGTACCAGTACAAGGCCTGGGTGACAGCCAGATCGAGCGCAAACCCGAGAGCTCGGGTCTCGGTTTCGTCGGGTTTATACCGGTACAAGCCCCTTGTACCGGTACAGCACCTGGAGCCCTCCAAAACCCGAGAGCTGCGATGGCTGTACCGGTACAGCCATCACCCTTGTACCGGTACAGCAGCTCCAGAATACTGTTTTTACTTTGTTTCGGCTCCACTTCACGCCGATCGATGTCAAAACCATTCAAACACCTTTGAAACTCATTTTTGCTCTTCCAAACTTGTTGGAATGCCTAATAGAACTTGTCCAAACCGCTCAATCGCCCACTTTGGTCCATTTGGCCAAACTTAGCCAATATCGTCGAATTTCGATATCTCACATTCTCCACCCCTTAAAAGGAGTTTCGTCCTCGAAACAACTAACTCGCAACTTGAACTTAAACTCTTACCTCAATCTCTAAACAAGTGAGGATGATTCGCTTTCATCTGGTCCTCGAGCTCCCAAGTGGCTTCGCGATCGTCGTGATTGCTCCATCGGACTTTAACATAGGGAATTTCTCGATTCCTTAGCTTACGCACCTCTCAAGCCAAAATCTCTACCAGAAACTCTTCATACCTCATATCATCTTGAAGTTCCGGCGGCTCATATAGCATCGCATGCTCGGGGTCGTGAATATACTTGCGGAGGTTGGAGACGTGGAAGACATTGTGCACACCCGCAAGCTTCGGGGGCAATGCAAGTCGGTACGCCACCGTCCCAATTCGCTCCAAGATCTTGTAGGGGCCAATGTAACGAGGACTTAGCTTTCCTCGCACCCCAAACCGCTTCACACCTCGCATTGGTGAAACCTTCAGAAATACGCGGTCACCCACCGCGTACTCTATATCTCGCCGGCGTCTATCCGCATAGCTTTGCTGTCTCGACTGCGCCGTGAGCAATCTTTTGCGAGCAAGGCGGACTTTCTCTTCCGCTTCTCGCAACACATCTGGGCCGAACTCCGCACGCTCACCTACATCGCTCCAGTGTATAGGAGATCAACACGTCCGCCCATAGAGGGCCTCAAACGGTGCCATCATCACACTAGCATGATAACTATTATTGCAGGCGAATTCGGCCATCGGTAGATGTTTACACCAACCGCCCTTGTAATCAATAACACATGCTCGCAGCATATCCTCCAGAGTTTGAATAGTTCTCTCTGTTTGTCCATCGGTCTGAGGATGAAACACGGTGCCAAAGTCGAGCCGTGTGCCAAGGGCTTCCTGCATGCTCTTCCAGAAATGCGAAGTGAACCGGGGGTCACGATCAGACACGATCGATTTCGGCACCCCATGCAGTCTCACTATCTCGTCAAGGTATACCTGCGCTAACTTGTCATCCGACCACGTGGTATGGATCGGCAAGAAGTGAGCCGACTTCGTCAATCGGTCCACAATTACCCAAATTGCATCGTGGCCGCCCTTTGAGCGAGGTAAGCCGACCACGAAGTCCATCGATATATCCTCCTATTTCTAAACGAGGATTGGTAGGCTGTGGAGCTTTCCCGCGGGGAATCGATGCTCAGCCTTCACTTGTTGGCATGTTAGGCACTTCGCCACAAAGCGTCCGATGTCGCCTTTCATTCCCGGCCACCAGAAGAGTATTTTTAGTCCTTGATAAATCTTGGTGCCGCCCGGGTGATTAGCATACGGGGACCAATGCGACTCCTGGAGTATAAGCTTGCGAAGCTCCTCATCAGCAGGTACACACCTTCGGTTCCGAAACCGAAGCATACCGTCGGCGTCAACATTGAACTCGCCACCATGACCTTCCTCGATGTTTCGCCGCACCTTTTGGAGTTCTAGGTCCGCAGGTTGCAGATCTTTGATCCTTTCCAACAAGGTCGGTTTGACAACGAGTGCCATCAACTGAGTCGGAACCTCGGGAGCGACCACTTCAAGGTCCAATCGCTCCATATCCAGCCATAGGGGTGTTTGCTGGGTAACATCAAAAGCGAGGTTCTCCGCCGTCTTCCTACTCAGCGCATCCGCAACCACATTTGCCTTCCCGAGGTGGTAAAGGATATCAACATCATAATCCTTCAATAGCTCCAACCACCACCGCTGAAGCATACTGAGCTCTTTCTGTGTGAACAGATACTTCAGGCTCTTATGGTCGGTGTAGATCTCGCAATGAGCACCATATAAATAATGTCTCCAAATCTTCAAGGCAAAGATCACCGCCGCCAACTCTAGATCGTGAATGGGGTAGTTCTTTTCATAGCTCTTCAGCTGACGGGATGCATAAGCGATAACCTTCCCGCCCTGCATCAGCACACACCCCAAGCCCAAATAAGAAGCATCACTGTAGACGACATAGTCCTGTCCTTGCACCGGTAAAGCGAGTACCGGAGTCGAAGTTAACCTTTGCTTCAACTCTTTAAAGCTCCGGTCACACTCGTCGCTCCAAACAAACTTGATGCCTTTTTGGGTCAAACGGGTAAGTGGAGTCACAATCTTCGAGAACCCCTCCACAAACCGTCGATAATAACCGGCTAGGCCCACAAAACTACGGACCTCGGTAACATTCGTCGGGCGCGGCCAATTCTCTATAGCCTCCACTTTCCTCGGGTCAACTGAGACTCCACCCTCGGAAATAACATGCCCTAGAAACGCGACCTCTCGAAGCCAAAAGTCGCATTTCTTCAGCTTTGCGTACAACTTCTTCTCCCGAAGGATTTGAAGTACCGTTCGCAAATGCTCCGCGTGCTCCTCGTCGCTACGCGAATACACCAAAATGTCGTCTATAAAGACCACAACAAATCGGTCCAAGCACTCCTGGAACACTCGGTTCATCAAGCTCATGAACGCTGCCGGGGCATTTGTAAGCCCAAACGGCATCACCGTGAACTCGTAGTGTCCATAACGCGTGCGAAACACCGTCTTCTAAACATCTTTCGGCTTGATCTTTAACTGGTGATAGCCGGATTGAAGGTCGATCTCAGAATACACTCGCGACCCCTGCAACTGATCAAACAAGTCATCAATATGGGGTAGCGGGTACTTGTTCTTCACCGTGACCTTGTCCAACTCGCGGTAATCCACGTAGAGTCGAAAAGATCCATCTTTCTTGCGCACAAATAATACCGGGGCACCCCACGGCGAAACGCTCGGCCTAATGAATTCCTTGTCGAGAAGATCCTGCAATTGATCTCTCAAGTCCCTTAGCTCGGCCGGCGCCATGCGATAGGGGCTATAGAAATCGGTGCGGTGCCGGGAACCAAGTCAATCATGAACTCGATCTCCCGGTCCGGCGGCATACCCGGTAACTCCGTGGAAAACACGTCGGGGAACTCCCGTACAACCGCCAACTCCTCGAGGGTTGGAACCGCTCGATCAATCTCCACAACGGTCGCCAAATAAGCTGTGCAATCGCTGTTCACCAGCTTCCTCGCTCTAGTCGCCGATACCGTCGCGGCGAAGCACAAGCTCTTGCAAGCTCGATAGGTGAACTCTTCTGGACCCGACTCCCGAAATGTGATAACTCGAGTCGGGCAATCAATCGACACATAGTACTTCGAGAGCCAATCCATGCCCAATATGACATCGAACTCCTTCAACCTTTTGAGCACCAACAAGTCGATCGGCATAACCCAGTCATTCACTTGCACTGGACATGCAAAGCATCACTTCCTAACCAAAAAGGATCGCCCGGGGCCCTCAACATGCCAAACATGCTCTCCAAGACAATACTCAATATCATGCGCTCGTGCAAATGATCGGCTAATGAATGAGTGTGATGCGCCTGTATCAAATAAAGCTCTAGCTCGAACATCTTTAACCAAAATTATACCTGCCACAACGTTGCGCTCACCGGCCACAGAAGGCTCCTCAATGTGCACGGGTGCAGAATACATCCTCCCGCTCGACGCAGATCGTGCAGGCTCCGGTTGGCGTGGCGCTGCCGCTCGCCCAGTAGATACTGCAAGAGGGGGCAGAGCATAGCGAGCTAGAACCGCCGGGGCCGATGCAGTTGACATAGCGGGCAAAGCTCCTCCCTGAGGACAGTCGCGGATGACATGCCCTGCTTGCCTGCACTTGAAGCACCTCCCACGGCGATGCTCACATACACCCGGTCGGTGGTCCCCGCCGCAAAAGACGCATCGCACTGCACCACGACCCTTAGGCTGAGAGCGTGGATACTTCGGGGGCCTCTTGGAGCTAGACTGTCCCCCCGAGCCACCGCCCTGCCTCTTCTTGCCTTTATCCTTGTCGAACGCCTCACGATCCTCACGCTCGCAAGCGTTCCCGTGCTCGACCCATAATGCGCGGTATAATGCCCCCGCCAAAGTGTGGAACTTGAAGGCATGCACCAACTTGAATACTCCGGGCCAGAGTCCTCGAACAAAACAATCCCCCCGGTTCTGCTCTGTCGTCGCCACGTCCGGGACACAACTCAGGAGATGGGTGAACTCCCGCTCGTACTCCCGAACCGTGCGGTTGCCTTGCTTGAGCTTGCGAAAATCTTCCCGCATCTTTCTCTTATCACTGTCGGGGAAGTACTCGGCGAACATCAGCTTGCGGAACTCCGCCCAATCGATCGGGGGAAGCTCCGGGGATCGGTCCTGCTTGACCCTCTTCCACCAAGTCCTGGCCCGCTTTTCAAAGCAATGAGCGGCCAAGTTCACCTTGTCCTTCTCCAAGGTGAAGATATCCTCAAATAGAGTCTCTATAGCTGTCAGCCAAGACTCCACCGTCGTTGGATCCACCACCTCTCCGTCGAAGGTAGGCGGGCGAAACTTCGTGAACCTCGTGAGCACCACGTAGCCGCGCTCACGCTCCGCCTCCCAGCCGCCACGCTGCGGGGTAGGTAGAACTCGAACTAGCCTGAAGGAATATCCCACCGGTCGGGGTTAGCGCGAACCACCTCGGAAACCGAACAAGTCGTCCAACCCGCCCCCTCCGGCCGCATCAGGGCAGCGAGCCGAAGGCGCAGGCGACCGCGGCCCTAGACTGTCGCCCGCAGCCGCCGCCATATTGCCTGCTGCTCCCAAATATCTCCTGGAGCCTATCAAACCCGTTCGTGCCACGCGCAAAACTGCGCGTCGCCAACTCCTGCAGCCTCATAGGTCCAGCTGCCCGGCGCCACTGAGGCACCGCTGGACTCGGGCACCTCTTGAGTGTGCGAGCGGGTCCGAGCTATCACTAGCGTCTCTTTGGTAGCCACGTCCGAAACGCAAACAGTTTGTCCAAGTTACTTAGAGCCCAACAACATGTCGTTCATTACAAATCATAACGATTTAACGACCATCAATCAGGCGATAGCTTGCCAAATGTCCTTATTCTCGACTTTCGGCATCGTGTTTTCGGCGCCCCGCCAACACAATACACTCAAACCAAAAAATTTAATGACACTTGGATCATCTCTAGCCATAACCTAGAGTACACAATAACCAACTCCCAAACCCAATCATTTATTCCGCCGTCATATTGGTTCACCAGTCGCACATCACCACTGTAACCTTAGTTAATCCAACACTAGGAGTCACTAGTCATCCTAGACTCTCTCCCTTTGCCTTGCTCTTACTAGCTCTTATACACACTGGTCACGCCCACAACCGCAAGCCACAAATACGGTACCCAAATTGTACGTTTTCGTGGCGTGGCGTTGGGTGACAGTTGGGTGATGTCACTCACCCACCTCGTGGTAGTACTCGTAAGCTACAAACTCGCGTCGGCGGCTCCCACAGGCGACGCTTCAGAAACACTGCCTGCGGTCAGAACAAACCCTAAGAGCACATGCGAATCGGCATATCCTCCACACTCGCTCGAGCGGATCGACGAACAGTCTCGCCTAACACGTTTGGGACATTAGAAATTAGGTTTCTTAACCCATCAAAAAATGCAAGTCCTCATATTCAAAAACCCAAAATCCAAGCCCTAGTTTAGCACCTATTGGGACGAATGGTTTCTAGCGCTTCATTGGAGGTAATCATGTCTTTTAGCCTCATTAGGTTCTATTTGAAACCATTCAAAACCATAAAACGCTTCCAAAACCTAGATTCCAATTAGGGTATTTGAGGCTTACCTCATAGGTGTTTGCTCCAAACCAGGCCCTAGCTTGAAAACGTGGAGGGAGATAGTTTGTTTCCTCTCTCAGCTTATCTTCTCCCTTTTCCTTCTTCCTTCTCCTTCTTTCTCTCTTATCGTCTTCTTCTTCCTTCTCCTTGATTTTTCTTCCTTCTCACGTTAGGAGAGAGAGCCTATGTGAGAGGGAGAGAAGAGGCCTAAGATATGAGAAGAGAGGCCTGAGAGAGGGCTTAATATCACTCCTATTGTACATATCCAAAGTAAGTGTCACTCGCCGCGCGCCGATTTTGGAGAAGTCATTTTTAAAAACCAGTTGCCCGGAAATACGTGCCATTTTTTTTTTTTTTTTTCACCTGGCCCATCGCGAACGTAAACAGACCGCGCCACAAATACAACGTTCCTCTGTCCACTCGGACAAGTCTCTTTGTATTTGTCACGGCGTACCAGCTATACAACAGGAACAATCCCACAACCTACTAATTATCAATCAACAATCGCAATTAATGATAGGCAATTTCCAACAGGCTAAACAATTTTAAAGATAATGCATGTCTTTAAGCACTCCTTAGGTCCACTGGAATAATCCAATGCACAGTACACAATCATCCTATTTAAAAGTGCTTCCCACACGGAAGGCTTTTTGTTTAACTCAAATTCCATTCACATAAACTACGCATTTGCGAAAACGCTTTTTAAAACTGTTTCCCATACTACGGAAACTCTATTTGAAAAAAGCTACTCGAGGGTAGAAACGCAAAGCTTATAAATCCAAATCTAGAAACCAAGGATCTCAAAACCAGCATAATTGAAAACTCGCAATCTCATGTATAGAAAACATTCATAATCTCCTGCATACGAGAAAACAACTCATTCAACAATCATAAGATCATCTCTAATAGCATAACGGCAAACCACAACATTCAAAACATCTAACTGAACCGTTTATTTAAATACTATAAAGCCTGGAAAGAAATACACACCAGGGTGTGCGATCGCTAAACGCAGAGCTAGCTAGGATTCGTCTCTCGTGTCGTAGCCCAAAATCCACTCCTCGTCTATCTGTCAGCGGGGGAAAATGCGGGTGAGAAACCGCAACCATGGTTTTCTCACGTGGGTACGACAGACCACGAAGGCATAGCCGTATCACCGAAACCAAAGGAGAAGATGAACAATATAGGATGCCTGATATGAAAAGTCTACACCTAGCTACAACAGATAAATAAGCAAGCAATAAACAAACCGCTTACCTGATAAGATAACAAATCGCAAAGATGCTCAAAGTACTGAATAGAAACTGTAGTCCCAACTGTGCTTGGAATGTATTGGTCCCCAGACCCTCAAAGCGCTGCCCGCTGTCACTCTAACTGCACCGACATCTGATCATTCCGCCCCGCAGGACGATCCTTTATCCGATAAGTACAACCTCCGATCGTGCTCAACAGATCCTTTCATGAAATACCCCTAAGTGCCGGTGACTAAGTCCATCTGTATGTCTCAAAACAAAAAAAAACCCGGCTAACCGGTGCCTGGCCGAAGCCAACAACGAGTCATATTACAATGCCAACTAATAGAAGTTAGGCGACAAAGCCGAAACCTCGATCAACCGTATCGAAACAACACGACAAGAGAGTCGATTGTTCGCCTGAACTTAAGTCCACAGAGATACTGAAAATACAAATGCACGCCTGCTCTACCAATTCTATCAACACTAAACCAATGCAGCTCAACGAAATACGATAAGCAAACATAACCAAACAACTGACTGTAGAGCTAAATATACTGAATAAGAAAAACAGGAGAATGGAGGTGAAATACGCTCGCCTCACCGACTACCTCAAGCTCGAATCACTCACCTTCACATGTCGGTCGAAGATACGCTGGGTACAGCACAGCGCTAACGATCCTAAAAATCCAGCAAGTCAAGAACCAACACTACACATACCAAAGCACGAGACTTCACAAAGCTCCCACACACAGATCCCCGTAATTCGGTTCTTCAAAACCGATTACTCGTAACTCACCGGACAGTCCCGAAAACCACAACCGAACTCGTCGGACCACTAAGTGTCCGCGAACTCACCCGACTCGGCCAACATCACCCCGCTGCCCTCAAAGCATAACCAATTTGGATGCCTGCAGCAGACACGGAGTTAACACAACCATAAATCATCCGCCCGATAATCGTAACGAATTCGGGTTTCCCGAGTGCTATTTCGACACCGAACCACCGTCGCTCACACCATTCATCCATCGACCAAAACAAAATTGATGATGTGACCAGCCAACAAGGCTCAGCGACAAAACACGAAGCAACCAAACACCGTCGGAAAGAATCCGAACCGAAACCGCGTTCTTTCGGCGAATTTCGCCGAAAAACGCACCGAAATCGACCTACCGATTTTCGCGGGAGCTAACGGATCATGGACAATCAATCGAGAGGTCAGACACACTTACACACGCTGCCCACGGTAGCCACACAATACACAAATGCATAAAAGACCCTCTAATTACATAAAATCTCATCATTTTATGTAATTTGAGCGATCAAGCGGCTCGTGCATGCAAACCAAGGACTTCCGAAGTCCGCAGAGACACGTACTGACAGGTCTCGACGTACTGGAGTCCGTGCTCACGATCCGGAGCACAGCGGCTCGCTGTGGGAAGCGCGGGAGCAACCCAAAGGTTCAGCGAAAAGCGCGCAGTCGGGGAAGATCGCGCCAAACAGGGCTAACCGGACACTGCTGATCCAAAGTGAGGTGAGCACTATGATCAGCACTGACCAACGATCACCGTGCTCACCTCCGGAGGCATCAGGACATCCTCGGATCGCCGGATAAGCGTGCGCAAACCCAAAACAGCAGCCAAACAGGCTCGACAGGGTCGACACCGCCGAAACAGCGGAACGGAGTCTCCCCGGCAGAATCTAAGGTGAGCACGATGATCAGCAATTTGCTACGATCATCGTGCTCCCTTCCGCAGAGATCGGGGAGACTCAGGAAGCTCAGAACACAAACCCGTCCAAAATAAGCCCTATTTCGGGCTTGGCCGGAGCAAGCTTGCTCCGGCCGGCTT
>NC_033621.1:4669999-4676697 GCF_001540865.1 Ananas comosus
CCAGTAGTTCCAGAATAGCTGAACCGGTCGAAACGAGCTATTGGACTGCTATGAACAGAGTCCGGTACCAGCCAGAAGCCAACTTCTCACCGCGGCTTCTCCGGAAAATCGAATTACTATTCACTTTAAATGAAACTTGGAAATCGCGTAGAATTTTCGTTTTAACTCGTTTTCGCCCGAAACTTGACGAGTGCTTTTGTAATTAAATTACACACAAAAACATCGTCAACTGAGAGTTTAGCTACACTGCAAAAATCTCAGTCCTTACAAAGAGCCCCTCAACTTTTCTATTTTCCAAAGTCACCCCTGCTGTTCGGGTGCCCTTGTACCGGTACATGGTTTCTTGTACCGGTACAAGGCCTGGGTGACAGCCAGATCGAGAGCAAACCCGAGAGCTCGGGTCTCGGTTTCGTCGGGTTTGTACTGGTACAAGCCCCTTGTACCGGTACAACACCCGGAGCCCTCCAAAACCCGAGAGCTGCGATGGCTGTACCGGTACAGCCATCACCCTTATACCGGTACAGCAGCTCCAGAATGCTGTTTTCATTCTGTTTCGGCTCCACTTCGCGCCGATCGATGTCAAAACCATTCCAACATCTTTGGAACTCATTTTTGCTCTTCCAAACTTGTTGGAATGCCTAATGGAACTTGTCCAAACCGTTCAATCGCCCACTTTGGCCCATTTGGCCAAAGTTAGCCAATATCGTCGAATTTCGATATCTCACAAGAGAGGGGCGGGAGAGAGGAGAATTGAGAGTGGGAGAGAACCGAGGGGGGCCATGTGCGGGAGGCCCCTACCCCCTGCGTGCGCCGAGAGGGAGAGAGATACTTCTCTCCCTCCATCTCTCTATCTGCTTTCTCTTTCTCTCTCTCCCTCTGCTCTCTCTCTCTCTCTCTCTCTCTTCCCCTCTATCTATCTACTCTCTCTCTCCGTTCTCTCTGTCTGCTCTCTCTTTTTCTCTCTCTCTCTCCTCATCTCTCTTCCTTTCTTGCGCGTGCTGCGGGCGCGGGTCGCCTGCACGTAGCCCCCTCTCCTCTCTCTTTTTCTCTCCCTTTCTCTCTTCCTCTCTCCCTCGCGAGCGTGGAGAAGCGGCCACGTCGGCCACAGGAGAACTCTCGATTCAATTTATCTATAGATAGGATGGCTAGTTCTTTTACGAATTGTTAGCTTTATTTAAACAAAATTTTAAAATACGCCCAAATATCAGAGCATCATTATTTTTAAAATATCATAGCATCATTATCAGAGCATCATTATTTTATATTATATCATATTTTATTTTACAGCATTAATAACTAAATTCTTCATTAACTATATAATATTCTGTACGGTGTATGAAAAATTGATACATATCAGGCGCAAGAAAACTTCTCTCTTTCTAAAGTAACAAAGCCACGTTGTCACCCATTACGTCTTTAACCAATGGGGGATCGTCATAAATTTTGATTAAATTTTTAAATAAAATCATTAGAATAATTAAACTCTATAAATAATTAAATATTAATAAGAAGTTATTTTTTGTAATTTATATATAAATTTTTTTTTTTTACTTTTGATATAATTTTTTATTTTTAAATTTTTAATACTATATATTTTAATTGGCTGAAATATAATATCTATTCACTGCGAAACGCTGGCCATACACTAGTTACCATTATTGGATTGTATCATTAGATTCAAATTATTAAGATAGTAGGTATTATATATGTTGTCTTGAGTACTATATTTTAAGCATTTATTGGCGGATTTGGTGGGGGAGAGAAGTCTATTCGTCGCCCATTATTAGTATTGGGTTGAGATCGCGTACTAGTTTTGGTTATTACGTCGTGAGTCATTAATTAATTGCATTATACACTTGGCAATGCCTCGTTTAGGCATTTGAGAATATTACTTTTCCTTGTGTTTGTCATCAGGATATATATTCTGGAAATTGATAATGTGGGAATTAAGGCAGGAGAGCAATTTCTTTTTATGATTTTTCTTGGGCACACCGACCTTGATTTTGATATTGACATAAAAGGTTCTCAATTGGTGTGTAAACAGTGAGGGAAATGTGTACTTAAATAATGTTATAATATAAGCTTTTACTTTGAGAGGTATAGATAGTGAGAGGGATCGAGTGAAGTGAGGATGGACATATTCAAGGGTGTACTGCATGCATCTAGGGGTGGAACTGGGCCGGGCTTGGGTCGGAAAATACTATGCCCAAGCCCAGCCTAAAAAAAAATGTTGGGCTTCCGGTAAGATTTTTACCCATTTTAATTTATTAATTTTAATTATAATAAATTAAAATTAAGATTTAGAAAAATAAATGATGTGCTTCGGCAATCTTCACTTCTACTCCGATAGTAGCAATCCTATAAAGTAAATAATAAGATAGAAACTTCTCACGTAAGGGTAAAATGTTTAATTAATTATGGGATATTTGATTTTTTAGAGGAGCATTGTGGTATTTTAAAATTTTAAAATTATCCTTAAATTATGTACATATAACGTCTAATTAATTTTTTTGAAAATTTTAAAATAATATATATTTAGTAAATGTTATGTACATAACTAATTAGCTATATAGAATAATATGTATCATATATTTATTCATAGATATGTATAATTAATCAATTATATATAATAATACTATTTAATATATCATAATATGGAACTAAATATTTTCTTAATATATAATATATCCACATATATATAAATATATATCATTAATAACAATATATATTATATATGATATACTATATTATTTATTCCGATAAATATTCTATATATAATTAAATATTTTATTTTGATAATTAATATATCGGGCTTTTGGGTTGGGCTCGGGCCGGGTTCGGACATGCCCAAATAAGCCCAAAATTTTTTCGGGCCTAAATTTTTTAGCCTGGCCCGAACCGGAAGTTATATTTTCAATACCCAAACATGACCCATCGGGGGCCGGGCCTTGTTTAGGCCCGGGCCCAGTTCCACAAAAGTATTTTCTTAAATACAGAACATCAATACATGATAAAAAAATTCTGTTGTTTTCGATTGACCTTTGAAGGTCGGATGTATCCTGGAAGGTAGGATTGTCGGCTGGTGCTGACGGTATTCTGACTATATCGAATACACTCCATGTGCCTATCGGTCGCTTGCGTTCGTTAACTTTTAGTTGACACACGAGCATGTACTCCTACATATTGATCCTTTATTGACTTCTACTACTGGTTGTTCTATTGTAGTTCTGATAGGGGTAGAGTAGAATTGCATTCGATATATACTATACTTCTTGTGACCTTGTTGGTCGGTTCTCTATTATGGCATCGGTGACGTGTTTGGTCGTTCGTTACTTTCCGTACTATTGACACTATCTCGGCGGTTCACGTTGTTACTTGATGAGCTAACACGGTCGGTCATGCCGGAGGGCGGCAGTGATTAGTCGGCTGATTCGACGGTGGCATAATTGATCATATCCGGCATTGATCGCCACAGCTCGAGTGCATTCACGTACAACATCAGCGGTTGATCCCCGCAGTGAGGGTGTTCTTTTCCGGAAATGGTCGTACATATTCCGACCGTGAGCCCAGCGGTGTTTCTTGTGTGCTAGGGTTACATCCAGGTTGTGGCGGCGAGCAGATAGTGGCTTTGCTGAGGTCATTAGGACCGACACGGCGGGTTAGATTGGCTATGTTTGTGGATTTCGTGCCGTTGACGCAATATAAGTGTATGTAGCGGTTGTGTGATATAACTCTAGTTTTTCTTAACAGTTGTTCCTTGCTACTAAGTTTTGTATCCTTGATGATGCTTGCAGTTACATACATAGCGGTAGTGTGTTTTCATATATATATATCTCGTTCGTTTCATTATCCGTTGCTTCTGTAATTTTACTTACCCATCTACTGTTTGGTTAGTCTCTTCCTGATCGCTCGTGAGTACTCTCGCTCTTCTTCGGTTTGCGGTACCCACTGGGATGGGAGACATGTTTACATGTCTCACTCCCCCATCATTTTTAAGGTACGCGGGCGATGAGTAGGTGGGACCGAGACGTGATGTCTGTTGAGCGGTCGATTAGAGCTTCCGACCGCAGGTTATTTCGGATTTATTGTTATCTTGTATTTCTGTTGATAATATATTTAGTTGGTTTATGTGGTTGCAGGTGATTATTTACATTCGAAAATGCTGATTTTTTTTGGATTTGCTAAAATAAAGTTTTCTTACCCTCGTTAGTATGCGTTTTTAAAAGATAAAGGTTTCTGTTGTAGGGAAACAAGCAGTTTCAAAAGGATTTTTGTGGATTTACTGTGCTAATTACCTTGAATGTAAAACTGTGATGTGTTAATGGTGATGTATGAATGTAATAGTTATCTTATATTCATTGGTTGTGCGTTGTATCCTTGATTTGTACTGTTATTTGATCGACGCCGGTGCAAATACAGGGGGGACTCTGTCCGTATGTGAACAGTAGCTTCCCTGTATTGTGGCCGGATCTGGCATACTTCTGGGGTCAGAATTTTCAAAAAAAAAAAAAAAAAAAAAAAAATAAAAAAAAATTCAGACGCTGTTTCCGCTTTGTTTTTAAACCTAAAAGGAAGCCCCGGGCGTGCAAATGGCAAAGAGAAGAATTAGTTTGGCAAATTTTTTCAATAGAATTATTTGCTCCAATTAAAAAATTTTATAGATTATTTTGAAATAGAAAGCCTGTAGAAATTGTTATCAGCTATAATGATATGGTGTAGACACAGCTGGCTTCTTTCATTACTTCAGTGATTCGAAGGTTTGCTACGTACTAGTACCACTTTAATTACAAACCATAAATTCATATTTTAATTATTGATAGTTGGTGCTGTCTCTATTTGAAAGCTTTTGTCCGTCTATTATGCTACAGTTAACGCCAGGTGTGACGGCCGCGAATTTTAAATATTTTTAAAATATATTTATATTTTATAAAGATTTATAAGCATAATTTACAATTAGAATTAATTTAAATAAAATAATTTACTATTAAAATTAATTAATTTAAACAAAAGTAATTTAAACATATATGTGCCTATCATATATTTATTGATAAGGGCTTATCAAACAATTCAAATAATTATTAATGATATGATGGTAACTAATTTGACTTGATAATATAGTTATATAAATGGATTAAAATAAATTCAAATACAAGCAAAAGAAATTATTATTAAAAGAAATATTTAATGATATTTAATAAAGTGATTTTATCAAAAATATGTGTTGATGGAAAAAATAAAAAAAAAAAAATTAGGCAGGAACGATGAGAATCTTGGGCGCATAAACTTACCGGCGGATTAACTATAGCCACTCCTGCCAGCTATTAAAAACAATCAATAATGTGGACTGAAAAACATTATTAAATAGTTAATTTCGAAAGCCTGTGAAAGGAGTCTTTTCTCTCCTATTTGAATAAGAAGACCTTTATTTTCAATATTCCTTTCGTGCATTTATTATTTTTATTAGAGTAGTCTATTGTATTATTTTCTTTTCGTATTTACTATTTTTTTAGTAGTAGTAGATAGGGTATTAGCTTTTCTTCGAGATGGATGTCATAGTAGAATACTTTTGTAGAATTTTTCTGATATTTAAGCAATATATGCAGTATTTTCTCTCTGCAGTTCAGAACCAGAAAATTCTGTACATCTGTACACTCTGCCTGATCTAGCCGAACGATTTGTTGTGTTGAATCGAACTCGGTTTTGGATCGTCTTCATTTCAACGAATCACTTGATTTGTGGTAGAGTGCAAACTTCTGAATCATCATTCGTTAGTCGTTTATCTGCTTCGCATGTATTTCTTTGAAGTGACGGATTTTTTGACGTAGCGGTCGAGATTCAGATCGCGAGCCAATAGTAAGAAGAAAAATCTCTTATACAGACTAGTTAACAATTAGATAAGTTTATAAAACTATTAATATAATAATTAAATAGATTTATAATATAAACAAAAATTGGTTAAAAATACTAAAAACAGAGAGTGCAAAAGCGAATATAAGAGGTTTTGGTGTAATACAGCTTACGAAATCAATTAAAAGACAAAGTTTTAAAATGATTTAAATAAATTAATAAAAGTGATGGAGATAGGAAAAGTAGAGTAAATGCTTAGAACAAATACAAATGATGGAGATGTGAAATAGGTAGAGTTGTGTCATTTGAATGCTAGACATAATTTTCATAAATTATAAATTTGAACTTAAGAAATTCAGATCATATAGTTTAGAATACCTAACGCGATACCATTATTAATTTTGATCAACACTAGCATACCGAATTATAATTTTAGATGACACTATCTGCTTTTTTTTATAGAAGGACTGGAAATAAGCAATTTAATTTGCTTCTAGCATTGTTCAGTTTCATCTTTGTAATTATAAAAAGCAGTTAAAAAATGCCCTTCTAACGAATAAGATGGGGGCATCTCACAGGATATAGAATTAATGAGATAAAATGATTCAGAGCGTGCTACAAGAATTCTCTTAAAAAAATAAATTAATATATTAGTTGTTTATAGAAAGTTTTTCTTAAATACAGAATCAATAAATGATAAAAAAACATTACATAAATATGGATGCCAGACTATAATATTTTTGATTGGATGTTTTTGTTTTTATCTTTTATTTTTTATTTTTTATCAGATTACATAACTATGTAATGTTTTTTTTTTTTTTTTTTTTTTTTTTTTTTTTTTTTTTTTTTTT
>NC_033621.1:4676797-4848104 GCF_001540865.1 Ananas comosus
GAGGTCTATCGGCGCCGGCAAAGCTCCGGAAAGGGGCGGGAGGGGGAAAGGATGGAGCGGCGGCGGCGGCGGCGGCGGCGAATAATCCGGCGGGGGCGGCGCTGTCGCCGATCCTGGCCTCGTCGCTAGGGCTGAACCGGATCAAGACGAGATCGGGGCCGCTGCCGCAGGAGGGGATCCGCGGCGAGCACCGGATCTCGGGGCTCGGGAGCAGCAACCTCTCGAGGGGGCAGGCAGATGGGGGCGGTGGGTGCTCGACGTCTTCGTCATCCTCGGCGGCAGGCGGCATGGGGAAGAAGGACGCGAGGGGGCTCGGGAAGGTCCTGGAGCCGCGCACAGGCTGGAATGAGGGGCCGGAAGTGACGCCGGAGGCTCAGATTGGGTTCCAGACGCACGGCAGCAGTCGGAATTCCGCAAAAACAGGGAGTGGTATGTCATTCTGATGCTATTCGTGGTTATCTTGTTTACTTAGAATGGTGTTAAGATCATCTTGATAATGCTGAGCACTGGTGCTTTAAATAAAGTTATTGGAGTTTTGACTTTTCTCTCGCCGTTATAGTGCTTATCTTAGCTCGAATATTTACATACGGTAATGCAAAATTTAATACGTCAATGCTAAAATAATAAGAGGCATCTCACAATGTTTCATATCAAATTCAACCAAGACATAGCAAAGTCTATTTTAATCTTGATTTGGAGGTTAGGAGCAGCATTAGAGACACGGCTCTAGCTGTAGTTAACGGAGGTACCGTAGTTCGTATATCTTTGATGTTTAATGGCTTAATCTTAGCTTAACCCAGGGTGCAATATCTATTTCAATTTGGTCTTGCCAGAGATGCACTAATGTCAATCCTCAATTCAAGGCATTGCTTGTTTGTAAGGAATATTAACGATAAAGTCTTTTAACAATGTTCATCGATCTGATCGATCTCATTAAAGTTGGTTTATCAGAGATTAATAGACTTGAAACAGAACGGCTGTTAGTTTGCTGTTTTCTTTTTCTTTTCTTATTTTTGATAAGGTGATTGGAGTAAAATGATTAGATTGCCCAACGTAAGCCTATTTAACTTTGTGTTCCTGTTCGAATCATTAAATTTGCCTGTTTAACTTCATGTTCTTGTGTGAATCATTAAATTATTCTTGAAAATAAAGATGCTGCAATAAAAATTACTGGATTATCGAGTCCTTCAACTAATTGGTAATCTAAAGAAATAACCGGTCGTTGCAAATACAAATGTCGAGGCATTGAATCCTCCCTTGGAAGGGTGTCTTATAAGTTTTCCTATTGCCAGTTTGACTTTCCTTAAACTGCTTGGTTTGGCCCTTATGCCGTACTAGTTTTCTCACTAAATGATGGATGTTAACCGCTCTCTAAATCCAATATCTGATGCTTAGACTCTATTTTTCAGGGAAGATTAATACATCATGGAAACTTCCCGAAGATATAAAAACTTCTGCCACTTTTACACCAGCTGCAGAGGTGGTGATACAACTCTATTATCCGTAACTACTTGCAAACAATTAACTCTGATGATGACAAATTGCTTTCTAAAAGAATCATCTGACTGATAATCTAAAACTTCTGCTTCTACAGTCTCCATATGATCCTTGCGAAACACCTACAGAATCTGAGTCTCCCCGTTTTAAAGAGATAATGCAGGCTACAAGTGCACCGAGAAAGAGGTTCCCTGGGGATGTAAAAAGCTTTTCGCATGAGTTGAATTCTAAAGGAGTTCGGCCATTTCCATTTTGGAAGCCTCGAGGCATATACAACTTAAAGGTAATATTACCTTCCAATTCTATTACTCTTGTGTGTGTGTGTGTGTGTGTGTGTGTTGGGGGGGGGNGTGGTCATGGTCATGATCTTGTTCCCATCACATTTAGGGCTTGTTTGGTTTAGTTAAAGCTTTTGCAGAAGTGCTTTTAAGACAATAGTGTAGAGTTGCTTGAAGAATCATTAATGTCGGAACTTTTGTAGAAGTATTGTTTGAATACAGCTGCTTGAAAAAGCACTTATAACCAAGGATTTAAGTGCCGTGGCACAGGGTCGTGCCGGAAATTTGTCGGCACGGTGCGTGCCGATGTGTGCCGGTAAAAAAAATTCTTGTGTGCCCACACATAATAGCATGAAATATTTATTTTCTTTAGCAACCAAATGTTTTAACTATTAATTATGTCTTTTTATTACATCTTTTGAACTTTGTTTAGCAAATTACTTACTAATTTAAAGAATAGAGAGTTTTGAGCTGTGCCATCGACATGGGTCTGTATCGTGCCGGTATCTTGTTGGCACGGTAGATACAGTCCGTGCCGACGGGCACTTAAAACCTTGCTTATAACACCATTGTAATTTACCAACAGCTCCCATACATAATGCAAGCGGCAGCTTCAAATTGGAGCTTCTGCTTGTGGGACTCTCAAGCTCATTTCAGCTTTGTGCTCAAGAAAAAGCATCAACATTTTGGTTACCAAACTCATGGTTGCTGCTTCTCTGAGTAGATAAATTGCTTGAAAAGCCAAGTCAAAAGCAATGCTTTGTAGAACACTATCTTATAAGTAACTATCAGCGGTCAAGCTTTAACAACAGTCCTTTTGTTTTCTAATTCGGTTCTCTTCTATATTCTATGTATAGGAGGTGCTCAAAGTCATTCAGGTGAAATTCGAGAAAGCAAAGGAGGAAGTGAACTCAGACCTGGCTGTTTTTGCAGGGGACTTGGTTGGCATTATGGAAAAATATGCAGATACGCATCCTGAATGGAAAGAAACGTTAGAAGATCTGCTGATACTTGCTCGGAGCTGTTGTGTCATGACACCTGGCGAGTTCTGGATCCAGTGTGAAGCCATAGTGCAGGACTTAGATGACCATCGCCAGGAACTTCCTATGGGGGTACTAAAGAAATTATATACTCGTATGCTGTTTATTCTTACTAGATGCACAAGATTGCTTCAGTTCCACAAGGAAAGTGGCTTTGCTGAGGATGAAGTCGTTATGGATCTTCGTGAACCTAGAATTGTACAGTCTGCTGATAGAAAAATTTCAGCTGGACCAGCTATAGATGGCAAAAGCACTAAAGTTATAAAGAGCTCCAATGAGGCAGCTTCCTCAAGAAAATCTTATAGTCAAGAACAGCGTAACTTGAAGTGGAAAAGAAGTCAAGAGATAAAGCCGGTCAATTTCTTTTCACCACTTGGGGCGGAAATTGGGAAGGATAGTGAATCCCCTGCTAGCAGAGAGCGAATGGCTTCTTGGAAGCCCTTCCCTTCTCCTGGTGTTAAACATCAAAAAGCAGCTAGTTCCCTTGCTAAAGAGGAACCATCAAACAGGGTTGTCGAACCTTCACACTTTACGAGTAAAAGAGATATGATCTCAACCACTATAAACCCCCCTGAATTACCTAGTTCCTTAGATTCTTGTGCTCAACCATCTATTGAAACGAAGCATCAGCACAAAGTTTCTTGGGGTAATTGGTCTGATCAACCGAATATTTCTGAAGATGGCTCAATAATGTGTCGCATTTGTGAGGAGCATGTGCCCACTCTCTATGTGGAAGATCATTCAAAGGTCTGTGCCATTGCAGACAGGTGTGATCAGAAAGGTGTAAGTGTTGACGAACGCCTTCTAAGAATTGCTGAAACCTTAGAGAAGATGATAGAGTCTTACCCCCAAAAGGATCATCCGAATGCAGTTGGAAGTCCAGATGTTGCAAAAGTTTCTAATTCAAGTGTAACTGAAGAGTCTGATGTTCTTTCTCCGAAGCTCAGTGATTGGTCCCGAAGAGGATCGGCTGACATGCTGGACTGCTTTCAAGAGTCTGACAACCCTATCTGTTTTGACGATCTAAAGAATTTGCCATCTATGACGTGTAAAACTCGTTTTGGACCAAAGTCTGATCAAGGAATGGCTACCTCATCGGCAGGAAGCATGACTCCTCGGTCTCCTTTGGTGACGCCACGATCGCATCACATAGACGTTCTTTTAGCCGGGAGGAATGCACTTGCTGAGAGTGATGATCTTCCACAGGTTAGATGCTATGGGGCTATCCAATTCAAACTAATTGTTGAATATCAATATTAAAAACAAAACTCTTTGGGAGCTCCAGCTTTCGGAGAATAACAGTTGTTTCATATTCATTAGCATGGCCTTGGAGGAGGTCCTAAGTTCGAATCGAGTATTGAATATAAATATTAAAAACACTATTCTTTGGGAGCTTAAGCTTTTGGAGAATGACGATTGTTTCATATTCATTAACACTAATCATTTAGTTTCTTAAGATTGCTATCTGTGTTTTATATATAGTTCATGTTCTAGAGTAGGACTGTCAGGAGGATGACACTGCGCATATTTTTTGTGTGTTGGTAGCTTGGTATTTTTCTTTATGAATTTCATACATTTCATATATGTATATGTATATGTATATATATATATATATATATACACACACATGTTGGAATGTTATATGCAGGGTGAACTGATGAACTCTAATTCTATCAGCCTGAAATCCATTAGTAAGGAAAATTATAACTTTACTAGCAGCTCAAATATTGATTGTTGTCTACAACATTTGAACAATTCCTGAAAACATGGCAATTAGAACATCTTTAGAGCAGTATCTGTAACTTAATGGAACATTTGTTACTTGGCTGCATGCTCTGTTACTTTTTTGACTGTGAGTCAGAGACTATTAAGTTCTGAAGTAGGGCTCAATGGACTTTCTTGATATCAAACAGTGCATTAGTGGAAGGGGTCAAATAAAAAACCCTTTAGATATTTATTCCAAAGTGGTCTATAGTTGGGAGAAACATGTACATTTTCTCCTATCTAGTAGGAGAGTCTAGCTATTATCCTTTTAGGAGGGTGTAGGTTTTCGTGCTTCTAGGTCATTTTCTATAATTGGGCAACCTAATTGCCAACCAATACGGTTAAACATGATCTAGAGTATTTAGAGTATCTTGGAATTGAGTTTTATGATTTTAAAAATTATTTGGTTTTGTGCATCAAATGGCTACGAAGTGAAAAATCAAAATCGAATAACCTTATAAAAGTAGAGGCTTGAAAGTTTTTAATTCAGATAGGGCTTGTTGATTGTGATCCAGATAGTAAAAGGAATTTACTAAAGAAGTTCAATTGATTTGGGTTCTTTTATATCATTAAACAAGCAAATGGCTCATATAGGCCATAAAAAAGCTATTGATTTTGAGGCCTTACAATCACTTCGTAAATTGTTTTAAAAAATCACAAAATTTGGTTCTAATATAGTTAAAATACTTAGATCATGATTGATGGTGTTAATCGTTGATTGGAATTCTTTGTCATCATAAATGGCTTGACAGGACGAAAGGATGTGTCCTCCTAAAAGGATAGTAACTAGACACACGTATGTGGTTGTCAATGATCCATATTTTATCCTATTCACACTATTGTATTTGATTTTAACACACTTGCAGCATGGGTAGCGTCAATTTTGTTCGCTTCACATCTTTTCTGACAACCACATTCCCACTTGCTTAATTTAGATGATAAATTCGCAGCGACCTGAGGGGCCTTGTTCAAAATATCCCATAATACAGAAGCTACCGTAACCAATTCTTTTTGTTGTGTATAGCCCTCAATTATACTGTTGGCTTTTCTTCAAGCTCTTTGTTCCTCTATCTTACCTGCATATTGTCTTATCTGACGCCAAACTTTTTTGTTTTTATAAAACTTTGCCATGTTAACACGGATCTATTAGAGTTGCCAACTATATGCTTGTTGTAGAACACCGGGCTTTCAAGTTGATTTTTTTCAAGACATTATTATGAGGAAAATGCGTCACTTTCCCAGATGGATTGGCTTCTATGAACTACTGTTTACAGTGGAGAAGTTCCATACTAAACCGCCATAGCATTGGTGATTAGGTACTCAGGTACTCAGTTGTGTTGCCTCCTATCCTGGGTACAATCCTGGGCTGTTCTTAAAATGGGAATGTGTACTTATGGGCTGGGGAAGCCTAGTGCTGTTTCAAACAAAAGGAGGGAAAAAAAAAAACCAATAATGATTTTTTGGCTACTTCAATAGCTCTTGAGGTCAATGCTTCCTAGTATGCTAAATTCCAACGGCAAGTGTTTTTAATTTTAGTGATCCTACATATGGTTTACTTTGACACAAGCTACAGTACTTTTAAATGCTGAGAATAATTGGTAATTGCATAATGTTTTTCTCAAGATTCTCTAGGCTACGACATTTGCTTTCTTAAGCTGAATATGGAGTTCTGGTTAAAAAAAAAAAAAAAAAAAAAAAAAAAAAAAAAAACTTGATTGCCATCTGAATTGTTTCTTCAAATGGCTCAGATAATTGAACTTGCTGATATTGCTCGATGCATAGCAAATGCACCTTTGGATGAAGAACGATCTTTGTCATACTTAGTTTCATGCGTAGAAGACCTACAAGAAGTTATCAACCGTCGGAAACATGAGGCCCTTACCGTTCAGACATTTGGCACACGTATAGAGAAGCTCCATCGGTGAGAATATCTACTTAATTTCTCTAGCACTTTAGGTTTTGGAATGAATTACTGGTAGCTTACTTTCCATTTTATTTTAGGACTTAAGAGGATCAAAACATAATATGTTGTTATCATTTATTCTGGCTATTTGATTTATCATTTATGATGCAATTATGATCCTTTAGGGAGAAGTACTTGCAGCTTTGTGATACAGTTGACACTGAAAAGATAGATATAACGAGTACTGTAATGGATGAAGAAGATGATGTGGTCCGTAGCTTGCGAGCAAGCCCTGTTCATCCTATTACTAAGGAGCGTACATCTATTGACGACTTCGAAATCATAAAACCGATTAGCCGTGGAGCATTTGGTCGAGTTTTCTTGGCAAAGAAAAGAACAACAGGAGATCTGTTTGCTATAAAGGTACTATTTTACTGCTTAGATGTTATATACTTAATACTAGGATCCATAGCTCCGTAAATAGAAAACTTATAAGCTATAAAGGAGAACAGTGTTAGCTATAATTTCTTGCAATTTCCGACTCGAACTTTCAAAATTGTTGCAATCAAGTGCCACAACCGAATTTCATTGACTAAATGCTGACGCATCGTTGATTGCATTATCAATCACAACATTGCAATATCACTTCTATATTAACGATTCATCAATATTTAATCAACTAAATTAGATTATAGGACTTGATTGCAACAATTTTAAAAGCTCGAACCAAAAATTGCAACAAATTATAGTTTTGAGGACTAAAATGTCACCTGCCTCATAGTTTGAGGACCAAACATGCAATTTACCCTAGGAATTATCACCAGTACAAAAGAAATACATTACGGAAAACTTTACAAGAATGCTTTACATCAGCTATACAACCTTGGCAATTCTAGCGAAGTAGGACCTGAAATCCATATAACAATAAATACATGCGGTTAAAAAAGAAAACTAAGGTCCAACTTTGTGATCAAATGCTTAGCTCAATTTAATGGCCAGAAGCTATCCATCACAACTAGGTTTTTCCAGCAAAAAAAATCATGCTCACAAGATGTTTCACACAAGAGATGATGTTTTTCCATCTTTCCTGATCTAGACAAGTATTGTCTTCTTGCAATATAAAGTATTAATGTGATGTCTTTCCAAACATTGTATCTTTGGCATGCATGTGATGATAAAAAGCTAGTTTTCATTGTAAACAGGTCCTTAGAAAGGCAGATATGATTCGGAAAAATGCTGTTGAGAGTATATTGGCTGAACGTGACATCCTGATCACAGTTCGAAATCCTTTTGTGGTGAGTAATCTCAAAATCATAAGTTTTTCTACACTCAATACTAATATTTTGCTTTCACTTTCTTTTGTTTTTATAAGGTACGTTTCTTTTATTCCTTTACATCTCGGGAGAACTTATATCTTGTTATGGAGTACCTAAATGGGGGAGACCTATATTCAATGCTGAGAAATTTAGGGTGCTTGGATGAGGATGTTGCCCGGATATATATTGCAGAAGTTGTAAGCTCATTTACTCTGGTTTTCGGGTTTTCTGGTCTTTTTCCCCCAAAAATTTTCCTTTAAAGTAGGAATAATATTTTGCAGGTACTTGCTTTGGAGTACTTGCACTCTTTGCGTATAGTTCATCGAGATTTGAAGCCTGACAATTTGCTGATAGCTCATGATGGTCATATCAAGGTATTGGACTTATCTATTTTACGTCCTTGGAGAAAGTGTAATATAAGGATTTAAGTTTCAAGGCACGGGGCCGGGTGCAGCACTGGTCGCTGTGGCTGGCCACCATGCTGTGCCATGCCGACATGTTGACGTGGCTTGTGTGCTGCTCACATTGCTATCAGTGTGCCTACAAACTTTGTTATCTTGATACCAATGTGCTAACACACTTTGATATCAGAATTTTATTTTCTAATTAGGCACTGATATATTGTAATTATTCTTAAAAAAGTTTTTAATCAAATCTTTGTACTCTATTGGCATGTCGACTTGCTAATTTCAAAGAAATTTTCTAAAAACTGTGCAAGAATTCATTACACTAGAGATTGAAATTTGAGTAGAAAGCCCAATTCCCCCAAATTAACTCTTCCATTTTAATTTTTAATGGCAATGTATGGATAATGCTTAAATGGATAAAGCTAAAAGATCTAGCCATTTGTTATCAGCAACTTCATCAAAAATTCATTTGGGGAAACTAACAGTCAAAATTTGGGGAAATCAAGCTTCCCCAAAACTGACTCCTCATTGCATCAAATTCAGATCATTAAAGAACGTACATGGTAGCATAAAAGAGTTCGAAACGACCTTCTAAAGTTATTTTGTTGGTAAATGTAAAAATAAAAGGGTTGCGAGCTGTGCCATTACCACGGCTGTCATACTGTGCTAACACCCTGCCATCACTGTATGGAATGGTGGGCATGGCTGATACCTGTGTCTAAAGCTTTGATATAATCTTAAAAAAGACTTGAGAAACAAAAATAAACACCTTCAAGCTGATTATAGTAAGAATGCAAGGCCAACTCCATATGGATATTATTTGTTCGCTATTGTTTCATTACCAGTAAATTGTGCTTTGTGGGGTTTCCCAAGGAGTTTAGTGTTTCTTTTTTGACAACTTTTTATACTTTCTATATGCTTTTTGTTCCCCCTGAAAATCATCTAATAAATAACTGCTTCAGTGACTACTAGAGTTTATATTTTAAATTGGTTGACTGCATGCAACTAATCATGTGTTTCAATTTCATCCTGTACCCACTAATCTATTTACAAGACATCGTCTACATTTGTTGGCTTACTTCGTAGTATGCTCTAGATAATAGTTCAATATATTATGTTTCTAGAAGCTCTCTCTCTCCCTCTCTCCCTCTTCATGAATTCGTATTGGCGAGCTTTTTCTTAACTTGACAATAATGGGCTTGGGGTTCATTTAGATTATTTCTTGATGGTAACGCTAATGGATCTGCCCTATTTTACATCAGTTGACGGACTTTGGCCTGTCCAAGGTCGGCCTTATTAACAGTACGGATCTATCCGGTCCAGCTGTAAGTGGGACATCATTATATGGCGAAGATGAACCTCAGATATCTGAATCAGAGCACACAGATCAACGAGAGCGGCGGAAAAAGCGTTCTGCTGTTGGCACTCCTGATTATCTGGCACCGGAGATCCTCTTAGGCACAGGACATGGTATACATAATGCAAAATTTTCCTCTAGTTTATGTTAGCTTTATCTTGGTTTAACTATTTTTGCTGCCAACGATGATAATGCTCTTTCTGCATTGATCACTGTAGGTGAAAGTGCAGATTGGTGGTCTGTAGGTGTTATTCTCTTTGAACTCATTGTTGGGATACCACCATTTAATGCTGAACATCCTCAGGTTTTTTTTACGTGTCTCATGCTTTTAATTTTATCTCTTTCAATTGGACTGGTGTTGGATGATTATATTGCTGCTTATGCTAAGGGGCCGTTTGGTTGGATGTAGTTGCAAAAATAGTGTAGTTGGAAATACGTGCAATTACAAATGCTACAGTCGTAAATACACCTAGTCTGTTTGGTTTTATGCAGTTGCAACTATGGCAGTTACATTTCTTCTGTTTGGTAGGCTGAAGTTGAGATTTGTATTTGTGATCTTTTAATTATTAATAAAAACTTTATATAAATATATATAATTTTTACATATTGTAAAATTATATATATTTATAGATGATAATTAATATTATAAAATTATATATTTATAGATGATTGTATGTATAAAATATAAAACAATAAATATCAATAGTGAATTTTAAATTCAAACATATAATAGATTTGGTCATAACAAAAGTAAGACATTATTGGACTATGACGGCGCAGATAAAACTGTAGCCGCTTCTGCGACGAGGTTTTTTGAGGGAAAAGAAAAAAAAAAGTGAAGCGTACGAAAAAAAAAATCATGCATTGTTTTTGTTTTGAACGGGTGAGCCGACTTCAGTCCAACTGCTGCAGTTGCCTTCTCATGCAGATGCAACTATAGCAGTTGGGCCTAACTACACGAAACCAAAAAAAAATTTATTGTTGCATGCATTTCCACTGCAGCTGGAAATGCATGCAACCAACGGCCCCTCAATGTATAATTGCATGCAACCAAACAGCCTCTCAATGCATGCAATCAAACAGCCCCTCAATGTATAATTGCTGTCTTATAAGCTATTTTTATTTTTTCATATAAGTAGTCCCTGTTTTATTAGCATTTGTATTAGCACATGCATCTGCAATTCTCTAGGTTTTTTTGGTTTCTCCTTTTTTTTTGGAGAACTGTTGTCCCAATAAGAGTTTTATAGAACTAATGGAAGTCCCAATTTTATTAGCATTTTTATCAGCACATGCAAATGCATTTATCCAGTTCTTTTCTGTACCCTGTAGTTTTTCTAAACAGTGTGTGACTAATTACTGTTCTAACATGCAGCCGCTTTTTAGGGCTCTCAATCTAATTTGTCTGTGAGAGGCTTATTTTCGCTCATAATTTGGCTCGAGCTTTACTCATTTAGGACACGGGTTGACACGAGCTCAAGCAAGGGTCAACGCTTGTGTTTGGTCCTTTCACACTAGTAGCTTCTCTGGCTCCTTGGACAGCCACCATAATAGAAATCCAATCTCACCACCACGCTTTCTTGGCGATACATCACGTTTATCTGTAGAGTTGTTACTCAGACCCAGTCAGCTGGCATCAACCTTGCCCTTAAAACTAGACGTGGACAAGGGGTCCCCATTATCATATAAGCATGTAAGATGAGACTTTAATAAGATAAAACTTCAAAATTTTTGGTTCAGATCGGGGTTTGGTCTATGTAAGCCCTGCCCGAGTCTAAATAGATTTTTCTGCCCGTTCCTTTAATTTTATAAATATTGATGGGAGTTATTTAATATATGGAATGTCTTTATTAAGTAATATGCATTAATAGTAGGCCCCGTCTGGATAGCTAGTTAAAATATTCCATGGAGTATATATTTTGTGGTTTTCTCCTGATTGGATTTAGGGATTCCATGGAATCCTATAGGGATTCTGTACTATATTTTATCTCTATTTGGATGCTAACTGCAGAATTTCATAGTAATTCTGTCAAATTAGTTAAAATTACTAATAAAAAAAGCAAATTTGTCAAACAAATAAATCTCAATAAGCTAAATCAAATTGAACTGCATTTAGATCCTATTTTGTTTCTAATCAACTAATCAAAAAAACTGTCTAGAAATTAGCAAATGGAGATCAAATTTCTAATCAAATTAAAATAAATATATACTCCGTTTTATTAGTGTTTAGGGTTATATGTTATAATAGAGTTATATTGCACATTTAATATGTTATATTGGGCATATAATAAAGTTATATGCTTATTGTTTTTCATAATTGTTACATTTTACTACCTTTTTTTTTCCCCTGAAGAGAGAAGATATTGATATTCCTTCTTAACAGTAGAGTTATTTACGGTGACATGACTTTATAGTTAATGTCTATTTTGGCTTTAAGCAAGTATATTTTTATTGAAGATTACATGAAGCATATACAGAGCTAACATTTTGCTTTTGAAGCTACTTGAGAACAGAATTTGAAACAAATATTTGATGCCCGTCTTAGATTTATGTCACCTACTTTGGCATCAGCCTGTCATCTTCTTTGAAACGTCCCAACTCCCAACTCTTATATTCCCACTTTGCTTTTTCTTTTTCTCTTTCTTTTTTTGTGGAAATTGATACATGGTCCCTTCTTACGAGGAAGTCATGTTGCATCTTGGATAAGTTTCCTGTAAAATAAAGAAAAGCCAATTGGATGTTTGGTTACTACTGTTATTAATATCTGAATAGATCTAAGGCAAATGACCACTTAAGTTGTGTTAACTAATGTGCAAATACATTTATAACTCATTCTAAATTTATTATTTCAGATTTCTCTAAATTATAGTGATTATCCTTTTAAAAAGTTAAGATAATGTGAGCAGTGAACACCAGATACAATGCCTCTTGGAGGTGGATGTTTAGTACCTCCATATACCAACTGAAAAGCATTATTTTCTTGTCATATGTCACATTAAAAAGTTCTCATGTATTTGGAAGACTCCAATTGCTTGTGTATTGTGATGATTGTGTAGTTATAAAACCTTAATGATGGGAAGATTTGGGCTTCAGGGATAATAACGAAGTTGCAAAGATACGATACAAATAGATAAAAAACTTCTTAAGTTCTTGTGGATTGTATCTTGACTAGAATGAGTGGCAGCTTGAGAGAACCAAACCAAATTGTGTAATTAATCTCCAAGTAAAATGACCTCTCAAATTGTCCTGTCACCTCCCCCCCACCCGCCNACTGAGTTTTCTGAAGCCTCTCATCTTATAATTTATAAGTTGAATTATGATAAACAGCTGAGTAGCTTGTATGGTCTTGTTTGTAGTCTCTAGACACACGGCAATATACCTTAGTAGCTTGTGTTATTATGAAGTTCGAAATTTGTTTATTTTCCATTCTTTAAGATTCCATTTATCTTGTTTTGTTGATAATGTAGATTGCAGTAATTTCAGTGAGTGGTGAACAATTTTCTCTTTCTCGCTTACTATCTTTTAAGCAATGAACTTCTTACTGTTCTTTTTTTTCTTTTCTTTTTTTTCTTTTTTTTTTTTTTTGCCTTGTAGACAATTTTTGACAATATTCTAAACCGTAAGATACCTTGGCCTCAAGTACCTGAAGAGATGAGCTATGAAGCCCAAGATCTAATCGACAAGTAAGAAATTAGTCTTGTGTTTATTATTTTATCTGATTTAGTGGCATGGTCATCTATTGTCTCCTTTATTATTATTATACAAGTTCTCCATTTATTTTGTGAATGAAGTTTTTTAAACTTAATCTAACTAGTTTGATGTTTCTATAATTCTTTTGCAAGTTTGTCATTTACAGCCACATAGTTGCATCGTTTCTTCAATATAAGCTTCTTTCGCATGGCTACATTGCAGAAAATTGATTTCTTGCATTTCCGCCTGCTCCTACAATGTGTTCCACCATTGAAAATTTTATTATTATGGGCAATGCTTGTTATAATTAGCTGATTTGTATTTCAGAAAATGGGACTCGAAGTTTATTTACTTGAACAATCTAATGTTAGATACTTAATTACCAAACTGAAGCAATTTTCATGTTTTATTTTTTTCCTTTCTTTATTGTAGGCAGAGGAATATTAACTATTAAGATTGGTTCATTCATGAAATTCTATAGCAACCTTTATTTGGTATATGCATGATTGTCTCCGATTAGGACTTAGGATGTTCTTATTGATAAGACTACAAAAAATTAAATAGATGTTCTTATTGATAAGACTACAAATAATTAAATAAGTACTCACTTCGATGTCTTCCTCATCATATGCTTGAATAAGTACTTACTTCGATGTCTTCCTCACCATATGCTTGAACAAGAAGTTGAACTAAATTCACTTCATGGTGTGCCACCTGCGGCCTGCTGCTGCTTTTGGAAGCACCATATGGTATCAGAGAAGTATCTAAGTGTTTCTCCATTTGCCACCTGCTATCCTGGGCCACAAAACTGTGCACGTGCTGCATGCAGAAGAACACATTTGATCAAGAAAGTGTATTCAGTATTCTCCTAGTAGCTTTTGGAATATTTATTCTTTTTGGATTTGCAGGATAATTGGGCCATCTAGTTTATCATATGGGTTCTTATTTGATGTCTGGAGATGATATGTAAGCATGGGTGCTGAAACTTGGTTTCCTAGTTATTTCAGTATATGATTTAGTTGGACATTGTGTTTCTTGTTAGATTGTCCTATATTTAGGCCTTTTAAGTCATATTGCACTTCCATTTGAAGTTAACAAGGGTTTGAGAGGACTACTAGTTAATGGCTTTTCTTGGCAGTAAGGGTTTAAGGAGGTAGAAATTAGAACATCGAAAAGTGCCTCACCTTCTTTCCTGCTTGGACCCTTAATCTGCAAAAAGCTCCTTAATAATACTTTTTTATTTTATTTTTTTATCTCAGTGAAATTTTCATAGGTAATCAACAAGTCTCAGAATGTTCTCCTGTTCAGTAAACTTTAAATCTGTAATCAACTGATTGCGGCCACGACAATTACTCTTAAGTCTCAGTTAAGTCTTTCCTCGTATATGAGAATTAACAGCCCCGACTGGAAGAATAGGCAAAGGTTCTTCTCCATGGGCTTATTCATTTGAAAGCAGTCTACTTAGGCCAATTGCCAAGAGATAGTTAATTCAAGATCGGATTACTGGTTTGGCAACAGATGGAGAAAGAATGCAATGTCATATTTTGTTGGACATAACGCTATATGGATATTTTGAGAAAGCACTACTTGAAAAACTACTAAGCAAAATTGCATCCAAGTATGATATCTATGTATCTATTACAATAGAAACTATAGCTGTTACTTGTAATTTGTAAACTAAACAATTGCAAGAAACTGTTAGTAGATTATAGACAGAAGTTTACTATGTTGAAGAAGAGTTAAGAAAGTGCGTCCACAAATTGTAATATTTGTCAGCTCCATCAACCCACAAAGTTACATTTACACTCAACAATCATCAGAGAAGGAACCATCTTTACCCATTATCCACTAGGATAATGAAATTACCTTTTGTCTCTTTTAACTTTCACTTTTTGCTTGTTCGTTAGTATTACTGAAAATTAGTCACCATCCTAGGAAAATGAGCGTGATTGCTTTTTGTTTTTTGTTTTTTTTTTCTGAAGTAGGATACTTAGAACAGTATCTTCCATATGTCCTGTAAAGTATTCAAAAAATGTTGCAGTCAGTATGCACATGGCTAGGGTATTAAAATATCCATGCTTCATAGGTTATGATCATATTCTGCAATAGCTTGTATATTTGTCAAAATCTTAACTGTTAAGATCTTTGCTTCTATGCCTATGGCCTTTCTCTTAAGAAAAAAGATGTCCATTTCTATATATTGACTTCATTTGCACTTTAGAATGAATGAGCTCACAAGAAATACTTCAAACAAATTGAAAAACTTAAATAGCAGACTGGACATTTAGAACATAAATTTGGAACAATCTAAACCTTGGAAGTTCTATTCCTACTCATAATCTTGTTCTCTATTAGTTTCTAAAAAGCTATCAAAAGTGATTACTTCGGTGAATTCTGTATGGCTGTATTTCATTTTGCTGATAACTTGCTTGAATACCTTTCTGTAAAAGAGCAAATCCTTGCCTATCATTTTCAGCCCTAACTTTCTTCTTACTAGTAGGATGAGCTAACTAGGTCGATAAATGCTGAATTCTGTAAGCTAGGATTTGTCTGATATCAGCACTAATATAATATGAACTTCTGTTGCATTTCGCTAAACATTTTACCAAGTCAAAGCAGCTTCTGTTATGTGCATATAATATTGTTTTCACAGCCATGCAATTCTATGTGCAGCTATCTATCTCTGATGTTAAAATCTAGATGATGATGCAATTTAGCTTCACCTAATGATCATCAATATTCAATGACTTCTTCATCTTTAACTTCCATGCAGATTATTGACAGAAGATCCTCATCAAAGGCTTGGAGCCCAAGGTGCATCAGAGGTATGTTTGTGCTATAACAAGTTCAAGCAGCACTTTCATCAAAAGAAATGTGCTGAAATTTAAGATCTGTATCTTTAATTCTTTTTTGATAAATTTAACCTATATGTCATTAATTCTCTAAAAAGAGCTTTTCTTTCAGGTGAAACAGCATGTCTTTTTCAAAGATATTAGCTGGGACACTATAGCAAGGCAGAAGGTGGCATAAACTGAAATGACTTGCTTTCTTCCAAGATAATATTGGTTGCATGTTTTTCTGTTTTTGATTAAGAAATATCTCAAGTCCTCCTTTTACAGGCTGCATTTGTTCCCTCTTCAGACAGTGCACTTGATACTAGCTATTTCACTAGCCGTTACTCTTGGAATCCATCAGACGAACACATCTATGAAGCGAGTGAGTTTGAGGATTCCAGTGAAAATGGAAGTGTTAGTGGGAGTAGCAGTTGTGTAAGCAATCGCCAAGATGAAGTGGTACGATCCCTACCAAATGAAACTTAGGAATCTTGTTCTGCTAACAGTTTCTTGCCGTAATTCTCGGATCAAACAAATAAAATGATAAATGTTTCAATTGAATTATTACTAATGTTCTGATGGCAATAGATTTTTGTATTCTTTTTCTCTTTTGCTGGAAAGTGCCTAAACTTATTAATTTGCAAATCATGACAAACAGGGGGACGAGTTTGGAGGGCTTGCTGAGTTTGAGTCTAGCTCATCTGTCAATTATTCATTCAGCAACTTTTCATTCAAGGTAAATAGACAGCTCACGAATATAAAAGTTTTCTCTTCTGTACATCTGTTAATTCTATATTTGAGGCACAAACAACTATTGGTTATACATGAATATGTATGTTTCAAATATCTTTTTCTGTGTTACGATAAGCATTACAGTCCTCTTTGAGGAGTTGGAATTATGTAGAAAGAGGAGATATCTTTTTGCAGAGTGAGTTGCTCTCAAAATTAATATACTTAGTCGGAAAACATTGACATTAAATTTCCGTTAGCAGTAGAACTCTCTTCCCACTTGTTTGAGCCTTTGTTCAATTATCCCTATGTACTGTGACAAAGATGGTCTGATGTCTTAGCAAAGAAGAGACAAGGGTGAGAAGAAACTTGACATGAAATCTAAACTCACTGAAACATTATCCTTTTAAGAAGATTTACGATAATTAGTATCACAACAGCGGCACTCTCTACTTAGCTATAAAGTGTGCATTGAGATAAATAGCTAAAACAACATCAATTCTAGTGCATAAACTGAGGTGGATTAGAGTTTTAACGTCCTTATAATTATTTTCTTTATATGTTGGAAAGTTGGATCCAATCATGGGCTGACTATTGGATCTACTTGTTGTAATGTCTTCCCATAAAGTTATGCCCTTTATTTTTGGGTGAAAAAGAAAAGTAGTTTTCGGATCGGCAAGTCTTCTTTATTTTATATTCAATAGAAAGTTCGGAGTTATTAAGTGATTTTTCTTACTAAACTTGATGATATATACCATTTAGATCAAATTTACTACCTATGAGTCGGCTAGTGTGCCAATTGTGCTACTAGCAGGGTGCAGTGGCACGAACCATGCTAATGCCGATTAGGTATGCCTTGTGTCATTGGCGTGGCGATCCTTGTCAAGATAATAATATCCCAGATGCTTGTCAGTCTTTTGCAACTAGGGTTGACCAAACTGCTGGCTGCAGATCAAAATTCGGATAAAAAAAGATCAGTGAAGTAAATAATTTGCATAAGAAAACAAAAATCTCTCTAGAAATTAGCTAGTGTACCATAGAGGAGCTGCTAAAGTGGCAAAACTTCGAGAAACAAAAGAAAGTATGATATTTTTGAGACATTACGAGGCTTAATTGTGTAATAGATTTATCTGGAAGAAAATTAAAACTACAGATTGTTGTTCATGTATACCAGGTTCATGGAGGCTTTCAAAAATAATTTGAATCAAGTCCAGAAAAGCCTTGAAAGTTTAGAATCTTTTGAATTTGCAAACTATACCTCAAGGGCCACACAGAAGACTAGTTTTCTACTTTCATTATGAGAATGTTATAAAAACAAAAGATACCAACACATACTCTAAGCCAAATGACTTTATATTGATGGATGCTGATAGAATCCCAAAGTGAAAGTTATTGGAAGTTACTCCTCTTATTCACTATAATCTACTAAATGTTCTATTGCGAATCGCATGTTAGGAGATATCATCAAATAAACATCTAGAGGCACCTGCTATATTAGTAAGAAACTTTACTATGCAGAACCGCAGAATTTCTGAGCTACATCTGTTTGATTTTTGTCGCACCTGCATGCTTTGTCCCTTCTGTACATTCCTTCTATATGTATACTGTACTGTAAAATCAGCCTAGTCATCTCGTTAATGCTTTCATCACTCCATTAAAAGATAACTTGGCAAAATCTTGAATGTTGTTGTATCTATTCAAAACAGTGATAGGAGAGTTTTTCATGCGTGACTTTGTGCTTCTTTGCGGGAAAAAAACAATCTTATTCCTGCTTATGCATCCAGGACCTTTATGCTTAAAAAATGTGAAAATGTTCTCTCCATGCTATGTTCGTATCTTATGCTGGCATTACAATTTTTTATTAACTCATTATGTGCTAATTGGTAAACTCCATTAAGTGCTTTTTCTATTTGTACTTTGCCTTTTCTAGAGGGTTCCTTAGCTCCGATAGGATTATTTCACTTTGCATGCAGAGATCCCATCCTGGTATATTTTAACATTATTCTGTGGGAAGAACATTGATAAAAAATTGAAACCAAAACAACTTGAAATCTATCCATTTCGTTGTCACTTGATTTCCGAAAATTCATCTTAAGCTGGTGTGATTAGGAGTAATTTTGGCATATAGACCATACTCTGTGATGGCTTTGTTCTTGATTAAGATTTTTATTGTGTGCTTCCATATCTTTATATTCTTGAGTTTAAACTTGTTCCATGCCATTCAAATTGAGTTCTGTTAAATCTCTTTTGTAACCTTGATCTCTTAACTTTAGAAATACTTTTTTAGATGCGTAGGTACACAACGTTAAAAAATTATATAAGCTCATTTTTCTAATATAACTTCTTATCTATCATCATGGTCCTAATGCCTACGGTTTCGCTGCTTAATTGGACATTTGGACCACATGTAAACAGCAAAAGCCTCAATGAAAATTGTCTTCATGGATCATTATCTTTATTCTGCTTTAATAGCTGATTAAATTGCTTCTTTCCCCTTTTATTTTCATTTAAATTCTCCTTCTACTTTGAATTGGATATATACAGCTTGTGTGCTTTCAAAAGTACGGAGGCCTCTATGCTATTGAATTATTTTCGATAATAGGACGTCCGATTCGATGATCGGCTTTGTTAGACATGATCTATACTATTAAAACTATCTAGAAACCAAATTTTATAATTTTTCGCCATCATTTGCCAAGTGATCGAAATAATCTAAAAAAGGGCTATTTTAATGGCCGATGTAGCACGTTTGTAAATTCAACAGTGTAAAACAATCAAAATTAGGTGAAATTTTAATAGAAAATTCCCTTTTACCATCAAAAGCAAGATCAATACTTCTAATTTGAAATTTGTGTATTCTACTACTGTTTTTTATGAGTTTTTTATTTTCAATCATTTATTTTGAGACTGTTTGTTCGCTAGGCAAATGAAGTTAAAAAATAATAAAATTTGGTTCTAATAGGGTAGTTTTTGTCTAACGGAGCCGATGATTGAATCGAATGTCCTTTTATCGAAAACAATTTTAAAGCATAGAGGGCTTTCGAAAGCATATTGTTCTATGTATATATATATATATAGAGAGAGAGAGAGAGAGAGAGAGAGAGGTGCTATTAATAGCACCAAGCATTTGATGCTACCAACTTTTTCACTATTAGAACTACCTCTTTGACTATTTCTGCCCTTTAGATCATACTGTTCCACCAATCACTAAATCCTAGGATGACCACTATCATCATAACCCCACAACCCTTCATTCAAGGGCCAAAAAATCCTTAAGCACTAATGATTTAGTACTATTAGAAGCATTCCAGCCAAGTTCTATATGTGTGTGTGTGTGTGTGTGTGTGTGTGTGTGTGTTTGATATTGCAATTAAATCATTCTTTATACTATTTTTCTGACCATGTCAACAAAATAACTGGACTGCATTTCTGGTGATAGAATCTTTCCCAGCTTGCATCAATCAACTATGATCTGCTCAGCAAGGGCTTGAAAGAAGATCTACCACCAAAACCAGGAAGTTGAAAAAGCAGTTCTGTCGGAAGTTTCTCATTGATTCAAATTAAGCAGGAACCATAAAGCACTTGAAATGGAGCTTGTACAGCTTGTAAATGTAAGCTTATTACTTTAGCTCTTCAGTTTTGACTATAAGGGCATGTTTGGTTCATGACTGAAATGGAAATGGGAAATGGAATCGGATTGCATTGAAATAGAAAATGGAATCATCCAAAAATGTTTTGTTCATTATTTGAATGGAAATCGGAATGAACATCTAGGGTTTTGAGAGAACGTTTTGGTTAAAAGAGACTGATGATGTGAGAGGAAGGGGAGGTGTTTTTGAGAGAAGGATTTGAGTGGTTTATTTTGGAATGAGTCAATTCTGAATTCAAAGCTGGATTAAGTTATAAATAGATTTGGCCATTCCCATTCCAGAGTGGAATGGAAATCGAAATTCAATTCTAGTAGAGCAAATAAGAACTATTGGTATCAATGAATTTCATTCCGATTCCATGGTGTAAAATAGGGGACCCAGGCAAGCCCTAAGAGTTTTATTAATTCTGGGTTTACGTTAGTTCTTCCAGTTTCGTGTTAATTCTGGGTTCTCTTTTTTTTTTTCTTTTTCTTTTTTTTTTTTTTTTTTGTTTCCCTCAGATTGGAGCTCAAGACACATGGCAAAAGCCTTTCTCCTCTCCCTAAGCTGCAGCATTGTTGCGTGAAGTTGACCTACACTTTTAGCACCCATGGTCTTGCGTATTAGTGTTATCATTCACGGCAACAAGAGACAGCCTTGGCCATCATTTTTGTCCTTTTTGTGCTGATGTTTTTACAGGGTAAGATGGATTAGCCTTAGATTCTTCACCACCCCCATCTTCCCTTAAAGCCAAGTGAGGTCATGGTCCATGTTTCTTTAAAATTGAGGGAGAAATAGAGAGAAAAAGAGAGGTAGGCTTTCATTATCCGGTTCTTGGCATTGGATGGAACAAATGGTTATTGAAGGTAAAAGGATTCAGTTTTCCATTTGGTTGATCAATTTTTGTGTTGCGCTTTATGCTATGTACCCTTCATCTTTATTCTTTGTTGGTGAAATGTATGGAGGCCACCTCAACTACATAGCCCATTCTGACATATAGACCCCCCGAAGTACTACCCTTTGTCATTGAGAGAGGCCCCTCCTCTACTTTTGATTATTTCGTACAGAGAAATTTTAGCCAGTTAATTTGGAGATTTTACGGAATTGATCGACTATTTTATCAGAATTAATTGATTGAATCCGCTAGATTGATTAACTTCTAATAGTTAATTAAGTGACTAAATTAATAAAATTTTAACTTAATGGGCTATAAATTTTAATTTTTTTTTTAAAAAAAAAGAAATCGGGGGGTTGTTAATTAAAAGAATTAATCTATTTCGAAATGGCGCAGAGTTGAGGGGGTCTTCATGTATTTCTATCCTTGTTTAGCTTTTACTGTAGCTTTATTTAGGAAATAATTTTCGATCTAATCTTGTTGTGCTGATTTGGAAAAAGAGACAGTTAATTTTTTTTTATTTTTTTTATTTTTTATTTTTTTCTGTTGACGTCACTGGCTGCAGTTTCGCTGCTGCTGCCGCCATAGCCATGCCACCTGTTATCGCCGATGGTGGTGTTTCCGCTGCCACCCTACCCTCTCTAGCGCCCCGTCTTCCCATCCCTTTATCTCCTCTTCCCATCTCTCCCTCTTTCTGCTTTCGTTTTTCCTACTAGTCCGTCATCGTCGTCTCGCCACCCCCTGCCGCCGCCGCCGCTCCTGTGGCGCCAGTCGCCGCTCCATCCCTCTCGTCGTTGCCGCTCACCGTCAGCCACCGCACGCTGCTGCACAACCCATTTTGTGTTCGCTCTTCCATCATCATCATCATCATCATCATCATCATTGTAGTGAGCTAACGACGAAATCCTTACTATTAAAATACTAATCACACTAGTAAACAAATGTGACGTATCTAAATTATCCACAATCAAGATATGTTAGATTAGAGTAAATGAAGTTGAAAGAAAAATATCCTAACACAATAACAACAATACAAGAGGATTTATGTGGTTCACCCAAATCAGGCTACATCCACGGGCACGAAAAGGATTACAAGATTTGGTTAGAAATTACCACTCTATTATAATGGACTTGTGACCTTCTAATTAAGAAAATCTTTTTTGCTATACATTCATCTAAGCACCTTTTAAATCCGCAAAACCCGCTTTGAAATGCCTCTTAGAATTTCTCTAATCAACCTGGAAGCTTTTGAATCAAGCAAGAAAAACAAGAGAGCTATTTCTCCAACCCTCTCTACACCTCTCTTCTCTATCTCAAGAAAAGGAAAATCTAGAGAGCAACCCAAAGAGATTCTCTCTTAACATTACTTGGCCCAATATACCAAATAGGCCAACTAAAGTCCAAACCAATTATTAACTAGCCCATTAGTCCAAACCAATTATTAACTAGCCTATTATATGAGTTGTTGAACTAAATCTAAAATAAATTAATTAGGCTAATAATTGAATTTGATGTCACTAACCCAACAATCATTATCATCATAATTACTATTATTATAATGCCGGTCACCTCGCAATGCCGCCGCCTCGCCGTTAGCCTGCGGGGCCTATAATTTCTATGTTAGTTTCTTGCCACCATGAATAAGAAGACTGTAGCGGCACAATACTTTCCAACATCCAAAGAGCAGTTCGCCTTTTTCTTTTTTTTTTTTCTTTTTTTTTTCTTCTTTGCATGCCGTACATGCTGAAACTTTTTTTTTTTTTGTTTTTGTTTCTTCTTTGCATGCTGTATGATTTCGATTTTTGTACCCCATTTGTAGGAGGCGATTTTTTGCTCGTGGTTCATCATCGTTCACGATCTGCAAGAAAACGGAACGTTTCGAGTCTAATCCCTTATTCCCGGAGATTGAGCCGTCACAGAAAATTGAATTAGAATTAGATCTGAACTCCCGTATGTTATATATTTATATATAACTTAATATAAGAATATTAAATCACATTCGCCCATCAAGGACGTGTCCATATACATCCTAACCGTTATATCTACCATATTTTTATAGATCAGTTTGAATAAACCGACTGTATTTTTATAGATCGTTTTGAATAAATCACATAGGCCACATCCAATATTATCTCACTTGGCCTAGTGATATATTTATAAAACACCACCACAAAATAAATTTCTTTTCTCGTATGTTAGAAATTAATCGGTACATCACAAAAACGTAGCGGAAGGTAATTTTTTATTTTAAAATTTTTCAGAAGCTAAATATATATCACATATGAAAATCAAAATCTAAGAAATTAATCTAGTGCCAGCAGATTATTCTTATATTATTATGCAAAAAATTTAATCTAAATAAAAGCTCTTTATATTTAGTGATCTTATCGTGGATCAGTTAAGATTTCTTGATTTACTGTGCGGTAGGTAGTATATGTTTCGATCATTAATTTAAGGTTCTGTTATAGCTGCACACGTGTTCGACCTCTACGCGCATACACACAAAATCCACGCATACCCGATCGATTCTCATCTCACGAACCGGATGAGTTGTGAACCATTTGGACGATACTAGCAATCCCTTCATGATTTACCAGCCGACGAAGAATAGAGAAGTTGATCGGAAAAAGATACGTGCGTGGCAGACAAATCGAAAAGTGATTGATGTTATATGCGTATACATACAAAATCCTCAAATTAATTAAGGAGCATGGCACTTTAATTAAGGTAGACTTTCAATCTTATGGCACTATGTGCCGTACGGCTTCTGCCCTTTTTAAAAATTTTTTTTTTTAATCTCACAACTTTTTGTACGTATACATTTACACCTATATGTACATATAGAAATCCATTTGGTAAAATCTTATCTAATAAGATTTTCTCTCTTCAATAAAATTAGGAAAAACTTCAAATATCCTCTCTGTGGTTTCACTTTTTCTCACTTTAATATCCTGTGGTTTAAAGTGTATCAAGTTAATACTCTGTGGTTTTGTACTTTCTCACTTTAGTACCCTGTGGTTTCAAGTGTATCAAGTTAGTATCCTGTGGTTTTGCACTTTTTCACTTTAATATCCTGTATTTTAATATTTCATTAAGAGAAAAATAAAATCACAGGATACTAACTTGATACAAAAATAAAACTACAGAGTATTAACTTGATACACTTTAAACCACAGGGTACTAAAGTGAGAAAGTGCGAAACCACAGGGTACTAACTTGATATATTTTAAACCACAGGGTAATAAAATGAAAAAGTGCGAAACCACGGGGGGTTTTCGAAGTTTTTCCATAAAATTAAGTAATTAAATATTCATACTTATCTAACTAAATCAAATCCAGGTAAAATCTTATCTTATAAGATATTATGAATATTTAATTATTCTCTAATCCAATTAGAGATAAATATTAATTTACTTCGTATTTAATTAGATCTTATCTAATTTTATCCTTATCTAATAAGATTATTTACTAAATATTTAAATCTCGTTTAAGTATCTTTTATGATTAAATATTATCCACTAATCCAATTAGGGATAAATTTAAATCTCGCACATAATTTTCAAACTGATTCTAAGATACTAATCTAATTAGGATTGTCAGTAATAACTGACTTGAATAATTAAATCTAATTTAATTAACCAGCTTTCTCTTGTTTTCATCGCTTACACTAAACTCTTTAGTGAACGACTCTCATCCAAAAGATTCGAGTGCACACAATTCCTAATGCGTATGATCGCATAGGTTCATTACCATTCAGCAGTGAAGCTCAACATCAAACTTCTTGATATTTAGTTAGAACTCTTCTAATCGATAAATAATAATAATTCAATTCAAATCATTCATATTCTCTCACCGTCCGTGAGCACTGAGTAACACCAAGCAGTATATCACGACAATCCAGAATGGTGGTAACGAATGAATCCTTCTGCTTACAGTTGCCGTGTGACTAATTCCTTCCAACATACAATGTCCCAATCGAATTAAGATCATGGTTACTCGTCAAACCTTATCATTAGACTATATGATTAGAATATTTGAAATCAACTCAATATAATAAAACAATTGGAAGCTCTTTTCACATACAATGTACCTAGGCCAGGGATTTTCCGAGTCAAGTCTGATAAACTGTATAGAACATTCTCCATCATCATTGAGAGTATTGGATTTCTTATTTCTCATTTATATGCCTCACCGCATAAATCACTACAGTCAATCAGTACCGAATATAGACCCGTGTCCAGAGTCTAAATATTAGGACTGTCAAATTGTAGCAACCTATACGTGAAATAACTATAATGCCTCAGATCTGAGGAGTATTTCACACAATTGTAGTAATAAACTTATCACTGGCAAGCATGAAACAATATGACTGTTCAACTAAATAGTCACACTAAGTGTACTTGTTCTCTAGCAAGCACCTATATGCTTGTTTTAGTGTCCTTACATTAGTGACTTGAGATTCGTCACCTCAATTAGAAACATAGTATACTGCGGCCTATACGAAATATTACCGTCCCTGTAATATTTCTCTGGCTAAGAGTATTTAAAAAGTCTCGTACAAAAATATACATATCTCAAATTTCTATGTCACGCCCCGGGGTCCCTTTTAGTTTAAAACATAGCGGAAAAGCGTCTGAATTTTTTTTTTTTTTTTGAAAAGCCTGACCCCAGAGTATGCCAGATCCGCCACAAACACAGGGAATCCACTGTTCACACGGACAGAGTCTCCCCTATATTTGCACGGCGTCACACAAGTACAAGAANTCAACAGAGAGTTTAGTTGCACTGTCAAAAAATCTCAGTCCTTACATTCTAACTCTTAGAAATATGCCTTTTTAAACAAAGACTCTATGGACGATTCCTACCAATATTGCATAGATATGAATAGAATATCTGTTCTCATATTATGAATTATAAATGATTAATATATAAATACCCTTAAGCTAGTATCACCAGATTGGCTTTTGGACATATAACTAACAATCTCCTACTTACAATAAAGCCAAACATTCACATATTTATATGCGTCATTTAAAGTCAACTCTTCAACCCTTAGAGAGTAAACTTTTTAACTAGTGCATCCATTGAACTATTCATGATTATTATTTTCTACTTAGCAATATTATTGGAAGTATAAATCATTTCCATCCACAAAATATGTCTCGATCATTGATGAGATCTAGACTCTATATGAACCATATCGAGTTCTAAACTCCATGAATCAGAATATATTCTTTAGAACATCTCATGCAGTGCCACACTTAGCCCACATGATATCTTGTTCGAACTCTTCAAGCAATATCAACTTTAATGAAATCTCTCTTTTCTCTCTTCAGTGTCAATGCTTCACAAGTATCAAGTAATATCTATCATTAACATTTACTGTATCAATCGTCGTACATAGAATAATATATGTGTAGGTTCTAAATATCGAATCATAAAGGATCCTATATAAGTGTATCCTTTCTTACAATATCACACATACTGTTAGAGACGACTTCCTCCCAAAGGATAATAATGTCTCTCGTTAGAATTCAATCTTATTGATCTCTTCAACATAATCTTCTATGGACGTAGTTCAAGCAATTTATCAGACCTATCTCTATAGACCCGTATTCTTCATATGAAAATATATAACTAGATTTTTCATCGAGAAGTTCTTGACAATCAATATTATCATACAGATTAAGTTTCTTAAATATCAAATATTGCTTATGTACAATACGTAAAGCACATTCTATTGTCATGCCTCGGGGCCGATTTTAAAAGCCTTTTTATAACGATTACCATTTCAGAAATCAGAGTTGCGGAAAACGTGTCTTTTTTTTTGGAATGCAACCTGGCCCACGTGATGTACAAACCCGCCACAAATACAAAGTTCCTCTATCCACTCGGACAGAGTCTCCTTTGTATTTGCACGGCGTACAAACAACAACATCAGGATCTCAACAACAACCTACATTTACAATCCACAATCAATTCATGTCATACATTTTCATATAGCTAGCGATCCTTAGAGATGATGCATGCCCCAAACACTCTTTTGGCGCTGGATGATGCAATGCACGGTACAACAATCATCCTATTTAAAAGTACTCCCCACCCAGAAGCTTTGTTTTTAAACTCTAATTCAATCATTTACAAAAACCATTCGAAAATTCTTTTAAAAATTGTTTCCCACTCAGAAACTCTATTTTGAAAACCTACTACTTCGAAGGGTAGAAAACCACAAAGTATACATAAATCCAAGAACCATTATTCATAAAACCAAAACCACAGATCTAAAATCTCCAATCACATGCATAACAGGAAATCACCAACTCAACAGTTCATAAATATTCAAACAGTATTATTGATCATCTAACTAAACCATTTAATTATTAAATTACTAAAAGCAGAAATGAAACATAACTAGGGTGACGGTCGCGACTGCAGTCTAGCTAGTACGTCCTCCCGTCATGCCCGAAAGCTAACTCCTTGTCCGGACCACCTAGGGAAATCACTACAACAAAAACGGTCTATAGCGACACTTTTAAATGTAGTTACATGTCAACAAAGTGCTGCTAGCTAAAATTACCGACACTTTTAAAAAGTGTTGCTATATGTGGGGTTGCTAGGTATATACTGACAGTTAAAGAGTGTCGCTATAACCTAAAAGAGTGCTGCTAATTTACGAACACTTATTTAAGCATTTAGCAACCGCCGAAACTCTATCTCGTTGGCTGCGGTGGCGGAGGAGGACGACAGTAAAGGTTCTTCGTCTAGAATTTCAGTGGATTGAGTGAAGAGAGAAGAAAAGATGGTAATTGATTTTTTTTTTTCCTTTTCTGTTTGTAATCGGGCCAAATGGACTGAGTGTGGTGGGTTGAGTAGAGTAATCTTTTATTTTTGGTTGGATTGGGCTTTATATTTAGGCATTAGTAGATGCGTTTTTAAGTTTTAGCATAAATGTGACACTTACTCAAAAGTGTCCCAAACATGTGTCCCTATAACCTAATTCTGTTGTAGTGAATGGGGGGTGAGAAACCGCAATCAAGGTTTTCCAGTGGGTACGACAGAGCCACGAAGGCAAGTCGTAATCACCGAAAACCAAAAGAGGTAAGGTAAACAAAGTACAAGTGCTATGATACAAAAGAGAACTACAGTAGCTATAACAGATATGATAAGAAGCAAGTAAATACAAAACTGCTACTGTAAGAAATGCAATGCTGAGTATGCCTCAAGGTAACCAAACCAAAATTGTACCCAATTTGGTGCCTGCTATATCGGTCCGCCGACCTCAACCGTTGCCTGTCACAAATCTGTACCGACCTGATTCATCCGCCTACTGGACGACCTATTCGGATAAGTACACCTCCGGTCGGTGGCCAAACCGACCTGGTGTCATGAATACCCCCAAGTGTTGTGACTAAGTCATGCTGATATGCTTAATGCGACTTGGCCGAAGCTAGATACACAGGCGTACAACGCCGAACCACGATCAACCAGATCGAAACACACGACAAAGGAGTCGATGTGTTGCCTGGACCCAAGGTCCACAGAGATACAAGCCTGCTCTACATGTCTATCAACCACTAACAACATACAATCAATAAGATAAGATAAACGAACGATAACCAAACAACCGACATGTAGAGACTACAATGTTGAAATAGAAGATCAGAGGAAGATGAAACGATTTCACTGACTATCAACTCGAAGCACCCACCTGTCACAAATGTGTCGAAAACCTGGGTACGCAACGAGTCAACCGGACCTACGAAGATCCACCGGGTTAGTATCCAACCCACCAAACCAAAGTACACGATTCATGAACCCCCACACAAGTCCCCAAAATCGGTTCCCAAAACCGATCACCGAAACTCGTCAGAAATCCCGAAAATCACACTCGGACGCCGTCGGGACCCACTAAGTGTCCCGAAACCCACCGACTAGTGCCACAAGTCACCCGCTGCCACAAAACACACCGATTTGGACGTTTTGGCAGCGAACACAAGATTATACAACTAAACAATTATCGTCGGATAATTGTATGGATCCGAATTTCTGGAAGTTTCAATTTCGACACCGGAACCCACCGTCGCTCACCCGTCATCTCCGAACCTCCGATATGACGATGGTGACCAGCCGACAAGGCTCAGCGACAACTCACAGGGCAAACAAACAACGTCGGAAGAAATCCAAACCAAAACTGCGTTCCACCAGCGAATTTCGCCGAAAAACGCACCGAAATCGACTTTCGATTTTCACGAAGGCCATCATACCTTGGACAATCAGTCCAGAGGTCAGCACACATACACACTGCCCACAGTAGCCACAAGGTGTACAATTGCATAAAAGTCCCTACATTTACATAAAATTCTATTATTTTATATAAATAAATAGGTTTTGTGGCTCGTTAACGCAAACCGAAGACTTCCGAGGTCCGCCGACACACGTACTGACAGGTCTCGATGTGTCGGAGGCTGTGCTCACGATCCGAAGCACAATGACTCACTGTGGGAGGCGCGGAGCGACCTGAAAGTTCTGCGAACAGCGCGCACTCGGGGAAAACCATACCCAAAACGCAATTTCGGAAGCTGCTGATCCAAAGTGAGGTGAGCACTGTGATCAGCACTGGCCAACGATCACCGTGCTCACCTCCGGAGGCATCAAGACAGTCTCGGATCGCCGAAAATGTGTGCGCAAACCAGAAAAAGTGACCAAAAGGCCCAAAAGGAGTGACACCACCGAAACAGCGGAACGAAGCCTTCCCGATAGAAATGAGGTGAGCACGATGATCAGCAATGAGTCACGATAATCGTGCTCCCTTCGACAGAGATCGGAAAGCCTCGGGTTGCTCGGAACAGTAAGCCACCAAAGAAATGCCATATTTTGGGCTTGGCCGGAGCAAGCTTGCTCCGGCCGGCTTCTGGCGGCACGATGACGTGTGTGCGGGCCAGAGGTGGGTGCGGGGGAGGGGAGGAACACCATGCTCACCTTGGTCGGCAGCGAGGAGCGGCGGCGGCGTCGTCGGCGGAGCGAGCCTAGCCCACACAGGCTAGGGCTCGGGTTCCAGGGTAGCTGCGGCCACGGCGGCCGGCGGGAGCTCAGGGACGATGGCGGTGGACTGCCTGAGGCCGAAAGGAAACTGCGCGGGTGGCTCCTGGCGGCGGCGGCACGGGGGAGGCGGTGCAAGCTCACCTTGGCCTAAGAAGATCTGGGGCAGTTGCAGGTTGGCCGAGGCAGCGGCGGCGGCCCGCAGGGATGGCGGCGACCGGCGGGGGAGGTCGCTGGAGCTCAGGGGGAGGCGGCAGGGGTGGCCTTAGGCGGCGGCGCGTGAGGGGAGGGAGCTGCAGCTCCCTCAACCAGTGCTGGCCCTAACCAGCAGCAAGCGGCCTGGGCTGCAGCGGCTGCACGCGGGGCGGCGGGAGAAGGAGGCAATGCCGCTTACTCCGGCCGCCGGAGGCGCATGCCGGTGGCCGGAGTACGCGCGGCAAGGGCCAGGGAGAGAGGTGAAGGTGGCTGGGGGTGCAGGTAGGGCTAGGGTTAGGGATTGGGCCAAGAAAACCCTAGGTGGGCTATATATACATGTGGCTAAATTACAATCTAGTCCTCCAAAGCTGGTTTATTTCAAACAAGTCCTCTACAGCGCGAGTAAAACATGCGAACACACCTCCACAATCAATTTCACGCAAAACGGTACATAAAATGTCGCGCTTTTTACAAAATTACTATTTTGCCAATTAAGGCCCCTCCTCGATCAACGTTTGATATCAGCAGATCCGTCCGTCAGATTTGTGAACGGATTGCGCCAGTGCGATCAGCACGATAGAGACATCAAATCTATGATTTCGTTTCGCCTTGTTTGGTCACGGATTCGCGACAAAACTCACCCTCTCTCTAAGTGGCGAAACTACACACAAATACATATAATATACTTATTTTCAGTTTTCTCGAAATTCGTGCATCAAACCTAAAATCCGTCAACGCCATTGGTTTCAGAATGGTCGAACCATTCAAAACGAGCTATTGGATCACTATGAACGAAGTCCAATACGCATCGAAACTCATCTCTACACCGTGGCCTCTCCGGAAAACCGAGTTACTATTCACTTTAAGTGAAAACTAAAGATCGCGTAAAATCTCCGTTCTAACTTGTTTTCTTCCGAAACTTGACGAGTGCTTTTGTAATTAAATTACACACGAAAACATCGTCAACAAAGTATTTAGCTACTCTGCCAAATCTCAGTCCTTACATCTATACTCCCACTATTCTCTTGTACATTTTTGACTCGTCCATACTTTCGATGCACCAAACAGTTTGCTTGCAATTTGAATGAGACGTCATATTTCCAAGAAGATCGTTTAGATCCATTTACAACTTGTGAAGAAATTCTTCCACTATTCCCAATAGTAGCTTTTCTTAATAATATAAATTAAGAATCAACTATGATATCTCATATCACCATGTGTAGCAAGCAAAAACAAATATATTATGATATCCATCACAAAGCTGTTATTGTAGTCAAAATTTTTTCTTTAACCACAATATTTTGTTGGTAATGGAGTTTGAAAGGTCTCCACCTTTTAATTATACAAATCTTTAATTTTAAAGACTCATAAGGTACCATGCCTTACAAAGAGTCAAGAATTTAAGATTATACAATATCTATTCAAATTTGCTTGTATGCATCTATCTTCTCGGATCGATATCTTATATTGTTTCTTCTTATCTCTTTTAAAAGAACAATTTCGTCCAATACCTCATGATCAAATTCAATTTGATTTGGAATTGAGAAAATATCTTAGATTTTATGTGTACAAGTAGTTAATCTAAACTTACAGACTGCCAGCTCAATAGACACTTTGTTGAGTCATATAGATTCCTCCCATTGCTTCTTTCATAATAAACTTTTATCGAGAAAATAAGTATGTTGACAAAAATCATTTTTTGGAAAAAAATGCAATATCTCAACTCTTTGAGATTGATTGTGTCACGCCCTGTGCCCTGCCTATTTGGTCGGGTTCGAGCACGCCAACAGACCGCCGAATGGATAGGATTTTTCCTGTACCACAGACAGAGTCTCCCCTGTACGTCCAAGGTGTCGCAATCAATACAATGCACGAAGTTCCAACCAGGAACACATTTCAACCAAAGATTGCATAAGGAAGTATCAAAAATATAAAACAACTAAGTTATTACAACATTCATCTTTAGGTGCATTTTACATCACAATTACTATTACATTTTTCCAACTTCCGAATGCAATCCAAGTTATAATAATTTATTACAAGTTTAATCAATTCATCTTGTTCTTTTCATTTCTACCTCTAGGCTATGCCGACTCGGGGTACTGCTATCTCTGGTCTCTGGATAGGGCGCTATCTACGGAGCTACGCCCTTGCTTCGCGCCGCCGCGCCGCTCACGTGCGAACCTGTAACACCCCAAAACAACGTGGGGTGAGAACCAACTCTATGGTTTCCAGTGAGTACGACCACCCAAGAAAAAAGCTCGACCAATAGGTCAAAGGAGGCACTGCAATCATGTTAGTCCAAAAATATCTACAGATATATATCATCATGTTATTATGCAACTAACAGATAACATGCCTCACGAAATGCAATATGAACATTATGCAAATCCTGTAACTCATTCAAGTAGATTAATTGATTCTACTTTATATTATTAGCTATTCTTTACTTGTAGTCGTTCTTTACTTTATTAGCTATTCCTATTCGTTTGCTCATTGGCGATTCTTTCCTAAGGTTACCTTTACCTTGGCCATCTATGCCACTCGACTCTGTCTTCAGTCAATCATCTGCGGATAATTCGCGCTCTGTCCAGCTCGAGGTGAAGGAACTCTCACATGCACCTCAACCAACCACAGCCCACCGCGCTCTATGACTTAGCCACCCGGCGGCGAAATCGTCGCACACGCCTCGACAATGGCTAAAGTCAACCGGCGGTATAATCCGCAAACAGGTTTAACCATCCGGCGATGAAATCGTCGCACATGCCTCGACAATGGTTTAGCCCCGGGCGGCGAAATCATCGCACACGCCCAACACCACTCTCGGTGTTCCAAGTCTTGGGATTCCGGAATCCATTTCTACATAGCTCAAGGGTTGGTCTTAACCCTATAGTGTCGACCTATCTAGGTCCAATGCCCTTTCCATCCTAGGTCCCATTGACTCTAGGCTTGATGCTTAATCACATAACCTAGGTTTACTTTAACTCTAGGTTTATTCCACAACCTATGTTCTTTAACACTAGGTTCATATTCATTTTTATCCATCTTAGCTAGGTTCATGACACTAGATTCATATTCAACCTATGTTCAATAACACTAGGTTCGGTGCCACACTTATCCAACCTATGCTTATTAACACTAGGTTACATGCCACACTTGTTCAACCTATGTTTATTAACACTAAGTTACATGCCACACTTGTTCAACCTATGTTTATTAACACTAGGTTTGATGCCACTCGATCTATTTGACATGCTAGTTGTCCAACCGAGTATTCTACAGTTCACATGCATATATAATCTAGCACATCCTCATAATGCTAGTCATTTATGTATCATTATGCACTCTCCTAGCATCATATAATCATGCATTCATGTAACTTTCTAGCATTTACATATTATGCTCGTCATGCATTCTAGCATTTCTACATCACGTTATATGCATCTACTTAGCATTTTACATTATGTCATTGACATGCATTCTACACAACATGCTCACATGCATTCTCTTTAGCATTTACTTCATGCACCCATCTAGCATTTACATGTATCAATATGAAACCACATTACTCTTAGACATAGAGGCGACCTAGTCGCTTTGGTAAACACAACCCATCTCAAGAGGTTTTCCGATTGCTTGTAGTCACTTGCAATCGGCCTCCCGCGGCACCCGTGACCCGGTTCGGCCCGAACTGTCGCGCGACCACCCGAACGGCCACAAATTCATGATCCGAAAATTAAAGGTCTATAACTTGATGTCAAGATGCTCCGGATCCGTTCTCGTGATTTTTGGACGTCGCCTCGGCCCTCCAGGCGGAAACGAAGCTTTAACGGTCCATTTCTTCAATAACTTCGCGTAGGCTTGACGAATCACCGAACCGACTTCACCAACGCGTTTGTATACCTAGCAATTAGGTTTGTATAGGGTTAATTTACATTTAAACCCACCCATGACAAAAGCCTCAATTTTGGTGCTCTAACAATGTCATATAGCAAGATTTCTTGGATTGATCTTGGAGCTAAGCAACAACAAGCTTAGAACCATCCAAGAAGCTCTCTAATACTATTTCCAACTTATTTGAACCAACCCTAGGGCATCTAGAGCTAACCCTAGGAGTTCACCATGAAAGGACCTTGAGAACCCATGGATTTCATGATGCTCATGCCACAAGAGAGTTTCTACACATGTAAGAAGCCCCAATCCAAAAGTTCTAGGGTACAAAACCAAACCCTAGCCTAGATCTTACATGGAAACCTCACCTTAGCCCAAAGCTCACCAAGCCACACCTTGTAGAAGAGCCTCCAAGCTTCAAACCCTCCAATTCTACCTTCAATCTCCTCCTAATCCATTTTTGATTTGAGTTTTTAGAGAAAGAGAGAGAGAGAAATGAGTATAGGGGGAAGCTTCATAGCTGCTGTGAAGATGGAGGTGTTGAGGTTATTTTATATGTTGCTACAATAGCAACAAAACCCCCCAAAACTTTTTATTTGCAGCAGACCAATTTTGTGCTGTTAGCCCAAAGTGTACCGGTACACATTCTCGTGTCACCGGTAACACGATCTCATATGACCAAACCCGAGAGCAACTCCCTGAGGTTTGGGGCATTTGTACCAGTACACTTTCATTTTGTACCGGTACACTTATCTGTACCGGTTACAACTCGATGGTTGTACCGGTACACTTTGCCCAGACTTGGTTTTTGGCTTCGTTTCGATTCTATTTCGCGCCGATTGTTGCCAAAACCTTTCTAACTCTTTTGGAACTCATTTCTAACCCTTCCAACACTATTGGAATGGTAAATAGACTTCGTCCAACCATTTCTCTCGGGCTCTTTGGCCAATTTGGCTAGAGTCTAATATTCTATCGAAGTTTCGGTATGTTACAGATTGAGTCTATATATGCTAGATGCAGTATCCATCCATCCATTTTATGTTTCAAAAGTAAATGATGGATATTTATAAGTCATAATAATTGCCTTCTATCTTTCTGCATCTTATGTGATATTATAGGTGAAATTTCGAAAGGGACTGCTCTTAGTGGGAATACATTGATAAAATTGGTACATCTGTAGAGTGAATAATAATACAATTACATTGTTAACTTTAACTTGTACCATGTCTTATAAGATATGATTTCTCCTTTAAAATATCAAAAAATGTTAAAAAGAGACTATAAGAAATGTTGATATACTAGAGGTGATGTAATGCTCAATACTAAGGCAATGACCCACCCGATCTAATCGATGAGTATTAATACCCTTTCTCGTGCTTAAATTTATTTTTTGAATTTTCTTTGAACTCTTGAAAGTACTTAGTTTCGTGATCTAAGATCCATATACTTTTATTATGACCTTTATTAGTAAAAGTAATGAAACCTTAGAGAATCATCGATGATCATCATATGATCAATATACACCACTATTGTGACGCCTCGACTTCCCAGGGGGTCACCCATCCTAGGACTACTCCCGTCCTAGCACGCTTAACTCTTTTAACCTCTTGGGTCTAGCCACCACCCAAAATACTTAAGCCGGGTTAAGAGTTTAGCCCTATTATATTTTATATATAGGACTATCTGGAGTCTCACAATCTCTCCTCCTTTAAGCCCTGACGTCCTCGTCAGGCTCAGACTCACAAGTACCAGGCGATGTGAGACTCGTCTCGCTAGCCCGTCATCCAGACCCTGGCTCAGCCGAGACTCATCTCACACTTCCGGCTGGTAATTGGCTCTGATACCACTGTGACGCCCCGACTTCTCAGGGGGTCACCCATCCTAGGACTACTCTCGCCCAAGCACACTTAACTGCGGAGTTCTGATGGGATCCTAGGATGGGTGCAACACGAGGACTTCCCAGGTGGTCACCCATCCTAGGACTACTCCCGTCCTAGCACGCTTAACTCTCTTAACCTCTTGGGTCTAGCCACCACCCAAAATACTTAAGCCGGGTTAAGAGTTTAGCCCTATTATATCTTATATATAGGACTATCTGGAGTCTCACAACTATGCATTAAGATGAGTATCTACAGACTACTATACTTTGTCCCACAAAGAATAATTTAGTTATATCAGTTTAGAACTAGACTTACAGATTGGGTATGATTCTAAATAAAAAAACTCAAAACTATTATTGGCCAATCTGTTTATTCCATCCATACAGACACAAGTGCCATATGTACTCTTGATTTTCTAACCTCTAGTTTACATCAAATTTGATAACTTTCTTATCATATATAAACTGTGCAATTTACCATTCTTTAAAAATAAAGTCATCCTTCAAGATATTGATAATTTTTAAATAAATTATATAGTAATTAATTTTAAAATAGATTTAATTGTACATTCTCAATGTAAAAAATATATCATGATCAACGCTTAAAGACAGCATTTAAGTTTTTAATTAGATAGTAAAGGGCTGTTTGGTTTGGAGTAAGTGGAGGGTTGGAGCTCGAGTTCCATGAGTTTCATTGTTTGTTTTGGTGTAAGTAAAAAAAATTATGTAACTCAAGTTATAAAGGGTCGTCAGTTCACCTACTTTTGACTTCTCTTTTGAAACCACCGAACTCAACTTACACTACACCCACTTCTCTCTAACAAAATTTATTACATATTAAAACTGAACTCTACTTCCTCCTTAATAGGTTAGGGTTACCTCCAAAACAAAACATTCAAAAAACCCCCTTCTCCTCACAATGCACACGCTCTCAATCTTCCCTATCATCGTCGATAATGTGAGTTATCTCCATCTCCTCTCTTTCCCTCTCACCCCTCTTCTCATCTTCCTCTCTATCTTCTTCTTCTACATCATTGCTTTCTCCTCTGTTTCAATATACTCTTTGCAACTCTGTTTTCCCCATTCTGCTTGATCCCACCACCAATGGAAGGTAGCGGTGGCATGGTAGTGGGTGTTTAAGAAGAGGCGAACGGCCGCACAGCCATATGTCAAATAGGATGGTGGGTTTAATTTTACTACTATGCCCAAAATTTTTTTACGGTTATAATAAACTATTTCATTCTTTATCACTTATGCTGTAATAAAATTTTTTATATGTATTTTTAATATTTTTATGCATATTTGCTTTCATTTTGTGTTTAAATATCAATGATAAACTAAGAAGAGAAATTAATTTTCTGCAGCAAGTTGGGTAGAAAAAATATTGTAATTTTTAATTAAATTACATAGTACGAAATTAACATAAAAAATTTATTAGTTTGCTTTCATTCAGAGAAACCTTTTGGTCATTTACTTAATTATCATAGAGTTCATAGTATAAATATTGATCTTTCACTAAGTTGCCAATATTATGTACTTGATTAATTCTACTATATTAGACCTACTAAGATAATGAGCTTAATCTAATGAGAGGAGCTTAATATTCTATTTGAAAATCATGCTTTTCTTATAGCTAGGTCGATGCATTATTTCTTACGAGAAATATGATTACCGGAAATGAATCATCATGGGAATTTGTAGTAATGATCATTTATGAGTTACTTCATATGTATTACTTCAAATTTTTTGGTAAATTTTCATGTACTAATGTAATAGCTTGATATTTCTTTTAGATGAATACCGTGAATCAATATAAAAGACAGAAACGTGCTGAACTTGCAGCATTCTCTATGGTTGTATTATATTGTGTTATACTTTTTATGAGGAAATATACAAAAAAAAAAGTCATTGCCCCAAAAGCCATCAAGGATTAGAGATATGCATAGAAAGGCACACGTTGATAGAATTTTATATGGTGACACAAATGAATTGTGTGGATTATGTACGCATGGATACTTGGACCTTCTTTAGCCTTGCTGATATAACAAGAGATCATAACTTATTAAAAGATACCTTTTATGTCACAATTGAGGAACAACTTACGATGTTTTTGCATACATTAGGACATCATACTAAAAATAGAATTCTAAAGATAAATTTATTCGTTCAGGAGAGACCATTAGTCGTTATTTTAGAACTGTCCTAAGAGCTATATGTGCCATTAAGAATCAATTTGTCCAACAAGCAGGCCCCGAAACCCATCCTGAGATAGCATCGAGCCCACTGTATTTACCTTATTTCAAGGTAATCATAAAAATGTTGAATTTTTAATACTAATTGTGTAATTGATAATTGAGGTATATTATTTAATGGTCTTAATATTATTAGGATTGTATTGGTCTATTGGATGACACGCATATTGAAGCTAAAGTACCAGTTAGAATAGCTACTCGATTTCGTGGCAGGAAAGGTTTAACACAAAATGTCATGGTGGCTGTCAAACCAGATTGTCGATTCACGTATGTTTTAGCTGGTTGGGAGGGATCTGCAAATAATTTCACAGTACTTAAACATGCACTTTTGTTACCTCCCCCATCTGGATTATAGGTTATATAATGTGATACATATACAGTCTATATATTATGAAATAAAAGACTAATTAATTTAGCTATATCTTTTTCTTTCTTATTGACCTAAATATATAGATATGTCAAATTATTGACTAATCGCAGGAAAATATTATTTAGTTGATGTTGGATATACAACTACGCATGGATTTTTAGCCCCATATCGTTCAGTTCGATATCATTTGAAGGAGCATGAAGGTCGTACTCCACAAAATAAGGAGTTGTTCAATCTACATCATGCGTCATTAAGATCCAAAGTTGAGAGATCATTTAGAATCCTCAAAAATCGATTTAAAATCTTGACCTCGAAACCTTTCTTTCCTTTTCGTACACAGGTAGAAATTGTTTTGAGTTGTTGTGTATTACACAATTACATCCTCATTGTAGACGCCCATGACCCATTTCTCAATGATGAAAGCTTGTGTGAGGATGATGTTTATTACATTCACAAACAAGATCACAAAGAGAGCATCGTGAGGAGAGTCAATAATGGATAGAGCTGTGTGATAACATTGCAGAGGAGATGTGGCAGGACTATAGTTGGTGCACTCATCGTTCAATCTAGGGAATGTTTTGTTTTGTTTTATGCTTTTTTTCCTTATGTTTTCTGTGTTCTTTTCCTAGCCTTATCAAATGGATTTATGCAACATAAGGACAAGTTTGTGCTAAGTGCGAATGTAGAATCTATTTTGTTTCTATATGTGAATGTAACTTATTTTGTATTAAATAAAGACAAGTTTGCTTTATGTATATATTTGACTTCTTTCTTACTGTATGTGTCCAATCTATGTGTTCTGCGTATTTAGACGTCACAATCTATTAATGCACAAGAGACAGAGATGTCCATAGTTCCTCTATCAGCACCCCACAAGGAAGCTTCTAAGAAGCAAGAAATTTCCAAAAGAAAGAGCACAAGTTTGAGTGAAAAAGGTACATCAAATAAAAGATAGAGTACCGTCATAGATGACTTTCTTATTCCATTTCTAGTGGAACAAGCCAAGTCAGGCTTGAAAGTAGACAAAGGTTTCAAGAAAACGACTTATATCGCTGCGGCTTCAACGGTTAATGCAAAATTCAACACTACTTTTGATGCTGAGAATGTAGAAAACCATATGAGAACCCTCCGAGCCAAATATGTAGGAATTAAGATGTAGTATCCCTGGTTTTGGGTTGCTCGTGGATTTCAGCATCTGAAGTTTGTCGACACATCTGGAGAGTGTTGGGACAAGTCGGAGTCGTTTTCGCGCGAAATGGACGCAAAACGGACACAGTGCGACGCGAGAGCAGTATATTGATATTAGAATCTGCAAAGTGTAGGTTTTCAGTATGGAGTACCGGTACCATACAGGGGAGTACCGGTACCCCAGTGTATTTCCTGAACAGTCTGCTCTCGGGTTGTGCCAATCTGATACTTAGTACCGGTACCGAGCCCGAGTACCGGTATTGCACCGGGTGAGTACCGGTACCCAGTGTGCGAGGCTGCGGGTTGAGAGGCCGAGTACCGGTAACCAAATCTGGTACCGGTACTCCAGCTAGATTTTGGAGTTGGTAAGGGGCGTTTTGGTCCATCGACGTGTCGTTCAACCCCATGTTTCCCAGCCTTGTTATATTCGCAGAGAGAGGGTTGTGGCCTGTTCTTCCTCTCCTTTTCCTCTTTCTTTAGCTGGTGGACTCATGCGTAGTGGAGGTCACGGTTTGAGCTCGGATCGACGTCGACGTTTCGCCGGAGAGCCGTTCGAGCTTGTGGGCGTCGCGATTGCGCTGTTGGAGGCTGGGCGAGTGCGAGTTTCCTCTCCTTTCGATTTCTCACCGTTGTTGGACGAGCGTCTCAAGGTGGGTTGAAGTTTACCGAAATTGCTGGATTTACCTCCTAAGTTTTTATGTCGTCAACATGTATCATGTATTTGTTTTCTTGCTAGTACTTGAATTCATGGATTAGCCTTAAAATCTGAATTTGGAGTTAAATTAGTAGTATAATTTTACATGTTGGACTTGGAATTGACTTAGAAGAAAACTATTAGATTCTACACTGTCACTTTCTGAAAACTATCAGATTTAGTTTTAGGAGTTGTGGTTTGTTTGTATCACCGCAATTTTTATGCAGTGAATACTCAGATTAGTGTAGGATGAATTTACGCTCGTGTTGGGATGCCGAGTTTATTTTACAATAGTGTGTAGACTGTTTTGGACTGTCGGGTGCTGTCGCGGTTGACAGTGGACCTAGATTGTTGTTTTTGCATCGGATTGTGCCAAGGGCACGTGAGTTGTGGTTGTAGGACCAGTTAGATCCATTTGTTCTGATTATAGCCTGTGAGAGCCTGATTGAGCTCGGCAGAGACACGCTTGCATACTCGGTTGGGTAGCGCCCACGAGTGTCACTTTGGAGTCGGGCTTTGTGCATTCACGTTGATGTCGTAGTGTCTAGGTTGGAGCTCTTCATCAACTACCCTGCGTCGTGGTGGTGGGTGGAGCTTCGGCAGGCGGGACGGGTGTGTTCACAGTCCTTAATGAGATTGGGTCAGAGATTGCATCATGTTTACATCTACAGATAGCTCGTGTTGGTTAGCGATAGTATAGTGGCATATAGCTGTAGAGTTTGTACCAGCTTCCTTTACTATCTTTCTGTATACTTTCTGTAAACTTAGTGGGTAAGCCGTTGAGGTCGGTAGCGGTATCCACTGAGAACTACTTCTTTTTGCAGTAGTTCTCACACCCACTTATTGACCCCTTTTTGCAGAGCCTTTTTCTGCGGCTGCTGCTGTTGTCGATTCTGATCGTGGAAAGGGAGTTGCGAGCTAGATCTGTAAGATACCGGACTTCTAAAGTCATGAGGTTACAGTGTACATTTGGTTGGGAAGCCATTTGAATCGTCCCGGTGAAGTTCGGTGAAGTTTGGAAGCATTCGGGCGTTTCGGTGCTCGTAGGCGTGAAAACGGGACCCGAAAGGCTATGTTGGGTCATGAGCTAAATCCGGCATTAGCATGGATGAAAAGATGATGAAAACATGCTTGAAAATATGTTTGGAGAGTCTTGGTTTGATTTGAGACGAATCGGAGGTCAAACGAGCGAAAATGGACGAAAACGGGCGAAAATACTGAAAATTTGGCTAAGTCCTTGAGGCTGAGTTATGGACCTTCGGGGACCGGTCTCTCAGCCAAGGACCGGTCTCTCAGGGACCGGTCCCTCATCGCAAGGACCGGTCCCCGAGCGCGAAAATGGCCCAGTTTGGGCTGTTGCGAGGGAGGCTTTGTTGAGGGGTTTTTCTTCAAATATTGCATGAGAGGGGTTAAGTGAAGGGTTTCTCCCTCATTTCTCTCACTCCCTCACACTCTAAAGCCCTAAAAACTCTCCCTCTCTCTCTCTAAAGAGGAAAGGAGAAGAGAAGAAGAAGAAGAGAAAGAAGAAGAAGAAAGGGAGAAGAAGGTGAAGCAAGTGGAGAGCTTCCCTCCATCATCTTCTTCCTCACCTTGGAGCAAACCTAGAGAGGTAAGCCCCTTGGGAGCATCCATGGTAACCTTCTAGATTATGGATTTTGATCTCTAGAATGGATTTAATTGGAACCCTAATATGCTAAGGAGTTTATTAAAGCTTGAATCCAAAGCTCTAATGGTGTATTTTGCAATAGTTGCAAATCTAGGGTTCTAAATGGGGTTTTCGTAAATGGTTGGGTTTGATCTCTGTTAACCCTATGTAAACCTAATTGCTAGGTCTACGAACGCGTTGGCGAAGTCGGTTTGGCAATCCGTCGAACCGTTACAAAGATATTGAAGAAACTGACGATTTAGCTTCATTTCCGCCTGGAGGGCCGAGGCGACGTCGTAAGGTCGTGAAAATGAACTGGTGGCGCCGTGACACATAACCGCAGACCTATAATTTTCGGATCGCGGATTGGAGGTCGTTCGGTGGTCGCGCGTGGTTTGGCTCAAGCCGAGCGGCGTGCGCCGTGGGAGGTCGATTGCGAGTGACGACAAGCAATCGGAACGCGATAAAAGGTGGGGGGTCTCCATCCCGAAGCAACTGAGCTTCTTCCTATGTCTTAGTACTTTACCGATTTTGCATATTGTATATTGTTATGCATTATAGGGTGATGATACATGCATTCCTACTCCTTATATGATGTCTATGATTAATATAGTATTATGATATGGATATTTGATGTAATGGACATAAGGATTGGGAGATGACATTGGTAAACCTATGATGCTAAATGGAAGAGGAACCTAGTGTTGTGTCTAAAGACATAGTTTACTAGTGGCATTGGACTTAGTGTGATAGGAACACTTATATTTTGGACGAGTGGCATGTAAACAATGATCATAACAATAACGAGTGGCATTGGAACCTAGTTATGATATTGCATGAGAATCTAGGGTAGTTGACACTTATAGCATTGAATATAGGGAATAGGTGCATTTTCCTAGTTTGTGGCATATTGCATGAAATGACATATTGCATGAGAATCTAGTGTAGTCGACACTTATGATATTGAGTATAGGGATTAGTTGAGTTTCCCTAGTTATGATATATTGCATGGGTGGATTTCCCTATTTGCGATTCAAGTAGAGAACCTAAAGTGTCATGTTGTTAACCCTAGATGATAGGGTGTTTCCAGTTGATGACACTATCCTTAGTTGATAGGATGTTCCCAGTTCATGAGATTGGATCGAGCTCACATAGCCTGTCTGCGCCTGTGGTGGTCGCCCCACACAAGTAGTGCACTCCGAAGTTGTCACCCGAGGAGGGTTAACGTATTTACCCTTGGACTAACGTATCTGTCCACAGGCGATTTCGGGGGTAGTTGAGCCTGGGCTCCTCCCCTATGAAACTTACTTACGTGAGACTGTGCGCGACTTCAAGTTCGCCGAGAGATTGGGTAACCTGATGAGTTACATATTATTGTGCATAATAGCTTGGTGTTTAGACATAGCCTTATTGATGAACCTAGCAGCATGGTAGCTAGCCTTTACTATGAGTTACATCGATATTGAGTATAGTCGCTTGGTAGTCAGAGTAGTGGATTTGCCTACATACAGTGAGTGGACATACTATTCCTTTACCTATGAGATTTGGGAGAGACAGCTTGTAGCTAGCAGAGCGAGATTGAGTCGGGCAAGGAGCGGGGTAGCTTGTTGCCTAGGACCTTTGAGATTGAGTCGGGCAAGGAGCGGGGTAGCTCTTTGCCTAGGACCTTCGAGATTGAGTCGGGCGAGGAGCGGGGTAGCTCTTTGCCTAGGACCTTCGAGATTGAGTCGGGCGAGGAGCGGGGTAGCTCTTTGCCTAGGACCGTTGAGATTTGAGATCTTAGGCAAGTTGGTCTAGTCGATTGGATAGTAACGTGAATAGCATAAGTGAATTGCATTTATACCATGATTAGACATAGTAGACTGCATAACTATGTTGTAGTTGTATTCATTACACTGTTGAAGCATACTAGCATGATAGTAGGATATTGCTAGATGATGTTCCATGCATCCTTTGCATTTGATGGCATAGTAGATATAGTAGCAGTTATTTCTATCTATCTTTCTATCTATCTATCTGTGCCAGTTTGGACCTAGTAGGAAGATCGGCGGAGTCGGCGGCCGAACCCACTGGGAACTATATTTATATAGTTCTCACCCCGTGTGGTTTTGGGATACAGGTACACACGAGAGCGGACCGGCAGATGATCGCGGCAAGGGCTCAGCGCCCTAGTGCTAGTTGGTAGGTGCTTTCCTACTGCATTAGAGTTACCCTATATGTTGAGAGTAGATGATGTATAGGATGTGAGGTATATTTTGAGGAAAATGTAAAGTTCAAGTTTATGCTTTGGATGAATGTAAAGATAACTAATTGTATTAAAGTTGAACTAATGTAATAGCTTAGTATCTCTCTCTTTTGTTTCACTTGTATGTTTATTACTCGTGACGCTTGTTCTTGTAATGTTCAGCACTGTTTGTGCTCTCGCTGTTGTTGCATGATCGTGTATGTATTCAAGTTGATTTCCTGGGGACTTGTTGTACATGATCTCGTCGTTTAGCCTTGGGCGGACAGGGGAGGTGCTGTCCGTTCGGCGGTTCGTCCGCCGCGCCCGATCCGTGCCAAATCGGTAGCGGCCTCGGGGCGGGGGCGTGACAAGATCCCTTCCAAACGAGTTGCAGTGCTAGAGGAGTACCTCCCACAGGTAGTTTTGGGGTATTTATGTACACATGTTTGTTGTCTGGGTACTCGCTGGAGCGAGTGATGTAGTAGACATTTTGTATGTACTGGAACCCCTCGAGGTTTTATATATATATATATATATATGTTTTCAGTTTAGTAGCTTTTTACCTTGTGGTTGTAGCTTGGCTTTGTTTACAGTTACAGCTATCGCTTCGTATACAGGAAAAATTTCTATGTATACGGCGGGTCTGTTTGCGTGCCCGGGGAAACGTGTAATCCGGGGCGTGACATAAGAAGTGCAAAGAGATTAGTGGAGCTGGGTTGTCACGCCACTGGGCTCAGCGGAAGCCTACCCGGCACGTGTCCAGACCCACCATACGTCTGAAACATATAAGACGTCTACAAAAATTTCGATAAATAAAACAATAGTACAAAGAGATTTAGTGATATGAGAGCGTTGTACAGCTAGTTCTACAACAAGGAAAAGAACATAAAGCTCAAAATCCACTAAATAAAAGCATAAAGTAAATACAATGGGGATCCCAAAAACAAAAGCTAAACAAGTACATAGGTGGTCTCTCTATACCAGGTACAAAATCTCTCCCTCTTCCTAACACAAATAAAAGAAGGAGTAACCACCTAGCGCAAAAAGGACTCTCCCCGAGTGTCACGCCCCGAGCCCGCCTATTTGGTTGGTTTCAGGCACGCCAACAGATCGCCGAACGGACAGGGTTTTTCCTGTACTGCGGACAGAGTCTCTCCTGTACGTTCAAGGCATAGCAATCAACACAATGTGCAAAGTTCCAACTAGGAACACATTTCAATCAAGATTGCATAATGGAAGGTATCAAACAACATAACACATCCTATGTTATTACATGCATTCACATTCATACATTTTACATCCCAAATACTTATTACATTTAACTTCCAAATACAATCCGATTTAACATGATTATTACAACTTTATTCCTTTCATTTTCTTACATCCCTAAGTAAAGGCCGACTTAGGGTACCGTTATCTCTGGTCTCGGTGGTAGGGCACTAACTATGATGCTACGCCCTCGCCTCGCGCCGCCGCGCCGCTCACGTGCGAACCTGTAAACACCCCAAAACCACGTGGGGTGAGAACCAACTCCATGGTTCCCAGTGGGTACGGCCACTCAAGGGAAATGCTCGACCAACAGGTTCAAAGGAGGCAACTGCAGGTTAGTTTACTAAACAGATAGATATATATATCTTGATTATGCAACGAATAAAACCATGCATTGCCTCACGAATGCAATAATGTAATGCTATATGCAAATCATGCAATAATGCAACTATGCAACCAACTAGTAGTTCATTCGATACTACTTTCAATTCTGCTAACCATAGCTCATCCATTTGATATCTAAGGTTTCCTCTATCTTAGATTCTTGTCAATCACCGTTTTAATCATAAAGTTTCATCTACCTTTACAAGGCTAACCACCCGACTCGGTCTTGAGTCAATCGTCTGCGGAGTACCGCACTAGAACCAGGCTCGAGGCGATGGACGTCTCACATACACCTCAGCCCTAAATCCTCTCGACTAGGATACCAAATCCATAACTCATAATGCATACTTGTTGTACACTCATTTGGCTATGACCCAATCTTACCGGTTAACCATGTTAACCCCAATAACTCACAACCAAATCCCTTAATAACGGGGGACTCGAACCTCCCTAGGGACCGTCAACTGGTGGGACTTTACCACGCCCAGTGGTGACCAACTCCGGAGCGCACCGCCCGAGGGGGAGCTACCTCCCTCAAGCCAAGACTTATCGTGAGTATCGATCCAATCCTCAACTTGAGGATTCATAGCCACTCGTCACAATGCCAATGTCATGATAGGTCTCTACCTATTTAATCATGCCACTCTCTATGTCAACTTGGACCAATGTCAATATGGTTAAACTATGTTTAACAATCACTTTCTTGATGCCAATCATGTCTCTATTGTCATTGTCACCCTTGTTTACTAATGTTCAAGTCCAACTCTCACATTTACACAATAATAGGGTCCTAACATACATGAATGACACCAGAATATATATGATCAATCACCACAAGTGTTTGCTAGGTTCAAGATGCTAGGTTTAATGCCACTCGATCTAATATATATATAGATTGTCCACTATGTTCCACAACATGGCAATATGTCATCAAGTATGTTTTTCTATTTAACATAATCCACAATATGTAAATTCATAATATATCATCATGCACATATACCACTAGCATCACATGATTTGTCAACATACATATAGTCATTATCCAAAATAGTCCATACTTAGCATCTCATGCATTCTTTTAGCACTTAATTCATTATGCATTACATTTAGCATATTCTACAACATGTCATCATACATTCCTTTTATGATGTTCTTATAATGCTAACATTCATACGCCCTTTATATTATGCATTCAAAGCATTAATCATATGCATTTATCTAGCATTTCTATAGTATGTTAACATGCATTCTTTTCACATTCTTATATTATGTCAATATGCATCAATATGAAATCTCATTTCTTAGACATAAAGGGCGACCTAGTCGCTTCGGTAAGCACAACCCACCTCATTTCGCATTCCGATTGCTTGTCGACACTTGCAATCGGCCTCCCGCGGCACCCGACACCCGGTTTGGCCCGATCTCTCGCGCGACCACCCGAACGGCCTCCAATCCACGATCCGGAAATTAAAGGTCTTCGATTATGTGCCACGATGCTTCAAATCCATTTTTATGGGTTTATGATGTCGTCTCGGCCCTCCAGGCAGAAACGAAGCCTAAACGTTCGTTTCTTTAATAACTTCGCAACGGCTCGACGAATCGCCGAACCGTCTTCGCCAACGCGTTCGTTTACCTAGCAATTAGGTTTACAAAGGGTCAAATGAGATCAAACCCTCATATTTACAAAACTAGCATTTTTGAGCCATAGATACAATTAACCTCCAAATAATCCAAATTAAATGGAGCAACATACTAGTAATGCTCATTAGAGGCTATTAGAACACTTAAAGCTAAGGATTAAGCCAAATCCGAAAATCTTACCACTATGTGAACGCCGCGACGAAAACACATCGTTGCAACGGCCGCACGAAAGCCCGAACCGACGCCTCCAACGCGTTCGCAAGCTCGCTCTCCACCAACCGTCAAATTTTTAGAGAGAGATTTGGAGAGATGAGACAAAAATCTAGAGAGAGGTAGAGGTGTTTCTCTCTCTATCTCCATGAGTGTGCGTGTGTGTGTGGCGTGTGTGCGGCTGAAGGAGAAGAAGAAGACAACAAGTCTTCTTATATAATTAACACCCCAAAACACTATTCACTCCAGGCAGTTTTTGCAGTTCGGAACAGTTGGAGCCCTTCTGAATGTCCGTTTGAGCTCAAATTTGACAGGCAAGCTCAGTTTAACGTACTGAGTAAGAATATATTTTAAGTTTTCAGTTTTGACCCCATTTGGTCACCAAAAACTGTACCGAACTGTAATCTTTATCAGATAGCTGTCGGATTTTATTTCTCACTCTACGGGTGTCAGAAAAATATGAAACTTTAAATCTAGCCTCATAAAAATATTTCTGACTTATCGTCCAAATTTTATAATTTTCTGAGACTGTGCATTTTCTGCTAATTTATCTGTCCCGTTTCCAACAGAAAATTCTAGATCTTCTGTTTTCATTCCGATTTCAGCACAAGTCACTTCTGACTTATGTTTTACTCCTATAAATCCAATAAAAATAGTTTCTCACACTATTTTTATTTATTTTTATTTTTATACCAAAATCTGGTATGTTACACCGAGCTAGCTACGCGACACTCTTGCCGCGATCCCGTACCTCCGCCGGTGCTGAAGGCTCTGAAAAGGAAACATAGGAACATGGGCGTGAGAACTATTAAATAATAGTTTCCAGTGGGCAATTACTGACTTCAGTGAAATGCGCCACTAGGCCCAAAGCTACAGAAGAGGGTCAGTGTATATAAATAACCGAAAGCGATAAATGCAACGGATAAGTAAAAATGAATACCATATAACCATGATGTCTCTACTTAGCATGATTTGCAAACTAATAAAACAACTACTACACGTGTGTACATGTGAGTGACCAAAATGTAATGCATGAGTATGCAACCATCCCAATGTCCATAATAGGAATAGCTATAATGTCAATGCCCACTATTCTAGTCAATATCAACTTGTCACTTTAACTGTTTAAAGCTCAGCTCTGATGAGACCCACCCGAAGGCTGTCTGGCATAAGACCCACCCGTAGGCTGTCTGGCTCAACCGTGCATAATGGCCCCGTGGTGGTCAACATCCCCACCCTAGGACTGAGCCTTTCCCACGGCAATCCACTTCGGCACCCAATCCCGCACGGCGAACGTATCGCAATGGCCAACTCCGGAGTGCCGGCTTGTAGGGAGCGACCCTCACAAGCATGTGCGAATAAGCACAATTGCAAGCATGCGTATCAGTATGTCTCAAGTATCAAATCCTCATGTCTAAAACATGGAATATCTGTCAACTGTGTCGATGGCCTATCACTATGTCATCATGTCTAAAACATGGAATATAGTCGATGTCCAATGGCCTATTACTATGTCTCTATGTTGCATTTTCATAGTTTACTAATTTCAAGTACCCCTTTATGACACTATTGTTCAATGGGTCCAAGCAGGATATTTATGTTCATGAATACATAATACTAATCATTTCTAGCATGAGAGACATGTTCTCAATTGGCAAGAATAAACACCTTTCACATGCATGCAATCTACACATGTAACTCTACTATATAGAGTGAAAATTTCATGAAACATAAGGCATGCATTTTAAGCGTTGTAAAATTCACATGAATCATGTTTAGCATAGATTTGCACTTAAAAAGTCTTTACGAAAAGTTTAGAAAGCTTAGGGGCCATTTTGTCCCGTTTTCATGAAGCCAAACCCACCAAGGTAAACGAAACCCTTCGTTTGCTCCGACGAAAGTGTTCACCATACTCCTAGTACCCTAAAGGTAGAGAAATAAGAGTTAAACGGACCTTACGAACAACCATAAGGTTGATCATTAACCATCTCAAGCAAGGGTGGGGAAAAACTTACCTAGATGAAGAAATCCTCAAAGAAAGCTCAAGTGGAAGCCAAATCCCTTCCAAAGCAACCTAATCCAAGGTTCCAAACCCATCAATTTGGTTCTAGGAGCTACCAATCCAAAATCCCCATTTCTAACCATAATATCCAAAATCTAGGGTTTCCTTAGTAAAAAAACTACTAAAACATAATCTAAAGGAGAGATCAAGCCTACTCACCTCTCTTGAAGTCCCAAACCTAGCTAGGAAGGTGCTAGGGTTAAAGTTCTCCCTCCAAACAAGCTCCAATGAAAACCTCTAAACTTCTCCAATGGAGGAATCCAACATGAGGCAAGGAGAAGGAGAAAAGAGAGATCAAAATCATAAAAACCAAGTCAAAATAGGGTAAAAATCCAAAGGAGAAGCCCTCACCTGGTTCCTCCACGAATTAGGGCTCAAAAAGGCTCTCTAAGGGGCTAGGGTCACCTATATAGGTGTTGTAACAATTGCAAAAACACCCCTGCCCAAAAACTGCTCGCACTGCACTGTGTACCGGTACACGGGCTTGCGTACCGGTACAACACCTGCGAAACAGCCAAGCCCGAGCCTCGGGTTTGCAAGAAATCCATCTGTGTACCGGTACACCAGCCCCGTACCGGTACAGCCATCAGCGCGTACCGGTACAGCCATCAACCCCGTATTGGTACACAGCCCTACTGAGGTTACTCGAGAGCTGACCACAAATCCGACTTTTTGGATTTTGGTGCTAGGTTTTAAACCTCCAATCTCGGAGTTCGAACCATGGGTCGGAACACTGTCAACGTCGAGGGCGTGTCACAACAAACATCGCTAAGTTCAAGGGCGTGTCATCAACCTCAAGGGCGTGTCAGGAGTCACCACCTCCAGCTCCAACCGCTTCATCTGCTCGATCAACTGCGGTTGAGTCACAACAAACATCGCTAAGTTCTCCATCGATTTTCGACTTAGCGCATCAGCCACCACGTTAGCCTTGCCTGGGTGGTAGAGGATGGTCAAATCATAATCCTTGAGTAGCTCCAACGATCTGCGCTGCCTCAAGTTCAACTCCTTCTGAGTGAAAAGATACTTTAAGCTCTTGTGATCCGTGTATACTTCACATCGCTCGCTATAAAGGTAGTGGTGCCATAGCTTCAATGCGAAAACTACGGCCGCCAACTCCAAATCATGCGTCGGGTAGTTCTTTTTATATTCCTTTAGCTCGCGCGAAGCATACGTGATCACCTTGCCATCCTCCATTAACTCACAACCCAATCCGTTAAGTGAAGCATCACTGTAAACTACATACCCTGTTCTGGCCATCGGTAGGGTTAGGATCGGGGCGGTCGTTAATCTTTGCTTCAACTCTTGGAAGCTTCTCTCACATGCATCATTCCAAATAAACTCGACTCCTTTATGCGTGAGCCTCGTGAGGGGAGTAGATAACTTAGCAAACCCCTCAACAAATCTCCGGTAGTAGCCGGCCAATCCAAGGAAACTCCGAATCTCCGTGACGCTCGTCGGCCTTGGCCAATCCCTGATTGCCTCGATCTTCTTGGAATCCACAGCAATACCTGATCCCGAAATCAGATGCCCAAGAAAAGCTACCTCTCGAAGCCAAAATTCGCACTTTTTCAGCTTGGCATACAGCTCCTTTTCCCGTAGTATTTGAAGTACAAGCCCCAAATGCTCCTCGTGATCCGCATCACTTCGAGAATAAACCAAAATGTCGTCGATAAACACCACGACGAATCTGTCTAGATATGGCTTAAAAACACGGTTCATTAGATCCATAAAAGCCGCCGGGACATTAATAAGCCCAAACGGCATAACAATGAACTCATAATGTCCATACCGTGTTCTGAAAGCCATCTTCGATACATCCTCGGGTTTGATCTTTAACTGGTGGTATCCCGACTACAAATCGATCTTGGAATACACACACGATCCCTGAAGCTGATCAAACAAGTCGTCGATCCTCGGCAACGGATACTTATTCTTGATCGTGACTTTATTAAGTTTACGATAGTCCACGCATAGGCGAAGTGATCCGTTCTTTTTCTTGACGAACAAAACTGGTGCTCCCCAAGGCGAGACACTCGGTTGAATGAAGCCTTTAACCAGAAGATCCTGCAGCTGTGCCCTCAGCTCCTTCAGCTCCGCCGGTGCCATTCTATAGGGTGCTTTCGAGATTGGAGTAGTCCGAGGGACGAGATCTACCACAAACTCGATCTCCCTATCGGGTGGCATACCCGGTAGCTCAGCTGGAAACACATCACAAAACTCTCGCACCACCGGAATATCCTCAATCCTAGGGGTATCATCTCGCCTCTCAACACAACACTAGCCAAATAGGCTACACAACCTCTGCTGATCAGCTGCCTAGCTCGAGACGAGCTGATCGTCATCGCAAACAGCGAACTCTGGCATCCTCTAAATATCACCTCATCTTGTCCCGGTTCTCTAAAAGTAACCGTGCGATTCTTGCAATCAATCGTGGCATAGTACTTGGTTAGCCAATCCATGCCTAAGACCATATCGAAGTCCCCTAGCTTGCGCAGAGCTAGCAAATCCACGGGCATAACCCAATCCCCTACCCGAATAGGGCAACTGGGGCAATACTCTCTAATATCCAAAGAGTGGTCGGGTACAACTACACGGCCCGAATGCAACAGGGAAAGCATAGGGATGCCATGCAACTAGACAAACAGCCGATCTATGAATGAATGTGATGCACCGGTATCAAATAATGCACGAACTTTAATGCCATCAAGTAAAATGATACCTGCGACCACATCCTCGGCTGCTGCCGCCTCCTCGGTCTGAGCGGCATACATGCGCTCGCTCGGGGCCTGTCGAAAACCCTCGTTCTGCCGCTGGACGGATGGCCGTCCAGGCTGGTACTCCGCCGATGGAGTCCCGTGGCTGGCGGCTGGTAGAGCCGGTGCCGATGCAGTCGACGGTGCCGGTGAAGAACCCCTCGGGCACTCAGTCCACACGTGGCCCTCCTGGCCACACTGGAAGCACCTGCCCGCCCGCTGTGGACACTACGGTGGGTGATGAGGACCACCACAGATCACACACAGGGAGGGCCGGCGTCGGTCATATCCTCCTCGCTGCGATGCTGAGCCGCGTCCACGCTGCTGGCTCTTAGGATGCTTCGGCGGCCTCCTAGAGTACGTCTGGCTCGCACTCTCAGCCGCAGGCCTCTTGGCCTTGTCTTTGTCTATGGCCTCATGCCGCTCCTGTACCTCTGCCGCGCCGCTCTCCACGATGAGCGCGCGATCCACCACCTCCCGGTAGGTTTGGAGGTTGGAGGATTGCACAAACCGGTAGATTGAAGGTCACAATCCTCGCTCAAAGATACGGGCCTTGTCCTCGTCGTCCCGCACGACGAAGGGCACGCAGTGCAAAAGCCGAGAGAACTCCCTCTCGTACTCGGCTACGGTCTGATCACCCTGGCGCAAGTTGCGTAAGTCCTGCTCCATCTTCCGCTTGACACTAGTCGGAAAGTAGTGCGCCAACAGAAGCTCCTTGAACTTCTTCCATGTAATAGCCGCCAAGTTGGTGCTGGGGTTCTCCTGAAGATCCAACCACCAGCGATAGGCCTCGCCGTCCAGATGGTGAGTGGCGAGCCAAACTTGATCCCTCTCCTCCACGAAGGTGTTGCGGAAGAGCTTCTCCATATGCATCAACCACTTTTCGACGATCCAGTGGTCGACCTTCTCGCCGTCAAAGACCCGGGGACTACACCTCCTGAACTCGTTGAGGTGCTCCATCAGTCGGTCCCGCTCCGCCCCCTCAACCAACACGGGGAAAACGGCTCCAATCGGGGGTGCCTGAACAGGTGGCGCCGCCAAAGCCTCCTCCTGAGGCACGGCCACGGGCACCGCACGCGACGAACTAGGCGCAGGGGACGGCACTCTCAGCGCGACGTCCACAACTGGCGCTGGCAGTGTAGGGGCCTGGGTCTCCTTGGAAGCTACCGCCTGCTGCAGAAGAAGGTCCTCCAGGCGCTTCATCTGCGCCTCCTGTCGGCGCGCCGCATCGGCCTGCTGTTGGGCCGCCGCCGCCTGCTGAGCCACGAGATTAGTAAGAGTAGCAAGCTGGCTCCTCAACTCATAGACCTCGCCGGATTCGGAGGTAGCGAAGGTCTCGACCTCCTCCAAGTTTGCCGCATTATCCGCCCCGGCAGATTGGGAGCGTGTAATCGGCATGGTCACTACAACATCATAAAAGCATAAGTTAGTAAAACCCACGCTATCGCATCCCGCTCAAAAGACAATACCCCAAATCATGCGAAAGTAAGGAAGTGTTCTTCACCACTAACTCCCGATGTTACGTTGTCGGTTGCCAACGTAACCCCCCGCGAAGTTAGAAGCTATACACTTCGATTTAACTCCACACACTTCGATTTAACTCCACTTTCTAGAGTTATCAAAAATACCCAATCAAAATACTTTTGCTTACAAGTCGAATAGACCTCGTCTCTCACGAGCCTATTTCCTATAGTCCAACCGGCCTAAGGTTTGCTAGGTCCACTAAGACTCACGAGCCGATTTAACTCCACTTCCTAGAGTTATTAAAAATACCCAATCAAAATACTTTTGCTTACAAGTCGAATAGACCTCGTCTCTCACGAGCCTATTTCCTATAGTCTAACCGACCTAAGGTTTGCTAGGTCCACTAAGACTCAACCCTAGGCTCTGATACCAAATTAATCTGTCATGCCCCAAGGCTCAGCGGAAGCCTACCAGGCACGTGTCCAGACCCGCCATACGTCTAAAACATATAAGGCGTCTACAAAAATTTCGATAAATAAAACAATAGTACAAAGAGATTTAGTGATATCAGAGCGTTGTACAACTAGTTCTACAACAAGGAAAAGAACATAAAGCTCAAAATCCACTAAATAAAAGTATAAAGTAAATACAATGGGGATCCCAAAAACAAAAGCTAAACAAGTACATAAGTGTCTCTCCATACCAGGTACAAAATCTCTCTCTCTCCCTAACACAAATAAAAGGAGTAACCACCTAGCGCAAAAAGGACTCTCCCCGAGCTAGCTACGCGACACTCTTGCCGCGATCCCGTGCCTCCGCCGGTGCTGAAGGCTCTGAAAAGGAAACATAGGAACAGGGGCGTGAGAACTATTAAATAATAGTTCCCAGTGGGCAATTACTGACTTCAGTGAAATGCGCCACTAGGCCCAAAGCTACAGAAGAGGGTTAGTGGATATAAATAACCAAAAGCGATAAATGCAACGGATAAGTAAAAATGAATACCATATAACCATGATGTCTTTACTTAGCATGATTTGCAAAGTAATAAAACAACTACTACAGGTGTGTACATGTGAGTGACCAAAATGTAATGCATGAGTATGCAACCATCCCAATGTCCACAATATGAATAGTTATAATGTCAATGCCCACTATTCTAGTCAATATCAACTTGTCACTTTAACTGTTTAAAGCTCAGCTCTAATGAGACCCACCCGAAGGCTGTCTGGCATAAGACCCACCCGTAAGCTGTCTGGCTCAACCGTGCATAATGGCCCCGTGGTAGTCAACATTCCCACCCTAGGACTGAGCCTTTCCCACGGCAATCCACTTCGGCGCCCAATCCCGCACGGCGAACGTATCGCAATGGCCAACTCCGGAGTGTCGGCTTGTAGGGAGCGACCCTCACAAGCATGTGCGAATGAGTACAATGGCAAGCATGCGTATCAGTATGTCTCAAGTATCAAATCCTCATGTCTAAAACATGGAATATCTGTCAACTGTGTCGATGGCCTATCACTATGTCATCATGTCTAAAATATGGAATATAGTCGATGTCCAATGGCCTATTACTATGTCTCTATGTTGCATTTTCATAGTTTACTAATTTCAAGTGCCCCTTTATGACACTATTGTTCAATGGGTCCAAGCAGGATATTTATGTTCATGAATACATAATACTAATCATTTCTAGCATGAGAGACATGTTCTCAATTGGCAAGAATAAACACCTTTCACATGCATGCAATCTACACATGTAACTCTACTATATAGAGTGAAAATTTCATGAAACATAAGGCATGCATTTTAAGCGTTCTAAAATTCATATGAATCATGTTTAGCATAGATTTGCACTTAAAAAGTCTTTACGAAAAGTTTAGAAAGCTTAGGGGCCATTTTGTCCCGTTTTCATGAAGCCAAACCCACCAAGGTAAACGAAACCCTTCGTTTGCTCCGACGAAGGTGTCCACCATACTCCTAGTACCCTAAAGGTAGAGAAACAAGAGTTAAACGGACCTTACGAACAACCAGAAGGTTGATCATTAACCATCTCAAGCTAGGGTGGGAAAAAACTCACCTAGATGAAGAAATCCTCAAAGAAAGCTCAAGTGGAAGCCAAATCCCTTCCAAAGCAACCTAATCCAAGGTTCCAAACCCATCAATTTGGTTCTAGGAGCTACCAATCCAAAATCCCCATTTCTAACCTTAATATCCAAAATCTAGGGTTTCCTTAGTAAAAAAACTACTAAAACATGATCTAAAAGAGAGATCAAGCCTACTCACCTCTCTTGAAGTCCCAAACCTAACTAGGAAGGTGCTAGGGTTGAAGTTCTCCCTCCAAACAAGCTCCAATAAAAACCTCTAAGCTTCTCCAATGGAGGAATCCAACATGAGGCAAGGAGAAGGAGAAAAGAGAGATCAAAACCATAAAAACCAAATCAAAATGGGGTAAAAATCCAAAGGAGAAGCCCTCACCTGGTTCCTCCACGAATTAGGGCTCAAAAGGGCTCTCTAAGGGGCTGGGGTCACCTATATAGGTGTTGTAACAATTGCAAAAACACCCCTGCCCAAAAACTGCTCGCACTGCACTGTGTACCGGTACACGGGCTCGCGTACCGGTACAACACCTGCGAAACAGCCAAACCCGAGCCTCGGGTTTGCACGAAATCCATCTGTGTACCGGTACACTAGCCCCGTACCGGTACAGCCATCAGCGCGTACCGGTACAGCCATCAACCCCGTACCGGTACACAGCCCTGCTGAGGCTACCCGAGAGTTGACCAAAAATTCGACTTTTCGGATTTTGGTGCTAGGTTTTAAACCTCCAATCTCGGGGTTCGAATCATAGGTCGGAACACTGTCAACGACCCTCCACGAAGCGTGGAAAAGCTCAGAACACGAAACAAACACTCGAACCCCGCAATTTGCAAAGGTCCAATGCGTCACATGGGTAAAATAGGAGCTCAAGATGATCATATTGGAGGGTCCAACATATGCTACCTATGTGGAGGTAACATGTTTTAGAGCTATTATTAAATTTTATTTGTTTATAATTCATTATCTATATGTTCTTTTCTCTTCATTTACAATGTAGGCGCATCCAAAAGCAGCAAATGTGCTGAACAAACCGATTAAACATTATGATGCCTTCCTTAATGATCATTTGTGGTAATGATCAAGCCACAGGACAATTTTGGTCGACTATTTATGACAATTATATTAATGATTCTGCTGATGGAGTTAACATTGAGGCAAGGGATGAAACAATACCGGATGACGATAGTATAGAAAAGAGAGGCTTGAGGCAAGATGGGGATGCTTTTACCCCAACAAATAATAACGATGCTATACCTTCTTCGGGGAAAAGTCGTGGAAAAAGGCCTCGTGAGGCCAATGATGAGCATTTCGACGATCTTATAGCAACTGTAAAAGAGGTTGCTGTAGCTATCAAAATAAGTGTTACTGCCCATTGGAGTGACAATTTGTGGCCTAGGATTACTGAGACTGGAGGTCACTCAAATGAGATTTATGATGCACCTTACTCTTTTCTTTATGATGATGAAAAGAAAGGAAGGTTATTTATGTCAAAGCCAACTGAGTCGCGTCGTGGATGGTTTGATTGTTTTGTGGTAGATAATTTTTTAAGATTTACAGACTATCTTTAGTTGTTTAAAACTAACTTTCTTACATATTTTGATAGATATAGATGACTTTTTAGCTATATTTTGGTGGACACATAGTATTACTATTATGATGACATTTTGCTGCAGGAAAGAAGATAAGGCTTGTACAGATATGTTAGCTTTAAAGTAAACAGAAGTATGCACTTGCTATTGCTACTAATGTGCTTTAACTTCTAATGAATGCAGATTGTTAAAACTAGGATGTTTTATATGTTTAGAGTTGTTTCTATTTGCTTTGATATTGTTCTTATCCAACCATACGTAATCTAAAATATGTAATTTTATTTTATTTGCTAAACAAATATAAATACATTTTTGTTTTGTTTAACATCCAATATATATCCTTTAGATCACATGTTGTTTAAACTGCTTAAAATTTTGTTACCAAATGCTAAAATCATCACAATTTCACATAAAAAATAATTTATCTTGAAGAAAGTGATTAAATTAAATTTAAAGTTATGAAATAATAAAAAATGGTAGTAAAAAAAAAAGGTAAAAACATTAATGTGAGATTTAATTATTCAATAGATTTGGATTTTGTAGGGTAAACTCACCACTATATTTGAGAAGGCAGTGGGATCTACCTACTAACACCAAAATAAATAATGGAACTCTAAAAATTAGTTACACTAATATCAAGCTGCATCAAAACAAATAAAAGAAATGAGTGAATTTAACTTTCAGGTTTTGAGTTACATCAAAACAAACAACAAAAACATAATTGCACTTCAGGAAAACTCAAACACCACTGCACTGGAGTTACGTTGGATCTAGAGATTCATCAAACCAAAGCCCCCTAAATTCATATCTTTTCTTTGAACTAACATGGCAACTCTTGTTACATTTTCAGTCCAAAGAACATCACACTCGTTGCCCATCTATTTAATAGAAAATATTTTTCAACTTAACTAGTAAGATGCTACACTTATCGTATCCAATTGGATTACGTGGAATTAGAAGTTAGCTCAACATCTCTTCTTAAAGTTCATGTTATCTCATAACAACCCTATCTGTGACGATCACAGAGGTCCATCCTATAATTTTGAGTACTTATCTATGAAAATTGTGAGTACTGCACTAAACCAAATACAGGAATTGAGCTTGCATTCATTTGCAACTGCAGTGTAGTTGCAAATGCGTGCAACCAAACAAACCCTTAGTGTCCAGTCATGTCACATTTATTTATATCTAGTGTATAATTATATCACATATCATATATACTAGTGTAGGTACCCGCGCGATGCGGCGGGTAGTTACTGTTAAAGTAAAAAATTTATAAATAATAAAATATCAATATAACTAAATAAAATATTAGTATGTCAAAAATGGTACAATATAGACAATTATATAGCAATCGATGCAACGGGAAAAAAAATATTTTAAGTAAATCGTTCATTCATTTAGTTTGGAAGGTATAATGTAGTACGAACAATAATTATGCAAGTAACATATAGTATTTCTATAACAAATAGCATTTCAAAATGTCACCTATTCATGCCAAATCACTCAAATTGAACCAAAAAAATTCTAATTAACCTCAAAATGTTGCTAATTCTCACCAAATTACTCAAATCTATATAAAAAAATTGTTATATTTGAAAAAAAAAAATACTCACAAATGGGATCGGTGGCATGGAGATTGCAAAGGTGATATGTGAAGAGGAGGATCGGCGTAAGAACATTCAAATAGAATTAATCTTGTAATGATTGATACTGAGAGCCTAAATTTAAAATCTAATTATTTTACATATTAGGTAAATATATTTTAAAATTTTATAAAAAAATTAACAAAATGAAAGAATGAAACGGTGGCTACGTATGAAAAGGCAAAGACGTATTCAAAGTTGGTCTAATAATCAATTATGATTATAATTATTATTAATTGATGAAACGTTAATATACAAATAATTGATGAAACACTAATGAATCATATACTATACGGCCAAGAACATATAGTTGGGGAGGAGAGGAGAGGAGAGGGGAGGGGAAGGGGTGGGGGACAGAGAGTTATTACAAAAAAAAAAAGAAAAGAATTAATAGATGAAACGTTATAGTTAATAGATGAAACGTTAATATAGAATTAATTGATGAAACATTAATAAATCATATACTATAACGTATAGTTGGGGAGGAGAGGGGTTAATAGATTATTATTATTATTATTATATTATATATTATTATTATGAGGATGAAGGGTTTCTTGCCACGTGGCAAGAAACATTATGGCTTCATTTAGGTTAATAGATTCTGTAGCCATGTCTACTATTGCATCACAAGAGTATAATCTAGTTGAGCATCTAATTATATTGACTAAGTAGTCAAGTCAAAGTATTATAATAATGGGGCTATTGCTTTTATATCCCTGGAAAGTTTTCGACTTTCTGATTTACCCCTCTTAGAAGGTTAATATTGAAAATACCTTTTTTACGCTCCAACCTATTTCAAATATATCCCTAGAGTTAAAATCTGTTAATGAACTCTGTTATCTCTATAAAATTACTATTTTGCCCTTTCAAATATACCCTTTTACCAGCACCGACTTTTCTTATTTGCCCTTAACTTAGGGGCACAAAAAGTATTTTATTTTTTGGTCTTTTGAAATATACCCTTCTACCATCACCAACATTTCTTATTTGCCCTTAAATTAAGGGCAAAAGTGGTATTTTATTTTTTTTTAACTGTGGTAGATATTTGACTCACGTTTAACCTAAGTTAACTTAACTGGTGATAACTGTAGGGGTATTTTGGAATAACATAGGAACATATGAAGGGTATATTGGAAAGAAAAAAAAGTAGGGGTAAATGAGATATTTTCGAAGTTTTGAGGGGTATATAGGCAATTATCCCTACAATAATAATAATGGGTTAATTGCATACACGTCCCTCCAAACATAGTGAATTGCAGATCTATCCCTGCAAAACTTAATTTCCATAAGTTGTCCCTACAAAAGTCCTAATGTATGCAGATATGTCCCTACCATTAGTTTTCGTTAAAGAAATTTCGTTAACCATAGTTAAAATACTTAACAATGGTTAATTAATGAGTGAAATGACAATTTTACCTTCTTCTTCTTCTCTCCCTCTTCCTCTTCTGTAACACACTGAATCTTTACAAATTGCGAGGTTCGAGTGTTTGCCATGTGTTTCGAGTTTTCCAGATATTCTGGAGGGTCGTTGACAGTGGTCCGACCTATGGCTCGTACCCCGAGAATTACAGTATTTTAAGTAGCGCTAAGGTCGCCAAAATGGAGGACTTAGGCTGCTCTCAGGTTGACATATCTAGGGTGGTGTACAGGTACGCCTTGATGGCTGTCCCGGTACAGGGTCGTGTACCAGTACACGACCGGTTACCCCGCCAACCCGAGTCTCGGGTTGCAATTTCGTGGGACTTGTACCGGTACACGGGCCTGTGTACCGGTATACTTTGACAGATTCTGATCAAGCCGAACTGCAGGGATGTTTTTGCGATTGTAGCCTCTCTATATCAGCACCCACGCCCCTTAGGGCTTTCCCTGAACTGAGGATTGAACAGACAAGGTAGGGGAGCCTCTCTTTTTCCCCTCTTTGGATTTGATCTCCATTTTGCTTGGTTTTTAGAGGATTAATTCTTTCTTTGTGCTTTTGGTGTATTTTCCACCTTGGAGAAGCTTGGACCTTAGGTTTGGAGCTTGAGAGGAGGGAGATTTCCACACTTGGAGAACTTTGAGCTTGGATTGAAGCTTCTAAAAGGTAGGTAGCAAGTTTCTTTCCTCTAGATTCTAGTTTTGATGCTTGAAACTAGATGAAACCCTAGAATTTGGAAATCTAGGGTTTATTTGGGGCTTTTTGAGTATAGGCTTTTTGAGCTAATCTAGTTGGATTAGAGCCTTGATTTAGGTTGCTTTGGGAGAGATTTAGCTTCCATTTAAGCCTTGAAGAAGGATTTCTACACTATAGGTGAGATTTTAGCCTCTTTTTCCTAGATGGTTAATGTTTGCTCTTGTAGTTGTTCGTAAAGTTCGTTTATCTCTTGTTCCTACATCTCTAGGGTGCTAGGAGGCTAGTGGACACCTTCGTTTGAGCAAACGAGGGGTTGCGCGTCGTTCAGTGGGTTTGACCTAGCCATATAATGAGAAAAACTCATTTATGACGATTTGAGTATTGTAAAATAAAAAATCATGTACATTCATGTTAGATGCATTATTTATGAATTTTAGAATGTTTAAAATTCCTATGTTGTGTACAATGAAATTTTGGACCTCTATGCAGTAGAGAGCTTGCATAAGGGATTCATGCATGTGTTCGGGCATTCTATTTGAACTTGAAACCTTATTTTTCTATGATGAAAATGAGACTTGTATTATGTATTTAAATCTATGCCTAAATGAGACACAAGGGATTTTAGTAAGCCATAAAGAGGCTTGGAACTTGCACTACTCGCGAACTATGGAGCTAATGTCATAAAGCGGCATTGAGCTCGGGTTATTTGTGAATCTAGTAAAGTAGTGCCATAAAGAGGCATAGAATGTGAAGTGTGCATGGGTTATGTAAATGTTTAAGTGTCATAAAGAGGCACTAAATATAGTGTATGTTGGAACTTCACTCGAGACATAGAACTAGACCGTTGGGTTGCTAATAGCTTATACTATGTTGGAGACATGATGATTGGATACTTGAGCTATTGACTACGCTTGTTTGCCATTTGTTCTCATTCGCACATGCTTGTGAGGGTCGCTCCCTACAAGCCGGCACTCCGGAGTTGGCCTACGCGACTTATGCTCGCTCGTGCGGTATCGAGAAACCTACGGGGTCGGGAGGGATAGACTCATTCCTAGAGTGGGAATGCTGGAGCTACCACCGGCACTTAGGCGGCACAAGCTGGACCACACTTATGTAGGTCCTAGAACATGATAGAAAATGACATTAAACCGGGATATGACAATCACTACTAGATAGGCATAGTAGTTGGATTACTTTGACATGCTTATGGCGTAGCTTTGGGACATATAGTATACTTGATAGTTTCACTTGTTGCATCATAGTATACTTGGTTGCCATAATAGAGTATGTTCATCATATATTGATAGATTAGATCATAATGCCTATTGCTTACTATGTTGGGACATATTAGTCATGCATTGGACTTACTTCATCATGATAGAGTGAATGTACAAAATGTTGACCTCATGTTACTTATGACATAGTGATTTAGCACATATTTCATGCTTTCATACCTGCAGTTATTTTGTTAGTATTATTACTTCTCGTATCTACCCTTACTTTTTGGGGCCTAGTGGTGTATTGTGCTGAGGTCAGTAATTGCCCACTGGGAACTATAAATTATAGTTCTCACGCCCTCTTTTTCTTATTGTTATTACAGAGCCTTCCACGCCGGGCGACGCTAGGGACCGCGGAAAGGGTATCGCCTCGAGCTAGCTGCCGAGGGACATTATGATAGATGGTCCACCTCTCGTTGATTTTATTTTGGAGAGGTTTTGGAGAGTTACCTGTGTATAGAGACCACCCCATTTTGGATTTCTTTTGTGATGGATATTGTATCACTTTATGATCACTTTTTGTGGATTACTTTCCTTTTATTTTTCTCTTCTTGCTTTTAGTTTAGCTGTTGGTAGCTCTGATATCTCTAGATACTTGTTTCTTCTCGCTTTCGCATCTCTTTTGTCGTAGACGTCTTATATGTGCAGGCATATGGCGGGTCTGGGCACGCACCGGGCGGGCCTATGCCAGGTCCCGGGCCGTGACATCTTCTCTCTTCTTCGTCACCGGCGAGGGAGGAGATGCTGCGGCGGCGGCGGCGAACCCTCTCCTCTTCTTCTTTCTCTTCCCTCTTCCTCTTCCTCTCCCTCTTCCTTTTCACCCTTCTTCTTCCTCTCCCTCTTTCTTTTCGCCCTTCTTCTTCCTCTGCCTCTTCCTCTTTCTCTTCCCTCTTCTTCGTCGCCGGTGAGGGAGGAGATGCGGCGGCGACGGTGGCGGCGAACCTTCTCCCTCTTCCTCTTTCTCTTCCCTTTTCCTCTACCTCTTCATCTCCTTCTTCCTCTTCCATCTTCTTCTTCCATCTTCTTCTTCCTCACCTTTTTTTCTCTTTTCTCTTCTTCGTCGCCGGCGAGGGAGGAGATGCGGCAGCGGCGATGGCGGCGAACCCTCTCCCTCTTCTTCTTTCTCTTCCCTCTTCCTCTCCCTCTTCCTTTTCTTCTTCCTCTTCCATCTTCTTCTTCCTCTCCTTATTTCTCTTCCTTTTTCTTCGTCGCCGGCGAACCTGACCCCGTGCCGTCGCTGTTGTCCGCTCCGGCGGCCCGAAGAGGAAGAGAAAGAGAAGGGAAAGAGGGAATATTTTGGAGGGATATATTTGTGAGGGCAAAAAGGTCATTTCACAAGAAAACTGTTAAAAAATTAACAGTTTCCTAACAGATTCTAACCAGAGGGATATATCTGCATATATTAGGACTTTTGCAGGGACAACTTATGAAAATTGAGTTTTGCAGGGATATATCTGCAATTCACTATGTTTGCAGAGATGTGTATGCAATTAACCCAATAATAATAGTAGTAGTAGTAGTAGTAGTAATAACGAGGGGCTTTTAATAATATAATAATAATATTAACTACTACTACTACTAATAATAAAAATAATAATGATATTATTATTAATAAGAAAATAGTCATAGTTTATTGTTGTTGTTATTACTCTTTAACTATAATTATTTTTAGATTATGCTAAGTGGTTTATTGCTATTACTTTTATTACTATTATTAATATTATTAAAGAAGGAGAACACAGAAGGGCATGGACGGTAGCAGTAGTGGCAAAGGGTGGGGCGATAGGATGGAACGGCAACGGCGGTAGGTGGTAGGGTGGCGGCAGCAAGCGAGTGGTGAGAAAACGAAAGAAGGGAGGAGAGGGATGGAAAGAGGGGAGGGAGAAAGAGATAGGACGAGGAGAAGAAGTGCGCAGTGATAGTGGGAACACATAACTAATGGCAACAAGTCTTAGTGTCACGCCCTGAATTATAGCAAAAGTCCAAGTTTTGTCAAACAGGCCCATTGCATAGACAAGAATTCATCTTAAACACACGAAGCGTCAATAAAATCTGCACAAAAATATTTACTAAAATTCAACAATAATAAGTATTAAAGTAGAATAAAAACTATATACTATAGCAACATTGTAAATATGCGACCATCACAACACCAATCCTCAAAATGGTACTGTTAGTACCAATAAAAAAATGCCACATGGAGAATTAGCGCATGGCTTAGCCAGGGATTCCAAAACTGGGGTTAAATGACACTTGGTGCGTTGGGAGCACAAAATAAATCGCAGCATAACCGCAAGCGGTTTGAGCGGTTAAGATCGGCCTGTAGTGGCCCACGAAATTAGGGAAGTGGCCGATCGTGTACATAACCGAATAACAAGGCGCGGGGTATAAATAGGCGAGTAACGCCTAGAAGAGAGATCTTTTCCCAGCGAACAGAAGACCACTTTTCTATTTCCACGTATTTTTCTTGCTTTTCTAGGAGTAGTCTATCTGTAATATTCTTTTTCCTGCATTTACTGCCTTTTCTAAGAGTAGTCTTTAAGTTAGATTTCTAGAGTCTGTATGCCTTACAGGCATACTCTCTTTTGTACGAATTTTCAACTTTAAGTTTTAATATATAAAGGCCAGTCAGCTCATCAGCCGACCCAAAACACTGTGTGATATCCTATTCGGCTCATTCAGCCGAACCGATTCTATAGTACAAGGTTTCGAACTCGGCTGATCCGATCCCTCATTAGCCGAATCACTTGATAAGTCGAAGGACACAGACTTCGAGGATCATCATGTGAAACCATATCAATTCCTTGCACGCCTCCCGAAAGAGATCTTTGACCGAGTCAACGATTAGAGAATTCGGCTCATAGCAGGTACAATATTTTTAACCACTCCAAATCTCAAAATACAATACATACTGCTATATATACTGATAGATGGTTCAGCTACATACACAAAAAGGATAAGAGATGCTAACTATTCGGGATCCTCTTATCTCGATCAGTCGCTGGTGCTAAAGGTTGTAAAATACAAATAATAATAAAGAGGGTATGAGAACTATAATCAATAGTCTCCAGTGGGTACGGTCGACAACACCGACAGTCTACACCACTAGATCAATAAAAGGCAGAAATAGTAACTAATTGAGCAGTATGAATGAATAGGTAGCAATATAAATAATTGCTGAAAATAACTACTGCTATCATGCCTTTACAATGTAACTAAAGACTGTAAATCATGTATCTTATGCATTAACTAGATACTAAATGAAAAATATAATGATACCCAATCATAGTGACTGACTCAACAGTCAAGTTTAGCCTGCGTCGCCTCCTGTCCAATACCCACCTATAGTGGTTCACTACCATGCAGACTACTGTCTAGCCTATGCCATAATAATATCTCATAACCTAACTCTGAAATGGCATCGCGATGCACTACTCCAACTAAATATAATATCACTGTCAAGCTCAAAAAAGTATGTATGCTGTAGTCAAATGCGATGATCAAATAGATCATGATAATACTATCATAGTGTTCCAAATACAGTTATAGTTTCATACTATCTAGCACCATCTATTGACCTCCAAGGCAATTTCATATAATACTAATAGTGAAATATATACGTCTCAATATACTTTATAGGAAGGTGTTAAAGGACCACTATTATCTTAATTATGTCAATAGTTCATCTCAGAGGCTAAATAATATAATATAAACTTAAAAATAGCTCGCCAATTTTGACGAAAGGAAACCCACCTATATCGCAAATTCAAGAAAAAAAAAATGATCGTCAGAATAGCAAGATGATCCGCTACTACTCTTCTAGTCTATATGGTAGCCACAACACTCGGAGTGGCTCGAAAAATTTTTCATAAAAAATCAGCTACTAAAACGTATAGAAATTAATTTCTAACTCTCAATTTTTACAAAAAATCATCAAAAGAGTATAAACGAAAAATGATAATATTATAATACTAATTCTGACGTCGAAATACTGAAAAAACATACACATGCATGCCGATCGCTCGTTGCGAAAGAAACCAAAGCTTGCTTTTTTTTTTTTCAACCAAACTCAATTCTCTCCCTCTTTTCTTTAACCAAATGCAATCTCTCTCCCTCTCTAAAGCTTCAATGTAAAGGATAAGGATAAGCATGCTTAGAGGTGGAATCCACTAACATGTACAAATGCCAAAAGGTCCCTCACCTTCTAAGTATTTTAACTTAGTGCCCTACAAGCTAAATCTTGAATTTTTGAATCCATTTTCACATTCATTTCACGCCAAAACGTCTAAAACTGAGTCAATAACTATAAAAGAAATGTTGACTAATGATCCATATTGCAATCTTATCTACTTGGTAAGGTCCAGTATATCACATGCAGGCCAGTGATAGTGAGACAGCGATCAGCAAAGGTGGCGACTAAGGTGTAGTAAGGGAGGAAAAAAAGTGACACGAAGAGAAAAAGCGAGAAAAAGGGAATGCAAACTTTCTTATTCCACAACAACGAAAGCACTTTTTCATTCTTTCATATACTAGGGGATTTCACTTGCAAAAGAAAATGTTCCATACTAATGGATTCGGGTCCATAACCATGGATTCCAATGCACGAGATCTTGTAGCACTTATCAATGAGGTCCTATCAATTCAAAAACTTATTACGTGGAATCCCATTTTTTTGGAACGAGTGGAAGGAGTGGGCATTATTGTTGGAGAAGAAGCTGTAAATTGGGGTTTATCAGGACCGATGTTACGAGCTTCTGGAATCCAATGGGATCTTCATAAAGTTGATCATTATGAGTGTTACAATGAATTCGATTGGAAAGTCCAATGGCAAAAAGAGGGAGATTCATTCCGGATAACGCTTGCACTAGTGTAGGGACCCGCGCGATGCGGCGGGTAGGAATGCTTTAGTAAAAATCTACAAACTATAAGTGTAGCAAAAAAATAAAAACATTAGAAAGAAACATAAAAAATATTTGAAATATTATGAAGGATAACAAATAATAAAAAAGAAACTAATGAGGCTCAAATTCACATTTAACTAATCATATAAAGATATAAATCTGTGCTATCATCTTTCCTAACTCAAATCAAATTGCTCTTAAAAGTCAATTATTGTTCATCTTTCTTNCCTAAACCCAAATAATAATACTTAAATTAACCAATATTATATTTTTAGGAAAAGAAAAAGGGAGAGATAAAAAAAGCACAATCCAAATATCTGAGATCCCTCCTAGAGTTGGCCCCAAGATATGCTACCAAATCACCCCTCCCCAAACTTACTGTTGTAATCGAAGCTGTTTGTCGCCGATTGAAACTCCTTCAGCGAGTAAACCCTCCACATTGCCACGACCCCTCCTTCTTCTTCCCTGGCTCCGCCCTAATAACCTCTAAAAAAAACCATTTTTTTTTCACAAATTCCATAAAAACGCGTCTGATGGTATGGCCGAGGCGTTTGACGGGATAGGCGAGTTGCGTTTACGCAAAACGAAGAGACGGCAACGAAGAGTCAAAATCCTCTTAATAGAGAGGGCTAACGAAGAGGCGGAAGAGGAGACGCCGAGATAAAGAAGCAAACCCACGAAGGAGAGGAGCGGTCAAAAAAAGAAAAAACCAGTTTAAGGCAAAGAGAGAGATGGGCCGATTTAACTAAAGCAGAGGAATAATATACTGACAGTGGGACCCACCGGCAAAAGCATAGGCAAAAGTTAAGCAAAACATGCCACGTGGCTTAAGATTACGGGAATTAATAATAGTTTATAGATCCTCTGTCTTACCGCAGCTGCTGGCACAGAGTTAGCCGATGCTTATTCCTCAGATACTCCTAATCATCAGTTAAAAAAATATTTTTAATGGGCTCTCTTTTCTTTTCTTTTTTTTTTTCAATATAACTTCCAAATTAGCCTAATACTCCCTTTGCTCCAAGGGAGGGAGAGAAAGAAAGAAGGAAAAAGAGAAAAGCATTGATTATGTAAGTGCTAAATTTTCTTTTAGTTAATTAATTTCTAAGTAGAGGGTTAAAGTTCAATTTGAAAGGACAGTATGGTTCGTCCCAGGCGTCACCCTCCGGCACCCCAAACACATCCTGGCAAGCTTGGCCCACCACCACCACCGCCCCCCTACTCCTCCATCCCCTGACAAGCTTGACCCACCACTACCACCGCCTCCCCCCTCCCATCCCTCCCCTGACAAGCTTGGCCCACCACCACCGCCGCCTCCTCCATCTTCGTACAAAGAAGCCATTCTGGCACTACCGCCCTCTCGCCCCCCTTCCATCTCTTCTGCCCGACTCCGGGTCCTTCCCTCTGGCCATCGTGTCTCTAGTCCTGCCTTGTCGCTGCATCCCCCGAGATTTCTGCTCAACCCCTCTCTCCGGGGTCGCTGCTTCAGGTGCTTCGAACGCGGTCACCGAGTGACCTCCTGCAGGGAGTCGCGGCGTTGCCTCCTCTGTATGAATCGGGGACACCCAGCCGCTCGCTGTTCCTTCCAAAGAAGTTCACCTAGAACCTCCATGGAGCCTGGTCCCTCCGCTGGCCGCCCCCAGTCTGTTTCGGCCTTTCTTCCTGCCGGACCTCCACCGTTTGGCCAGCCCTCCCTCCTCGATTGTGTGGCAAAGGTGGACTCCCTTGGCCTTCAGCCAGATGTAGTTCTAGACATACTCCCCTGTGGACTGGCCACCAGGTTTGGGGGGTCCTATTGTGATTTCAGGGTGGCTACCTTCCTTGATTCTTCCATGGCCGTCTTCTTCCCCAACTGGGTAATGCAGGGATCCGCCATTGGCAGTAGCCCGCTCCGCTTTGAGAATTTGGACTTCCACTTTTATGACTGGATGGAGGCTGGCGAAGTGGAGAGAGGACATCTCCTTCATAAGGTATGGATTCGCCTTCATCTCTGACCACTGCTTTGCTGGAACGAGGACGTTAAAGCTACGGTTTCGGGTTTTGGTGAACTCTGGGAGGTTGACCCGCTAAATGAGAAAAGGGATGACGTTTCATTCTTCAGAGATCGCATTCGGTGCCAGGACGTCTCTCACATTCCAGAGCTGCTTCTCCTTATGGTTGAGGACAGGTGGTTTCGGATCCCTATCGAAGTTGAATCCTGGGAAGAAGCTCCCCCAATACTTCTCGGTGAGAACCCGGACCGAAACTTAGGCTTGGACTCCTCCGAAGCTTAGGAGGACTTCATCCGCAGCATGGAATTTCGCTCCGTCCCAGCTGCTGGACGACATGTACGGCCGACGACGGGAAGAGCTTTAGGAGGGAGGGAGTATGCGGTGGATGGCTGCCGCATCAGGCGTTCGTGGCGGCCGGTCGGTCGACATTTTTAGAATTCAAATTTTATTCCGGCCATGTTACGGGCGACAGGAGACCAGTCTTTTCGGCCATCTGCTGCGCAGGCTAACCGGCCGACTGTCTGTGTTAGTGGGATGGGTGACAGTGGAGCTGGTGAGGCTGACTGTTTGTCCCCTCTGCGCTCCTCAGGAGGCCTATTGGGCTCGGACCCGGTCCTAACCTCGCCGGCTCAGTAGTCCTTTCGGTCGAGCCTGTAGGTCAGCCCAAAGGCTCCAACTTACTCAGTCTTCCCTGGGTCTCTGGAGTCGGTGAGGCTCTGCGCTCCTCTGGATGCAATCTGGGCTCGGACCCGGCTCCGACCTTGCCTGGCTCAACTATCCTTTCGGCCGCAACTATAGGCTAGCCCATAGGCCCCAACTTACTCTATCTTCCCTGGGTCTCTGATCTTCCGCCAACCTCCCGGCCCTTGGAGCCCGAGCCCATTGCTCCGAATCGGACTCTTCCTTTTGTTCTGCCGCCAGTGCCTGAGCCCTTGCCGAGGTCGGACCTCCAGCTCATAGCCTCGAGCCTGATCTCTACTCCTTCACCTCTTCCTGCAATTTTGCCACCTGGGCCCGATTCCTTGCGAATGTCAGGTCATCACCAACCGCTCTTAATCCGGTGTAGCCCACGTATTGCGACCAAGAACAGAGGTTTGAAGAACAAATCCACACTCCTACGAGCTCAAGAACTAATGTGTAATAAGCACAAATCTATGCAGCTAGCAACTATTGTAGCGCACCCGTTCTCCTCTACGTGGGCTGATACCGGCTCCTTTGAGCGTGAACACTCACCTCAAGCCTCTCCTTCCCCAGAAGTTGAACCCTCTCCCATGCCGGAAGATGAACCTTCCCCCATACCTGAAGAAGGGTTGTTGCCTTCTCTAACAATCCTTCCCTCTCCAGGGCCAAAGAATGCTCCGGATCACTCGAGGTGCTCTTCAACCCCACTCACACCAAGTAAGATCAAGCTCATCTTGGCTTCCTGTGGAATTTCTGATAAAAGAGTTCGATCCTCCGTGGGCGCAGAAGCTGGGAGCTCCGTTCCAAGGAGTTAGTAGCCAGGCCGGGAAAGGGTGCGGATTTCTTCCTTGCATTATGGCTAGGAATAGAATTTTTCGTTTTTTTGTCCTGGAACGTTAGGGGCCTTAATGATACGGCCAAATGCACGATTGTCCGAAGTTTATTCGTAATAGTAAATGCAGTGTGGTTTGCCTTCAAGAGACTAAACTCAATTTTACTTCTATTATCAAATTTCGTGCAATCTGTGGATTCCATCTTCAGGATTTTCGCTGTTTGGATGCTATTGGGACCAAGGGCGCTCTCCTAACCGCTTGGAACCCTAACCTCTTCGACTGCATCTCAGAATGGTCTGGATCATATTCTCTCACCGTCGTTCTCAGATGTAAATGTGATGGTAACAAGTTCACGATTTCTAATATTTATGGTCCCACCTGTGCTAGTCTCAGAGCTGTTTTCTTCCAAGAAATTAGGCACCTTGGTCAATCGTCGATAGGTGCATGGACGGCCATTGGTGACTTTAACGTTCTTCTCTCCCGACTTGATAAGAATGGACCGCCATCGTGTACCAACGACATGCTGCTTTTTCGGGCCCTGGTCAGCGACATTGGACTCTTCGATCTGCCTTTACTCAACAAATCCTATACTTGGATCAACGGTCATCGGAACCCAACTCTCGAACGTCTTGACAAGGCATTTATCTCGAAGGACTGGCAGCTTTATTTTCCCACTTCTTACTTAAGAGCGCTTCCATGCCCCAGATTTGATCACTCTTCTCTGGTTCTCTCGGCCCACACTTTCGTCCCTTCTCCCCGTCTCTTCAGGTTCGAGTCCTTTTGGCTTCGCTATCCCGCTATCTATCAGGTGGTCTCTCAAGCTTGGAACTCACCTGTGCCTACCCCTGATCTAGCTCTTCGCTTCACCTGGAAGATCGGGCGCGTTCAAACGGCCCTTCGCTCTTGGGCTAATGGCCTTACTACCACCCTCAAGGTCCAGGGCGAGCTATGCCTAGCTTGGTTGGATTGGCTTGACAAGGCTGAGGAAAATAGGATCCTGATTCCACCCGAATGCAAGTTACGAATTTCACTCAAAGGTCGCTACAAGGAGTTTGTGTTTGCAAGAAGAGATGAAATGGAAACAAAGATCTTGTGTGCATTGTTTGCAAGAAAAGATGAAATGGAAACAAAGATCTTGTGTGCATTGTTTGCAAGAAGAGATGAAATGGAAACAAAGATCTTGTGTGCATTGTTTGCAAGAAGAGATGAAATGGAAACAAAGATCTTGTGTGCATTGGCTAAGGGGTGGAGACGCGAACACGAAGTTTTTTCATCTTAAAGCTAATTGTCGCAGGAGGAAGAAGGCTATTCCACAGCTCTCGGACGGTATCGACATTTTCTCTACACCCGGTTCCATTGCTAACCACCTTTTCTCCTTTTATCATAATATTTTAGGCACTAATCCATCCTCCAGCAAGACTGTGGATCTTTCTTTGCTATATGGTTCCGAAACCTTCGATCTTTCTGGCCTTCATTCACTCTTCACCGTCGAGGAAGTGAAGCAAGCAGTTTTCTCTTCTGCTTCGAAAAAGGCTCCAGGACCGGATGGCTTTCCAATGCTGTTCTACCAATGCTTCTGGCCTATTCTTCAAGACGATATTATGGAAGTCTTCACATGCTTCTACAATGGCTCCTCTAATCTGAGCGACACGAATTGCAGTTGGATTTGTCCGATTCCGAAGAAATCTGACTTCACCTCGGCTAAAGATCTTAGGCCTATTAGTTTGGTTCACAGTCTACCCAAGCTCATATCGAAAGTGTTAGCAGCCCGCCTCCAAAGCTTTATGAATCTTCTTATCAACCCTTTCCAAACAGCTTTCATCAAGGGTCGCTACATCCTCGACAATTTTCTAACAGCACACATCCTCACCCACCACCTGCTTTCCTCTAATCAGCAGGCTGCGCTGTTCAAGATCGACTTTGATAGAGCGTTCGACCACATTAATTGGCAATTTCTCCTGGAGCTCCTACAGGCAAGGGGATTTGGCAGCTGCTGGACTTCCTGGATTGCTTCCTTGCTGCAGTCCGCATCCACGGCAGTTATTTTAAATGGCGCAGCTGGCAGGTCGTTCGCCTGCAAACGAGGACTTCGCCAGGGAGACCCGCTTTCTCCCCTACTTTTTATCTTAACTGTCGATGTTCTTTGTAGACTGATCAATTTAGCAGCCTCCTCACATATCCTCCCGACAGTCAGAATTGGCGAAGTTAAACTACATACTCTGCAAGTCGCTGATGACATGCTTCTTTTTTTTTATGGCACTAGTAGGTTGGCGACTGTACTAAAGCTACTTCTAGATGCTTTCGGTGAGTGCTCGGGTCTCAAGATTAATTTCCACAAAGTGCCGTCATCCCGATCAACTTGGATAACGACCAAACCACTGCTTTAGTGACATTCTTGGGCTGCTCCACGCACGGCTTCCCGTTTACCTACTTGGGCCTCCCGCTCTCCCCCAGGAATCTAAACAGGGCAAATTTCTTACCTTTGATCGAAAAACTGGACAATAGACTGGCGGGATGGAAAGGAATTATGCTCTCTAGAGGGGGACGACTCATTCTTCTTAATTCAGTACTGTCTAGTGTTCCCACCTTCTTTTGCTCAGCCTTCTCTCTGCCAACTTGGGTTCTTAATTTGATTGATAAAATCCGCCGAGATTTTTTTTGGCGGGGGGAAAAACTTACCAATTGTTTCCATTGCCTTGTCAACTGGAAACATTTGTGCCGCCCCAAAAATATGGGTGGGATTAGAATCAGAAATTTGCAATCCATGAACTTCGCCTTCTTGATGAAGACACTTTGAAACTTCCACAATTCCAAGTCCCAACCCTGGGTTCAGCTCCTGTCAGCAAAACACTACAAGAATATGGCACTGTCCTTTAGTTGGACGAAGCCGACTAACTGCTGTCCGATTTGGGAAAATGTTCTAAAGCTGGTAGCGCCCTTCTTAAGCTCAGTCAATTTTTCACTTGGCAACGGCAAGACGACTTCGTTTTGGAATGCGAGATGGTGTGGGGACGTTGTACCGAGGTATCGTTACCCTTATCTTTACGCTGCGGCAAGCCACAAAAACATCACTGTTGCTACCTGGTTTCGTCGGTTCGTGGGGCGGCCTAACTATGGACTTACTGCACCTCTGCGTCTCCAGGAGCAGGACGAACTTCGCCAACTTGAGACGTTGATCTATAACACCGCATTATCCGATGGGAACGACATCCCCTCATGACGCTGGTTGGAATCTCGTACGTTTACGGTTCAAAGTGCTTATAATTTTTTGATTTTCGACAGAGTCAACGCTTCGAAAATTGATTTTCTCTGGCGTCTTAAAATTCCACTTAGAATCAAGCTATTCATTTGGATTGCTGCTCGCTATAGAATCCTCACAGCAGACTTCCTCACAAAACAAGGATGGCAAGGTCCCTCTATCTGTGTGCTATGCTGCAGGGATGCCGAGACTCTCGACCATTTGCTCTTCCTTCGTCCTTACACCAGGACGCTTTGGACTCGTCTGCTTCGACTACCTCTGCTCGTCAATCTGGTAACGTCTGGCTGCTCTGCTGCGTTAGCCGAACGTTGGAGCGGAGCTAGAAAACTACTTTCTGGAGAATTCAGGGAGCATTTCGACCTCTTATTTACTGCTTCCTGCTGGGAATTATGGAATGAATGAAACAAGAAAATCTTCGAAGACCAAGTTAAACAAAGTGATTTCCTTAGCCGAAATATTGTTTGCACACTGCGATTCTGGAAAGCTGCACTCGAGAACAGACTTGAAGGGTGCGACATGGGCAACAGCTAGGTGTTTAGATACTATTGTCTGGTTTTTGGGTCGTAATGTTTGTATGTTGGTTTGTTCGTTCGCCTTACTAGTCCTATCTTGTTCCCCTTGTTCTCACTTGTCTTCCTCGTTCTAACTTTGTTAAAATAGGGTTTATCCCTGTTTAATCGAAAAAATTAATTTCTAGGCGTCATTCTCCTCTTATGCATTTTAAAATCACGCTCAATGTTAATTATTTTGTTTACATACTAGTGCACACTTTTTGTCATGAGGATGAGGGAGAGAGGACAAAAATATAATCGAAGAATGACATTGAGGCTCGATTTGGAGCTACGGATAGCAGATAGAGCGTATTGCAAGCATCCAAAAAGGGATATTTTTTATAACTAATGCTATCCATTTTTATAATTATAAAAATAGTTTTCTTAAAAAAATAATTATAAAAATAGACCTTTAAATGCGATGAATGATTCACCGCATTCATAACTTCTATTTAGCAGTAGAAAAATAATAAAAGCGGTGAACCATTCACCGCTTTTACCATCGTAGAATTATAATAAAAAGAAAGAAAAAGAAAGAAAGCGGTGAATGGTTCACCGCTTTTAAAAGCAGTGAATGATTCACCGCTTTTATAAGACTATATCTACAAATAAAATTTTAACAGGGTTATTTTTAAAATAAAATTTTAGAAGAGAACTATTGAACTAAAAACCCCTCCAAAAAGTATAATAAACAAATATTTTGTTTACTTCCATATATAATACCATGCCATGCAAACAGTATTGATTGTATTAAAATATAGAAATAATTACCTATATACCTCTCAAAACTTCGAAAAAATCTTATTGACTCTTTTTTTTTTCCAATATATCCCTCATGTTCCTCCGTTAATCCAAAATACTCCTATAATTATCACCCGTTAAGTTAACTTGGGTTAAACGTGAGTTAAATATCTATCACAGTTAAAAAAAAATTGAAATGCCACTTTTACCCTTAACTTAAGGACAAATAAAAAATGTTGGTGATGATAGGAGAATATAATTGAAAAGACCAAAAAATTAAAATACTTTTTGTACCCCTAACTTAAGGACAAATAAAAAATGTTGGTGATGATAGGAGAATATAATTGAAAAGACCAAAAAATTAAAATACTTTTTGTACCCCTAACTTAAGGACAAATAAAAAAAGTCGGTGATGATAGAAGAATATATTTGAAAGGGTAAATAGTAATTTTATAAAGATAACATAGTTTATTAATAGATTTTAACTCTAGAAATATATTTGAGAACGATTGGAACGTAAAAGGAGTATTTTCAATATTAGTCTTCTAAGAGGGGTAAATCAAAAAATCGAAAACTTTTCAGGATATATAAGCAATTGCCCCTAAAATATAACTTTGGGGGTCTCATAAAAAATAATAAAAAAAAAATATCTGTTCCAATAAACGAACCAATCCTAAATTGTGCTAATTGAGAATACTGTGTTTAGCAGCCAAGCTTTTAAATGAGATCAGACTAATCTCGAATTCCTGCATTTGCAATCCTCTACAAGGAGATCCTTTTATAATGAATTTCTGTTAATTGCAATTCATTATTATAGCTATAATAGTCGTAAATTTTTAGATGAAAAATCTAAAATTATTTCTTCCCAAAAAATAAATCAAACTAAGAATATTTATATGTCCCAAAAAAATATCGAACAATAGAAGGAATGCATACATTTTGTGACAATCAAACTAGGAATATTTATATGTCCCAAAAAAATATCGAACAATAGAAGGAATGCATACATTTTGTAACAATAGGCGAGTCAAAGGCTAGAGAACTTCGAAAAAGATTAATCCCCAATCCTTCCTCTAAAAAATGATTTTAGTGTGATAGAATGGATAATTTGATTATTTTAAAAATAATCTATACGAACTTGTTGACAACCCAAAATTCAAAAAAATTTGATACTTTTCACATATGCTTCAAGCAAAGAAAGAATTTACTGTTTAAATTTAAAAGGCTTGAAAATATAATATAGAACAAGGATTTAAGTACCGATCCGTACTGGCCGTATCTACCGTATAGTATCGTGCCAATAAAATATCAACATAATACAACCCGTATACTGATAACACAGCTCAAAACCCTCTATTTTTTAAATTAGTATCTCAATAAAATTCAACAGATTTGATAAAAATACATAATAAACAACTAAAATATTTTATTGATAAAAAAAATAAATACTTCATACTATTATGTGTCGGCACACATAAATTTTTTATGACTGGAATGCAGTACAGCCCGACACACACTGTGCCGTATCATATTAGCAAATTTCCGGTATAATCCCATGCCACGACACTTAAATCCTTAATATAGAAGCTCTCCATTGAAATTAAAGTCATTATTCTTAATCAAAACATTAAAAAATATTTCTCATAAAATTTCATCGTATCTGAATCACATTTAACCATTTAAATCAAAAACTGCATCCAATCAACTTTTAAAATAGTCAAATTTGAGACCGCTTAATGAACGAGCAGAATACACAGGTACGGAAATTCTTGCATTTTCAAATACTCAAACAGCTCTACCGGTTCCAATCGTCAAATATTAAGAGTTAAGATTAATTTTGAGAAGGATTTAGACCTAAATCCTCAAAAGGATTCTAGTCTTTTATCGATAATATTTTAGTTCTCCGAGTCCAAAACAGTGATCACCTTGCGCCAATATCTGCTCATATAATCTCAGCACATCTCCGCACAAAGTAGTATCATACAATATGCGAAGAACATAAATCAAGTCTACTACTCCCTTCAATATAATTGTCTTACATTATACGTTACAATATTTCAAGAAATTTCTAAACTAGATGAAGCAAAACTGATTAAAAAAAATGTACTCAGAAGACAGCAGCTGGAGAAAAAGAGATCATACTTTTGCCTTCATGTGTTAACTGAAAACTTGTGTCTGCATTCCGGGCACTCGTAAAATACAGTTTGACCTTCATCCGCCGAACGCAGCTGCAAAGTACATTTCAGAGGGGAGATAAGTAAAGAAAGGCTAAAACAAACAGAGAAAAGATCCAGAGTTTACCTGCTTGGTGTAGTACTCAAGTTGGGGATGATGGCATTGAGGGCACGATTCGTTCACCTGTAATAACAAAAACAAAATTATTAGCGACATGTAGCGGCTTTCGATACAATATCATGTTCGTTTTTTTTCTCTCTTTTGAACAAAGAAAATTACTCACCACTGCTCTTTGCACTTCTTCAGTATGTGTGGGAGCCGTTTCAATAACCACAAACGGTTCAATCTTCAGCTCCCTTCTTATGTCCTGAAAAGATAAAAAGAGAAGTTGCCTACAACCGATGTCAAACGGAAAAAATTGCTAAAAGCAAAAGCTACGTAAATTACACGACAATAGACATCCACAACCCACTATATGCTGGGAAAATGAGTATTTCTCCTTAGAAGCCCTCACATGGCGAAATAGTGGTGCCAACTGGTCATTGTTTGGGTTCTTTCTCAACCAGAAACTTCATAATATGTCATATTGGTAGCGAAAGGAACCATAAAACTTGAAAATCTAAAAATTACTGAAATTAAGTTTAATAGATGCTTCAAACATTTTTACAATTAGTGCACTGATGGCTCAACTTCTAGGCAAATCAAAAGTGAAAATGCTGTAATTGATTGTTAATACTAGTAGTCCTTTTGACACCATTGTACTAATGGTGCAAGTAGGATCTGCTTCCAACTGAACGATCAAAAGAAAAAACTATTGCAAATCAGTCTCATTTATGAATTATGAAAAAAACTTTTATAGGTTTAGGAATATGTAAGTCTAAAAAAAAAAAGAACTCAAGTAAGCAACGAACAAAGAAAAGCTTGAGGTTTAAAAACATCAAAGAGTGATGATCTCCATTACCTTACAAGTTATTCACTGGGAAGAGGACCATGAGGTTGCAGAAAAAAGCAAGATAGAATTAACAAACGGAGAAGGTTTTTTTTGGTTGAAAGATAAAGTACCAGTCTATGTCAACTATTAGATTAAAGCCAAAGCAAAAAGCTTGGCAAAGTTATGCTTAAAAGTCTCCTGACCTAAATCCACTTATCTCTACTTGAAATAATGTCCTAAAATACAACATAAACTGAACAAAGGCAAGATCCAATTTGTTATCCAACACATTGAAAGTTGACTCTCATTTTCACACAATATAACAGGACAAGCTACTAGTCCCATTAGTGCAAAGGAGAGAATGGAAAAGGAAAAAACAAAAGAATCCAAAAGTTTAGACTAATTAAGGTCTGGCAAGTGCTAGTTGACCATTATCATAGGGCTAATGACCATAATCATCATTCTCATAAATATACCAGATGGTTTCACTTGTACTGAATAGCTAAAAAGGTCATCACTATATTCGCTCAAGGTAGGGACAATACCGATTCAACAAATAGTAATGTTGTCATATTTGTCATTGGAAGAAGAACACTTTCAGCAGATTACATCAGAATTAAACCAAGTTAAAAATTTCAAATGTTCGAAGTCACTGACAGTAATTCGAGTGCAAACAAAAAGCCCTATAAGTCAATACATGTAGCAGACACACAATAACTGTTCTATTGCTTCTCCCTTATTTCTTCCCTTCTTAGTACTTTCTTTCAGCCACAACTCGCTAATCTTTCATTTCTCCTGTATTTGATCACTTCGGTAAAAACATAAAATCCTGCTGAATTCCTCCTTTCCATATGCACTGAGTATTTATAGCATCCAAGGACACCCAAGATAAGAAGAACTTCATTAATCATGTTGGAGACTAGATCATGTCAAACTTAATCTATTAACAAACTTAATCTATTAACAAGCCTATTTCCGAAGTAGAGGTAAAAGGTGAAGGCAAACTTATTTAGCAAAAAGAATTAGGTTGTGAGTGCTCACAATTCTTGTGCAAACTAAGTTTAAATAAAACATGTCATCTCATGGAACTAGAAAAGAATTATGAAATTGTCAAAATGGTCGAGTACCAAAAAGTGGCTATCATCCTTACATTTGGTTGATTACCAAGGTGCAGATTGTTGGTTATATGTCTTCTTTTGTATAGAGCATAAAATTATTTGTTTGGCCCATAAGGTTTTTTGGACCAATATGGAAAAAAGACATGGATATGAAAGTTGGTTCATGGCGCACCGGGTCTACCGAACTATTTAAAGTATGAATAAAGGGCTTTCATTGGACAGAGAAGTAATATGCTGTGTTTCATGCATGCATGCATGAAACACATGTTTGCCATAAATATCAAAAACCCTATATATAGGCTAATTATAGAAAGTTGATAATTGAAGATGCAAACTTCAATTGTGCAACTACATCCATGGCTATAAAAGGCCTCCATCTCCACAGGTAAATGTACAATAAGATGAAGCACAAGCAACGAGTGAATTAAGTGAGGTATTAGGGAAGCCTGGAAACTTAATTAGTAGCTTGTTGAGTTTCTCTTATTTGTTGTAACAAGAGAAGGGTGGTAGTAACCATAAGGCTCTTGTATTGAGAGAAACATAAAGATGTGGGCTTGTAAATTTTGTTTTCTTCATATAAAGGATACATCTCTCTCGCTCTCCCCGTGGACGTAGGCCACTTGCCGAACCACGTAAATCGCTGTCTCTTTTTTTTGTGTATTTCCTTTCTATTATTTTTCTTTATTTATTTGTTCGTGTATTTTTGTTGATAGCACATGCAGGACGATCCTAAATCCCAACAATTGGTATCAGAGCGACGGGTCGGTGCTACAACAAAAATGCCAAATGTCATGTCCAAGTTCGAGGTAGAGAAATTTGATGGAAAAAAAAAATTTGGCCTTTGGCAAAGAAGAGTGAAGGCCATCTTAGTACAACAAGGTCTTCATAAGGCATTGCTGGGAAAGTCTCAAAATCAGCAACAATGAGCGATAAAGACTGGGAAGAGCTTGATCTGAAGGCACTTAATACCATCATATTGTGTCTGGCAGATGAGGTGATGTATAATGTCATGGACGAAGAAACAACTGTTGGCATGTGGACCAAATTGGATAAGCTATACATGACAAAGAGCCTCTCTAATATGTTGTACCTAAAGCAAAAATTATATGGGCTACGCATAAAGGAAGGTACGGCAGTTGCTGAACACTTAAATATTTTTAATAAAATTATTAGTGATCTACTTAGTGTAGATGTGAAGCTTGACGAGGACGACAAGACATTGATTTTCCTCACATTGCTTCCTCCTTCCTATAATTATCTGGTTACAAGTATTCTTTATGGAAAGCAAACTCTTTCAATGGAAGACGTTACTTCAGCCCTTCTATCAGAAGAGATCAGAAAGTAATCCATTTCGGAGGAGCCAAGTGAAGGTTTAATTATTAAAGATGTAGGAAGGGGGCGGCATAAAGAACGTGATTCAGATAAAGGAAGATCTCGTTCTAAGTCAAGGTTAAAAAAGGTGAAGTGTTATTTTTGCAAAAAAATGGCCACATGAAGCAAGACTGTGAGAGGAGAAAGGCATGGCTGCAAAAGAAGAATTCCTCTACAGGTACAGTAAGCATAGCTAATGACCCCGATCAAAATCATGATGTTTTGACCGTTTCTTCAGGTATTGAATCTCTTGCTGACTGGATATTAGGTTCGGGTTGTTCTTATCATATGACACCAAATAAATTTTTATTTGATTTCTACAAATCTTGTGAAAGTGGAAGTGTTATGATGGATAATCACACTACTTGCAAAGTTGTTGGTATAGAAACGGTAAAAATAAAGATGCATGATAACATGATAAGAACTTTGACAGATGTGAGACATGTTCCAAGTCTCAGGTTAAATCTAATATCACTTGGAGCTCTTGACTCTATTGGTTGCAGTACTACTATTGCAGATGGAGTCATTAAGGTAAAAAGATGTGCCATGACTGTCATGAAAGGAGAGAAAAACGGAAACCTATACAGGTTGATCGGCGAGTCGGTGATTGGAGGTGTTGCAGTGACATCCTCAGATGATCATGATGCCGATGATGCAGAACTTTGGCACATGAGATTAGCCGACATGAGTGAGAAAAGGATGTTGGAGCTGCATAAAAGAGGAGTATTCAAAGATATGAAAACTTGCAAACTCAATTTCTGTAAATACTGTGTATTTGGAAAACAGAAAAGGGTGAGTTTCAGGTCCTCCGATCATAGAAGTAAAGACATACTTGAATACATCCATTCAGACGTGTGGGGGTCTGCTCCAATAGCTTCAAAAGGAGGTGCGCGGTATTTTGTAACATTTATTGATGATTTGTCTCATAAAGTTTGGGTTTTCTTCATGAAGGAAAAGTCTGAAGCCTTCATAAAGCTCAGACATTGGAAGAAAGAGATGGAGAAACAGAGAGGCAAGCAGGTCAAATATCTAAGAACAGACAATGGTGGAGAGTTCACTTCTAAGGAGTTTATTAGTTTCTGCAAGGAATAAGGCATTACACGCCATCTAACAGTTCCTGGAACTCCACAGCAGAATGGAGTAGCAGAAAGGATGAACAGGACACTGTTAGAAAAGGCCCGATCAATGAGGATATGTGCAAATTTGCCAAAAGAGTTTTGGGCCGAAGCAGTGGATATGGCGTGCTACATTATTAATAGATCCCCTTCCACAACAATCGAACTCAAAACACTAGAGGAATTATGGTCAGGTAAACTTACAGATTATTCCTCATTACATGCCTTTGGTTGTCCTGCTTATGTTCGTGTTCAGGAAAATCAGCGCACGAAGTTAGATTCAAAGTCAAAACCCTGCATATTTCTTGGGTTTGAGAAGGGGGTGAAAGGATACAAGCTTTGGGACCCCATTGCCAAGAAGAAGGTGATTAGCAGGGATGTGGTCTTTGACGAAAAAACAATGCTGCAAAAGATCTAGCAGCAGGCTCAACAGGAAGAGAGTGCGAAGACTACAGACATTCAGGTGGAGCAGCAGGAGAGTGTACATAATCAGGTGGAGCAGTCACACCATGAAAAAGATCATGAGACATCAGTTGATCCAAATAAGACTGCTCCACCTGATTATGTACACTCTCCTGCTGCTCCACCTGAATGTCTGTAGTTTCGCACTCTCTTCATGTTGAGCCTGCTGCTGGATCTTTTGCAGCATTAATTTTTCGTCAAATACCACATCCCTGCTAATCACCTTCTTCTTGGCAATAGGGTCCCAAAGCTTGTATCCTTTCACCCCCTTCTCAAACCCAAGAAATATGCAGGGTTTTGACTTTGAATCTAACTTCGTGCGCTGATTTTCCTGAACATGAACATAAACAGGACAACCAAAGGCATGTAATGAGGAATAATCTGTAAGTTTACCTGACCATAATTCCTCTGGTGTTTTGAGTTCGATTGTTGTGTAAGGGGATCTATTAATAATGTAGCACGCTATATCCACTGCTTCGGCCCAAAACTCTTTTGGCAAATTTGCACATATCCTCATAGATCGGGCCTTTTCTAACAGTGTCCTGTTCATCCTTTCTGCTACTCCATTCTGCTGTGGAGTTCCAGGAACTATTAGATGGCGTGTAATGTCTTATTCCTTGCAGAAACTAATAAACTCCTTAGAAGTGAACTCTCCACCATTGTCTGTTCTTAGATACTTGACCTGCTTGCCTGTCTGTTTCTTCATCTCTTTCTTCCAATGTCTGACTTTATGAAGACTTCAGACTTTTCCTTCATGAAGAAAATCCAAACTTTACGAGAAAAATCATCAATAAATGTTACAAAATACCGCGCACCTCCTTTTGAAGCTATTGGAGCAGACCCCCACACGTCTGAATGGATGTATTCAAGTATGTCTTTACTTCTATGATCGGAGGACCTGAAACTCACCTTTTTCTTTTTTCCAAATACACAGTATTTACAGAAATTGAGTTTGCAGGTTTTCATACCTTTGAATACTCCTCTTTTATACAGCTCCAACATCCCTTTCTCACTCATGTCGGCTAATCTCATGTGCCAAAGTTCTGCATCATCGGCATCATGATCATCTGAGGATGTCACTGCAACACCTCCAATCACCGACTCGCCGATCAACCTATATAGGTTTCCTTTTTTCTCTCCTTTCATGATAGTCATGGCACATCTTTTTACCTTAATAACTCCATCTGCAATAGTAATACTGCAACCAATAGAGTCAAGAGCTCCAAGTGATATTAGATTTAACCTGAGACTTGGAACATGTCTCACATCTGTCAAAATTCTTATCATGCTATCATGTATCTTTATTTTTACCGTTCCTACACCAACAACTTTGCAAGTAGTGTGATTACCCATCATAACACTTCCACTTTCACAAGATTTGTAGAAATTAAATAAAGATTTATTTAGTGTCATATGATAAGAACAACCCGAATCTAATATCCAGTTAGCAAAATATTCAATATCTAAAGAAATCGTCAAAGCATCATGATTTTGATCGGGGGGTCATTAGCTACGCTTACTGTACCTGTAGAGGAATTCTTCTTTTGCAGTCATGCCTTTATCCTCTTATAGTCTTGCTTCATGTGACCATCCTTTTTGCAAAAATAACACTTCACCTTTTTTAACCTTGACTTAGAACGAGATCTTCCTTTATCTGAATCACGTTCTTTATGCCGCCCCCTTCCTGCATCTTTAATAATTAAACCTTCACTTGGCTCCTCCGAAATGGATTGCTTTCTGATCTCTTCTGATAAAAGGGCTGAAGTAACGTCTTCCATTGAAAGAGTTTGCTTTCCATAAAGAATAGTTGTAACCAGATAATTATAGGAAGGAGGAAGCGATGTGAGGAAAATCAATGTCTTGTCGTCCTCGTCAAGCTTCACATCTACACTAAGTAGATCACTAATAATTTTATTAAAAATATTTAAGTGTTCAGCAACTGCCGTACCTTCCTTCATGCGTAGCCCATATAATTTTTGCTTTAGGTACAACATATTAGAGAGGCTCTTTGTCATGTATAGCTTCTCCAATTTGGTCCACATGCCAACAATTGTTTCTTCGTCCATGACATTATACATCACCTCATCTGCTAGACACAATATGATGGTATTAAGTGCCTTCAGATCAAGCTCTTCCCAGTCTTCATCGCTCATTGTTGCTGATTTTTTAGACTTTCCCAGCAACGCCTTATGAAGACCTTGTTGTACTAAGATGGCCTTCACTCTTCTTTGCCAAAGGCCAAAATTTTCTTTTCCATCAAATTTCTCCACCTCGAACTTGGACATCGAGACATTCGGCATTTTTGTTGTAGCACCGACCCGTCGCTCTAATACCAATTGTTGGGACTTAGGATCGTCCTGCATGTGCTATCAACAAAAATATACGAACAAAGAAATAAAGAAAAATAATAGAAAGGAAATACACAAAAAAAAAGAGACAGCGATTTACGTGATTCGGAAAGTGCCCTACGTCCACGGGAAGAGCAAAAGAGATGTATCCTTTATATGAAGAAAACAAAATTTACAAGCCCACACCTTTACGTTTCTCTCAATACAAGAGCCTTATGGTTACTACCACCCTTCTCTTGTTACAATAAATAAGAAAAACTCAACAAGCTACTAATTAAGTTTCCAGGCTTCTCCTAATACCTCACTTAATTCACTCGTTGCTTGTTCTTCATATTGTTGTACATTTACCTGTGGAGATGGAGGCCTTTTATAGGCATGGATGCAGTTGCACAATTGAAGTTTGCATCTTCAATTGTCAACTTGCCATAATTAGCCTATATATAGGCTTTTTGACATTCATGGCAACATGTGTTTCAGCATATTACTTCTCTGTCCAATGAAAGCCCTTTATTCATACTTTAAATAGTTCGGTAGACCCGGTGCGCCATGAACCAACTTTCATATCCATGTCTCTTTTGCATATTAGTCCAAAAAACCTTATGGGCCAAACAAATAATTTTATGCCCTATACAAAAGAAGACATATAACCAACAGTGAGTGCTCACAATTTTGTGCAAACTAAGTTTAAATAAAACATGTCATCTCATGGAACTAGAAAAGAATTATGAAATTGTCAAAATGGTCGAGTACCAAAAAGTGGCTATCATCCTTACATTTGGTTGATTACTGACAATGAAGAAAAAGTCAAAAAAGCATTGCAGATAGAATTGTTTTACTGGAATATGTAGAGCCACTTGCTGTCAAGGAAGAAAAAAGTTCTATTTAGAAACTGTAAGACATGATTTATTTGAAAGAATGTTTGATAATCAAGGAAACACCCAATCCAACGAATGCAAGAATATCGATATGCGAGTAACTGAGTTATCTGTTTCCAAGATATAAAAGAACAGGCTAAAAAGATAGTAAAAGAAATGTAATACAAACGTGTCTTTGAAAGAATATCAGGGAAACACAAGCAGTAAGTTATTACTATAAAAGAAAAAATGGTAAGCCCAAAAGGGACATAGAAGGACTAGGTTTGTTGTTGATCCACATAATGAAACGAGACATGCCAGTCCAAAGTATCTTTATGTAAAATAGAGATCAAGACCTCCGAATCAACTTCTGATAGCTAGCTTGTTACTTATATTTCATTTTTCCCCCTTTATAATTGGAATACTAGTAGTTAAACCCACTATCCATCATAAGATCATAAGTAACAATAGTGAAGAGAGCAACAACTTGTGCATGCTATGAAAATAAGATCGCTTCCAACCTACTGTTGATTCAAAAATATTCCAACTTAACCGTCAGCCGATCTTTGATAATTAACTTATCTTCGACATATATGTAATTAGAGATTTCTTGATAGCTGGATGAAAAGGTGAAATAGACCAAATATCTACAAGGCTACAACAAAAAAGAATGGCGAAAATAAACAAGCGCATGCATTGGGAACATCGGATATAGTGAAGGATAGGAGATAAAATTGTTTTAATTTCCTAAACAAGTTATTAAATACCACATTTTCCTATCTTGCACTCAAGAATAGATATTTAAATTGCTTGAATAAAACGTCTAATATTACCCAGAAAAGATACAGTTGCAACTTGAAATTGCCAAGTAGAATTAATCCTTTTTTCAAAACTCTGTACTAACTGAAATTGTCCGAAGATTTTGTCGATTTTATACTTGAATCCTAGCTAACAGAACTAAAAATTAGACTAGTAGAAGTTCCAATCAAAGAAGGGAAAAATATGACGAGCAGGAAAGGGGAATAGCAATATATATTCCCAATGTCTCTCCCTCTCTAAATCGGTACCTTGTTGGGCCTACATTAGCAACAAACTAAGAAAGGTTGCAAACACCACATCATCCTCTAGCTTTGAAGAAATTTTCTTTATCTTAGCCATATATCTGACGGACACAACACAATTACTAAACTCAAGTTCTTTTATCAAAATAAAGATGATTCCTTAACAGTTGGCTATCCCATAGTAAAACGCCAGCATTAGAACCGCCATCCATTGCCTCCCGTGCAACTTGCTGGTTTTCACGTAACATCAAACAACTACAAATATAATCTACCTTAGGCGAATAGTTGCAACTTAAATACTCGAACAAACATAATGGAAAGGAAAAACAAGTAAATTTCAACTTCCGCCCCTCATCATGGTTTACCACACTTTCACTTTGCCACCCCATGATTCAAAAAGTTATACTTTAACTATTTATAGTTTTATTTTTATTTCATCACCGTAAAATATGGTAGCGAAGTGATACTTTTTTTTTCGCAAGCAGAAGGCAGTAAAATATAACATATTTACCATTCTATAATATGTCTTTACACCACATGGTTTGCAGGAAAAAAAAAAAAAATTAATTTGCTATCCTGTTTAATGTAGACAAGGATTTAAATACCGTGGCACAGGATCGTGCCAATAACTTGTCGACACGGTATGGTACGATGCGTGCCAGACCGACCGTGCTGATCACAAAAAATATATATGTACCGACACATAATGGCATGAAATATTTATTTTCTTTAGCAACTAAATATTCTAATTGCTTATTTATCTTTATCAATTTTTTTGAATTTTATTGAGAAAATTACCGACTAATTTAAAGAATAGAGGATTTTGAGTTGTTGTATCACTAGCACAGGAACTATATCATATTGATATCTTGTTGCCGCGATTCTGTGAGGTGGATATGGTCTCGCGGTCTCATGCTAATAAGCACTTATCCTTGAATGTAGGTGCTTCCGATGAAATAAAATAAAATAAAACCACGCACGACGGTGGCAAATTAAAAACCGCACAAAACCACAGGGGGGTGTGGAAATCACAGGGAGGGAGTTGAGCTATACACCAAGAAAGCAATGATCGCCAAGGAAAGGCAATTTAGGGTTTAGGGTTATAACAAGAAAACAAGGGGCTACCTCCGCGGTGATGGTGTATGTTGTTTCTCTCCCCTCGATCTCTGCAAAAACCGAACCCATCAGATCAAAAGGGAGCTCTAGAGGGTTCTAGAAGGTTCTAGAGAGAGAGGGTTCTAGAGGGTTCTGGAGAGTGGAGATTGTACCTGCGGCTGGGCGCTTGAAGCCGCAGAGCGGGCAGGAGGCGTGGTGGAGGGAGTGGAAGGAGAGGAGGGTCCCGCACATGCCGCAGAACAAGAAGTCCCGCGCCTCGTACAACGCCATCCTCCCCGCCGATGAGTCCGCGGCGGTGGCTCCGGCGAGGTTTNCACGAGTCGGCGCGGGCGGGTTTAATAGTCCGAAATCCACCACGAACTCCTAGCGGGTTCACCCACCCACCACCAATGACAGTGAGCGCAGCCACCCGATTGGCTCGATTTAGGCCCAAATCGACCCGCAATCAGGGCCTCGCAAGCTTTAGAGGGTGTTTGGCATTTATACCGAAAAGTGATTTTAGGGTTAAAAGTTTTTTTTTTTTTTTTTCAATAGAGGATTTGATAATTTATTTTTTAAAAAAATCTAATTTTAATTCTTAGAATTAATTTTTTTAAATTTTAGAGATCTAAAATAAGTAGTAAAAATTTGCTATTTCCGATTTTGGACTCAAATTTCAAAATACGATTTTTTTTTAATACTCGTTTTTCCATCCCAGAGGGCATTGCGCTGTCTGCTTAGCACGGTACGGCACATGCACGCTTCTATGTTGATACGTAGCGGTCGATGAATGCGCATAACTTTCTACTGGTATGCTTTAATTAGTACAAAGTTATTTTAGTTTTTTTATTCCTAATGAGCTCTAATAGTATTGTTTTGAAAAGTTTAGTGAAATACTTATAAATATTGGCTATGTATAATTTATTATACTCACCAATTAATATACCGGTAAACTTTTATACATATAAAGTAAAATTATACCTTATAGAGAATAAAAATTAAAATACAATAATAAAAGCTTAATTCCACATAGATGGTCGCGGAGGATCATATGCAATATTGTCATCTTCAGATATAAGATTTATTTGACAATATTGGTATAGATATTGCTGGTACTATGAGAAAGTTATATATTGCCGGTACATCTCATTGTGAGAAATTTGATTACGGAGTTCGATTTTCTGCCCCTGATTCTTTGAAACCTTTACGGTGCGACAAATTTTAGAAAAATAATTTGTGAAGAAAAAGCGGATGTCTATGGTGGAAGCAGAAGGCTTGGGGGTTCCGCCTCCTGTGAAACAAATCAGATCTAAAAATTTAAAATTTGAGCATATAATAATTAAATCAAGAACTATTTTTAACTTTTTTATAAATTATAGATTAAAAATTATCTAATTTTATATTTTTTTCAAAAATGAGTTTTGCAAATAAGAAATATTTAAAATATATAAATAAAAATTTAAATCATAATTTCTTTTACTTACCTAATAAGTAAATTTTTAATTTGTAATTTCTTTATCTCTTTTTTAGAGACGAAAGAAGTAAAAAAATAAAATAAAAAGAGAGTAAAAAATGGGAGAAAAAAAATTGAGAAAGATATATAAAAAAAAAAAGGGAAAGAAAAAAAGAGTGGTATGCTTAATGATAAAGAAAAACAAAGGAAAGAGAACAAAATAATTTGGCATGATACGTACATGCCGCGATAGCCCAGCGAGTATCGCACTGTCTCACGTGATACCCACAAGGTATCTCAGCACGGGAGAGTCCTACAAAACCCCCCATGTACCAAGCCCCCATCTTGGGGCCACAATACGTGTCTTGATTTAGATCTTGTATTAAATTATTAAATAAAATTATATATAAAAAGTATATGAGAATTATGGATTGCTTGCAATACTTAGGTGCAGTTTGGTTCCTCAGAAAAAGCGTGGAAAAAAGTTTTTCGAGAAAAAATTTTTTTGGAAAATTCTTTTTTCAATTTTTCGTCTGTTTGGTTCGAAAGAAAACTAGCTTTTTAGGGAGGTTTCTTTCCAAATTTTATGGAAAATTAGCATTTTTGTTTTCCTTTAAAAAAAGGAAACAAAAACATTAATTTGCTATGAAATTTCGAATACAAATTTTTAAAAAAGCTAGTTTTCTTTGAAACCAAATGGATGAAAAGCTGAAAAAGAAGTTTTCCATGAAAAAAATTTTCTTGAAAAACTTTTTTCATGCTTTTCCAACAAACCAAACACCCCTTATATTCAAGGTGTTTGTTTGCGTTACACGCCGTGCCCCTTTTGATAAGATTTTTTTAAACTTTTCCTTTTAAGAAAATCTTTCATTTTGAAAATAGAGTCAGTGGAATATGTATAATCGTTTTTTAAAAAAGTCTTATCTGGGATGTGCACAAACCCACCGAATGCACAAAAAGTTCTTTGATTCCATGGACAAAGTCTTTCTTGTACATGTATGGAGTCAGAATACAAAGCATACATTGCATTTGTCGTGAAAAACAATCTATACAAATATATGAATTGAGAGTTTATACAAATATACATGGTAGTCTTTCATTCGCTCTCTCTCATTCTCACCGCTTTATCGTTCCCCTCTCTCTTGACCTTATCATCTAATGCATCTCTCTCTCTCTTCTTCTTCTTCTTCTTGTTCTTCTTCTTCTTTCACAGATGGGTTTGTCTATCTCTATCCTTCTTTGACCCTGATCACCAAGTCATTTCCCGATGTCTTATTTCAGCATAGTTTTAAGCCGAACTATTGGATGATGGCGTGTGATGGGATGGATCGCAATGATGCATTCTATTTTTCTGACTTATCCTAACCTTGCCCTAGCTTGCCCTAACCCTGCCCTAGCCCCAGTCTATGGTTGTAAGTTTTATTTTCACAGATTAGAGGTGGAATTGCTTTCCATAACCCTACCTCTGGGCCTTATTGAGAAGAGCTCAAGTGTATTTCCATAAATTTAATAAGAGGTGAGATGGATTTACAAGTTGTATAATCATGATGGTGATAGGATAGAGTACTATGCTCCACGGTCACCTCCCCCTCTCTATTATTACCTTTACTTAGGGAAGGATGATCAAATTGATCACTTTTCTCTTGCCACTTACCAATGATAATATTGCTCACCATCATTAAGGCTTACTCTCTCTAATGCTTGAATCTACTTTTAGTCCTATTCTTTTCCTCCTGCTCTCGATTATCCTCTCTCTCTCTACTTTCTATTATCTTCTATCCCTCTCTCTATTCTTGTGGCTTCTCGGTAGCCGGAGACCCCATGACGATAAATTCATTATAAATTGTGCTAACTCTCTTAAACTCAGCACAATATCCTCCTCAATTTCTTCAAACTAGAAGGTATGCTTCTCTTTTGAATTTTTTTTATTTTGTCATAAAAATAATGTAAAGGTCCACTAAAATCATTCACTTTTACTGTTTGATAGGTATTTATATTCCTTACCATGTTTATTGCTTAACCGAAAGGTATGACACTTTTGATTATCCTTTTTTGTTTGTAAAGATAATGTAAATGTGCAATCATCTACTTTTACTATTTGATAGGTTCCTATATTCATCACTATGTCTATTGCCTTATAGTCTTGTTTCTCCTATCGCGCACCTTGTGTGTTCTTAACTCTGCACAATAATCCCTCTCCTTTCGGTGGTTGTTCCAATAAATCACGTTTTTATCACTATTGATATTCGTACATGCTAAGCGATGGCTATTTTTGCTATCATGTTGCGCTTCATATATTTTCAATTCTTTTTATTTGTATGTTCTATGCTATGCTATTCTAAAATTAGAAAGTTACTAGTTTTTTGTCCTCTATTTCTATGTCACTCCTCTGGGTTCTTTTAAAAAATCCTTTTTAGGAAAGCTAGTGGAAAATATGTAAATTTTTTTTTCGAACACCTTTAAGAATACCCCACGGACGCACACAGACCCGCCACATGGCCAAAGGATCCCCTGTATAAACGGACAGAGTCTTCCTTATACATGCACGGCATAGCAACTCAAAACATAGTCAGCCACACATACAACCACATAACACAAATAACATAATGATCATATGAAAACTATGATTCAAATACATCAATTATATTTAAACATTACGAGGTAAAAAAACTAAACTAATTCAACCGAATGATAGTAAACGTCAACAATAGACAAATCTGGAATGCAACTATCTAGTATCATCCTCACGCACCGTCCAATCCTCACCGTCCGCAAAACCTGAAAAACAGTGAGGGATGAGAACATGTAAACACGTCTCCCCTTTCAGTGGGTACCCCAAGTCGACGAACGTGAGGCGTACTCATCGACAAGAAAAGAGATAAGCAAAGAAATGAACAGATATCGTAAGGTTAGTAGCAATGAGATAATAACAGACAATAAATATGAAAAATACCCTACTAAGTAGAAAACAATAACTAGGCATAATCAACAGGTATAATGGGATAGTAGCAATAATGGCTAGGAAGGAATTACAACTTTCAATCAGTATATAACTATCTACTACTGCAACTAACCATAAAACATACTAATGCATTAACTGGGTGAACGAAACCAGCAACCCAAAACCATGTTGTATTGGTCGAAAGATCTCAGGCTAAGCCACATCCTGCTGGCCCACCTGGTATATATATAAGCCTACAGGCACCTTGTAGGGCTCACGGGTCAAATGTACGATCACTTTTGTAATACACTGAACTTCGGCAAACTGTGAATCTGAGGGTTGGAATAGTGATTGGAACTCTTCTACAACTTTTGTAGGATTCTTGAGAGGCTTCAGCAAATTACTGGAGCAAGCAGATAACTGGGAATGGAAAAGTGCATTGAAATTGCATTATTCTATTGCAATGCTCTGAAATTGGTCAATTACGAATTTCGAATGTGGGAAATGGTAAATGAAACCACCCTACATATTCTAAAGGGTTTGGACAAGTTTTTGGATAAGTTAGAGGGTGATTGGAAAGTTAAAAGCAAGAAAGTGCATTGAATGGCGAAATTCAGCATTTCTGCATTGTGTACCGGTACAGACATCACCCTGTACCGGTACAGCAAGCAGCAGCAGCAGCAGCTGCGTGGCTTTGAGGATATTTTGGTCTTTTGCTTTGAGCTTATCCCCTAAACCTCCCAGCTCGACCCTCCCAGTGGATAGACATCACCCCTGAGCTTCTGAACCAGGGTTGAAGCTCTTCCCTCTTTCTTTCTCTAGGGTTTCTCTCTCTTCGAGTAGAAATCGTCGATTTGCGTCTATTTCTCGCCGTTTGTCGCGCTAGCTGGTTTGTGGACTTTGGAGCAGCTACGAGTGGATGGAGAGGACTCGCATGGGAGGTATTTTCGCAGCTCCAAGTCTCAGGGAAGCTGAATTGAAGTCTAGTGAGGTAAACAAGCTGGTTTCTCTCTCTAGTTTGAGATTAGTGATAGTTTTTGATGTTGGTTCTCGATTCTTGCTACCAGCTGGTTTGAGATGGTTTAAAGCACCAATTGAGGAGTGGTTTTGCTGTAATTCTTCACCCCAAAGTCAGAGTTAAAGCCTTCGAGGTAATTAATGAGTTTTTCTCTATTTCGATGATGAAAACGATGATATTANATGAGTAGTTTACTTTTACATTTGCTTATTGCATTTACTGGCTTATTGCACTTACTTGCTTATCGCATTTACTTGCTTACTTATTACTATCTACTCATGCCACAGTTGACCTAGTGGTGTACTTCGCCACTCTCGGCGGCTTACCCACTGGGAACTATTGTTTAATAGTTCTCACGCTCTCTTTGTTATTATTTTTACAGAGCCTTCCACAGCGGGAAAGGCTAGGGTTCCTGGCGAGGGGTCAGCGGCTAGCTAGAGCCTTTTTGGACGTGTACTAGATCACCTCCAACAGTTTATATAGTTTAGTACAAAGATGTATATTAAGTTTTTGTTAATTGTACGTTCTTCTTATTTCTTGTATTAAGGTTTGGATTGTATAAGTTTAAACTTAAAGTCGTGCTCTGATTACCTGGTTAGAGTTATATGCTTTTACTATATGATTTGTAGACGCCTTGTGTATACTTGAGTTGTGGTGTATACGGCGGGTCTGTGCACGCGACCAGATGTGCTTCCGCTGATATCCGGGCGTGACAACTTTTCTGAAAAAGAACACCCTCTTACGGTGGATCAGACCGCTGGTGTATGTGAAAATGCTCACGAGTTGTGGCAATCGATGCAATATACTCAACAGCCTACAATGGCAACAAGCCGAAAGAGAAATCCACAAATGTATGACCGAATCAGGTCCATTGTTCCCGAAGTAAATGTCACCATGTCATTGACCTACAAGGTCTATATAACCAAGTCATCATGTCACTGACCTATAAGGTTTATAATGTCAAGTCATGTTATGTACGAATACGAGTGTCACTGATCACAAGGTCAGTTAACGTCATATTATCTATTATAATCATACCAAAATAGAAGTTCCACCGACTACAAGATCGACTAATGTCAAAACATATAATGTACTATTAGGGATCAAGCGGTGTACGAAAGGTCAACCCACATCAAGTAAAATAAAGGAAATAACAAGGATAGAAATCACCGAGTAGGCACCACTCTACAGACTTTAGATCAAAGTACCCACCTCTACCGAAGAATAGAACCAGGTCGTTGACACTCGTCGATGTCACTCGTCACAGTCCGAACCTATGCAAAGTCCCACCAAAAATATAATTAGCTCAAATCTGCTAATTATAGTTATGGTTTCAAGTGAAACCAATAGGCGAGTAATCGAATTTTCGGATCTCGTCCCACGGTCACTGAAAGACCGCCCGATTATCGCATCGACTCGCCGAAATGTCACCCCAACCCACAGAGCATTCCAAAACAGTCCCACACAAAGCCTACCTCATTCACTGTCCCAATATATCAATTTAATGCAATTAGGGCAGCCGCACAAATAGTGTGTCAAAACGGAAAGTCGAGATCCCAAAAATCATCGATTTGGCTCCTGGGGGGCCCCTTCGGCACCGGAGCCACCCGCAGCCATCATGCTATGACTAGAGGTGTCACACCTCACACTAAAACCAGCCAATAAGGCTTAATCTCTACTCTTAACAGCGGCAACCCGCGTGACAAGAAATCGTGCACCAAACTGCTCGATTTTTGCATTTTGGGATTCCCACAAAGCCCCGAAGTGTTCCGAAACACTCCGTGGGTCAAACGACCACCCTCACTGTCCCAAGACACTAACTTTTGGGTGTTGGGACAGCGGCACGCTGAGTGGCGTGATCCGGGTGTGAAATCTTCAAAATCCGCCGTACCGACTTCCCGAAAATCATAATTTAGCTCCGGAACCCACCTAGGGTCCCTCGCTGGTCCATGGGTCGCACCAACGAGGTTCGCACGTCGTACCAGTGAGGTCCTAGCCAGCCAATGAGGCTTCTCCACCGCTACAACCAGCAGCTAAACGCGCTCCGTAAAAACGGAGCCGAAAATGCCTACAATGCACACTTAAATCCACATTTAAGGTGCCAATCGCCATGAAATCCCATTTGAGGGATTCTCAAGCCTCGAACATCAAGTTTGAACAATACCAGCAAGATCCCACAATGTTCGGGATAGCAACGATGCAAAAAGGGGTCGCTGGGGCATTCCGTTGAACACCCTACTTACAAATAACACAATAATAAAAAGTATTTACGAAGCTTAATATTGAACCTGCGACTTTGGAATCCGAATGAAGGCACGATCCAGAAGGTCTCGATGCAACAATACACGTGCTTGCTATCTGGAGTGAAAACGGTGACTGAGAGGTCACGAATCAGTGAGAAAACCTCCAATCACAAGATCCCAGAAGCAGCCACGGCCTTCAACACACCGGAGCTTCGCCGATCATAGCAAAGGTGAGCACTAGTTTCCTCGGGACCTTAGAAGAGTCGTGCTCACATTTCAGAGGCTCGACGAAGTATTCACTGGCCGAAACACCATGCTCAGCCCAAATCCACTTTGTCACGCCCCGAGCTCGCCAATTTTGTCGATTCGGACACGTCGAACAGACGCCGAACGGACAACACCTCCCCTGTCCGCCCAAGGCTCAACACAAGTACAAATCAAGTAAAGAGATTGCACAAGCGGAAACATACATACATGGCTTGCACGAGGGTAAGCAATAGCCAAAAGTGAAAGTTCTATACTATACATCCATACAAGTATAATGATTCATTTCAATCACATACATGCATTCAATATCTCACATTTACATTCTTTTTATCATTTTTTTTTTACATCACATGATTCCCAAAATAGGCTCTTATATTTAACCATCTTCAATACATTAGCATCATTTATACATCTATAATCATCAAAATACGAAAGATGATATAAAGGGGTATGCAACTAAGCAAATATTAAAACCAACACGGGTGGTGTAACACACTAAACCGTTGCAAATAGTGAGGTTCGAGTGTTTGATTTGTGTTCCGAACTTTTTCACACTTCGTGGAGGGTCATGGACAGCGTTCCGACCTATGGTTCGAGTCCCGAGAATTGAGGTTTAAAGCTTGTACCAAAATCCAAAAAGATGGATTGTTGGTCCTGCTCTCGGGTCAGCCTCAGCCAGGCTGTGCACCGGTACAGCCTTGATGGTTGTACCGGTACAGGATTTGTACCGGTACACCTTGATGGTTGTACCAGTACACTATGGGTTTTCTGCCAACCCGAGGCTCGGGTTGGGTTGTTTCGTAGGAAGTGTACCGGTACACTTTCCCGTGTACCGGTACACAATACAGACTAGGCTGTTTTCGGGGAGGGGTGTATTTGTAATTGTTGCAACCTCTTTAAATACCACCCCAGCCCCCTTAGCTGCTCTTTTGAGCCCTAGACCTATGGAGAAGAGGTAAGAACTCCCCTCCTGAGTTCTTTTCCATTTTTGATGGATTTTTGTGGGTTTTGATCTCCTCCCCTTTGCTCTTCTTTGCTTCTTGTTTGGGAGAAGCTTGGATTTCAGAATTGGAGCTTGTTTGAGGATGAACCTTCAACCCTAGAGGACTCTAGGCTTGGTTTGGAGCTTTCAAGAGGTAAACAACAAGTTTCTTTCCTCTAGATTCACTACAAGAAAGTAGATCTATAACGACCAATATTCAACGACGGGCGCAATAAGTGGTCGCTAAAAGCAACCAAATTATACTAATTTTTAATATTGCTATTTGGTAACCAATATTTAGCGACAAAATAATTATTCCGTCGTTATTAGTATATTGATCCGTCGTTAATTAAAAAGATATTTCGGCAGGCCTGAAATTTTTAGCGATGAAATATTTTTTTCTTCGTTGTTAATAAACCGATTGAGATTTTTAGCGATGAAATATTTTTTTCGCCGTTGTTAATAGACCGACAGAAATTTTTAGCGATGAAATATTTTTTTCATCGTTGTTCATAAATGGATTTGTCAAAATATTTTTGGCGGGAGCATGAAAATTTCAACAATATATGATATTTATTTTATTTTGAAAAAAGCCTTAATAGGCAAGAACCAATAGAATCCTAGCTAATTAATTAAGTCAATTTTCTACAACACCTGAACCCAATTGTTGTCGCACGCCCCCTAATTAATTAAGCCCTTTACAACACCGGAACCCCAATTATTGCCGCCCCTAATTAATTAGCCCTAGGCTCTTCCTCTCCCAAGAGTGCCCGATCGCACGAACCTCCCATCACCACCTGCTCGCACGAACCTTCAATCGCCGCCGGCTTCCTGCTCTCGCTGTGGCCACCCTTCCTCCTCACCTCTCGCACGCCGCGCGCGGGACTCACGCTTGGAATTGCCGCCTGCCTCAAACCCCCGACTTGTCGCCGCTCTCTCGCTCAGTGTCGCAGCCGACGTCGCCCGAAAATTGTACGACGTCGACGCCGCCGTCACCCCGAAACTCACTGACTTTTCACTGCCGCTTTCGCCACGAGATCTCACCGACTTCGCCGGCTCCCTCGCCCCCACAAGACTGCCGGGATATATTGTGGTTGGTTTCATTCTTACTTCAACATTTATTTTGTTATAAAATTTATTTTTGTCTTTACTGGACTCTTAAAGGGGGAAACGTGAAGTGGACAGAAAATTAGTACATAAAAATTAAATAATCTTTTGAGGAAGATAGTTGGGATGATAATTTTTATGTAATTTATTAAATAATCTTTTGTCCCTAGCTAGTACATAAAAATTAAAATATATCTAAAGTACTGACTCTACCTATCACATGTACAGTGAAATAAATTTAACAATGAGACAAAAAATATACATAACTTTCAAAAGGGACCCATGCAACAAGTCATTGGTCCCTTTTGCTATTGGAACCATGTGGAAAAGACATACATTAATTGTTGTGATGCTTGTTGCAATCATAAAAGAATCAATTAGGTAAAATGGTCAGAAGTTATGCTTGTCGTTGATAAACCTTACTGTAAAGGCATATTTTTTAGTATTCTTCAAATCTATTGTTAATCTATGCCGAGAGTCTAATATATGTGAGAATTTTGGAAACTTGAACCCAATATGCTGCATTATTGTTTGAAAATTTATTATTGTGATAGCTTACGATTTTTTATGAGCTTTAAATATTAGTATGATTATGCCTTGATCTGTGACTCCTTAGGATTGTTGCTATTAACTCAATAGAGGAGATATANGCCCGATCGCACGAACCTCCCATCACCACCTGCTCGCACGAACCTTCAATCGCCGCTGGCTTCCTGCTCTCGCTGTGGCCACCCTTCCTCCTCACCTCTCGCACGCCGCGCGCGGGACTCACGCTTGGAATTGCCGCCTGCCTCAAACCCCCGACTTGTCGCCGCTCTCTCGCTCAGTGTCGGAGCAGACGTCGACGCCACCATCACCCCGAAACTCACTGACTTTTCACTGCCGCTTTCACCACGAGATCTCACCGACTTCGCCGGCTCCCTCGCCCCTACAAGACTGCCGGGATATATTGTGGTTGGTTTCATTCTTACTTCAACATTTATTTTGTTATAAAATTTATTTTTGTCTTTACTGGACTCTTAAAGGGGAAAACGTGAAGTGGACAAAAAATTAGTACATAAAAATTAAATAATCTTTTGAGAAAGATAGTTGGGATGATAATTTTTATGTAATTTATTTAATAATCTTTTGTCCCTAGCTAGTACATAAAAATTAAAATATATCTAAAGTACTGACTCTACCTATCACATGTACAGTGAAATAAATTTAACAATGAGACAAAAAAGATACATAACTTTCAAAAGGGAACTATGCAACAAGTCATTAGTCCCTTTTGCTATTGGAACCATGTGGAAAAGACATACATTGTTGTGATGCTTGTTGCAATCATAAAAGAATCAATTAGGTAAAATGGTCAGAAGTTGTGCTTGTCGTTGATAAACCTTACTGTAAAGGCATATTTTTTTAGTATTCTTCAAATCTGTTGTTAATCTATGCCGAGAGTCTAATATATGTGAGAATTTTGGAAACTTGAACCCAATATGCTGCATTATTGTTTGAAAATTTATTATTGTGATAGCTTACGATTTTTTATGAGCTTTAAATATTAGTATGATTATGCCTTGATCTGTGACTCCTTACGATTGTTGCTATTAACTCAATAGAGGAGATATATTTAGGTCATTTAGGTGTATTGTTTATATCTTTTGGGTCATTTTCCATTTATGGTTCAATTATACAATGCTTCCTTTCTTATTTCACAATTTCTACAGTCGCATTCCTCTGTTATTTTTTAAATAACTATAGAATGGCAATATTTGTTAGTTGATATCCATTGCACTATTTTTAGTAAATTTTACATATAAGTTGCAACTTTGTTGAGAGATCTATATAATATCTGAATAAAATTATTTGTTAGTTGATAACAAATGACTTGTAGAAGCTACCATAAAGTTTTTGTTTGTCTCATCTTTTTATATTATTATAAAGTTTTTTATTTTCTAAATTATAAATATATTGTTTGGATTTATTACATAAATCTATTTTGTTTTATTCTATTGATCTAATTACATACACTTGCTTAACAATACTGTTTAGGTAATCGTGAAGTTACTCTTTATAAATTTGTTACATAATGGCACCGAATAAGGATTGGATGGACTTAATTAATGATCGGCTTAGTGAGACATATGATAAGGGTGTTCAAAGTTTTTTTAATTATGCTTTCAAGAGAACTGGAGAAAACAATGAAATTCGATGTCCTTGTGTTAAGTGTAGTAACGCATATTCAGGAACTCGCAAGCTAGTTGAGACACATTTGAAAGTTTATAGAATAGTTCGCAATTATACTTTTTGGTATCACCATAGAGAAAAAGCAAGTGAGCCTGAATATGAATCTAATGGTGAAGATGCAGAGGAAACAGAAGAAGAGGAGAGTGATGATGAAATGCAAGAAATCATCAGGGACTTGTATCCTAATTTTATTGACTCAGATAGAAATCCTGAGGATACTAATGCATCAAGCCATGAAGTACATGAAGAGGAATGTCACGCCCCGGGGCCGATTTTAAAAGTCTTTTTAAAACAGAGTTGCGGAAAACGTGCCATTTTTTTTTTTTGAAAATACCTCTTTCTCAACCTGGCCCACGCGACGTACAGACCCGCCACAAATACAAAGTTCCTCTGTCCACTCGGACAGAGTCTCCTTTGTATTTGCACGGCGTACCAACGATACAACAGGATCTCAACCACAACCTACATTTACCAATCAACAACCAAGGCATGATATGCATTTCCATACAGCTAACAATCCTTAGAATGATGCATGCCTCTAAGCACTCCTTAGGCGCTGGATGATGCGATGCACAATACAACAAACATCCTATTTAAAAGTGCTCCCCACACGGAAGCTTTTGTTTTTAAACTCTAATTCAATCATTTATAAAAGCCATTCGAAAACCTTTTTAAAACTGTTTCCCACACGGAAACTTTATTTTGAAAACCGACTACCTCGAGGGGTAGAAAANTCGAAATGTACGACTTGGTCTTGCTAGTGATGGTTTCCAACCCTTCGGGGATTCGAGAAAGCCATATAGTATTTGGCCAGTCATATTAATACCATACAATTTGCCACCATGGATATGTACGAAAGAACCCAATCTTATTTTATCAATGCTTATTCCAAGACCTGAGAGTCCTGGAGATGCGATTGATATATATCTCCAGCCGTTAATTGAAGAACTGATGGAGTTGTGGGAAGTAGGTATTGAAACTTTTGATGCCTCAACTCATCAAAATTTTCAAATGTGTGCTGCTTTATTATAGACAATTAATGATTTTTCGGCATATGGTAATTTATCTGGATGGAGCACGAAGGGAAAATTGGCATGTCCTTGTTGTAATAAGGAGACGTTTTCAATTAGATTGGCTAATAGTTGTAAGCATTGTTATATGGGCCACCGACGCTATTTACCTATCAATCATAGATGGAGGAATGACAAGTCCTCATTTGATGGTACTAAGGAGAGAGGGTTGCCACCAAAAGTACTCAGTGGAGAAGATATTCTTGGACAAGTGCAAGACCTTGAAGGGGTCGTGTTAACTAAAGCTGCTAATAAGAGGCAAAAAATATCACATTGTATTCGTGGGGATAATTGGAACAAGAAGAGTATATTCTTTAAACTTCCATATTGGCACACCCTTTTATTACGACATAATTTGGATGTTATGCATATTGAAAAAAACATATCTGAGAACTTTTTGGGGACAATCATGAATATAAAAGGAAAAACTAAAGATACTATCAAATCTCGTCTTGATTTGCAAGCATTGAATATAAAGCCAGACTTGCATCCAATCCAGAAAGAAAATAAATTTGTACTTCCTGCTGCATCTTATGCATTATCTCCTAGTGAGAAACACAAGTTTTATGATTTTCTCAAACATCTTAAAGTTCCAGATGGTTTTTCGTCAAATATCTCTCATTGTATAAATCTTAAAGATCATAAGATTTCAGGATTGAAAAGTCATGATCATCATGTTCTCTTGCAGCGACTACTTCCTCTTGCACTTCGTGGTCTTCTTCCTCGAAATGTATACGAACCACTTGTCGAGTTATCTATCTTTTTCACGGTATTATGTTCTAAGACATTAAGTTTAGATGATTTGAATCAGATTGAAGCACAGATTCCAATAACTCTTTGCAAGTTAGAAAGGATTTTCCCACCTTCATGTTTTGATATCATGCTGCATTTGCCAATTCACTTAGCACATGAGGCTAAAGTTGGTGGACCTGTCCAATACAGATAGATGTATCCTATAGAATGAAATTTGTACAAACTAAAATCATATATACGCAATAGAGCTCGTCCAGAGGGTTCAATTGCAGAAGGGTACATCGCAAATGAATGTATGATATTTTGTTCAAGATATCTTCACAGTGTTGAGACAAAATTTAATCGCCTTGAGCGTAATTATGATGATCGGCATGATAAATCTACTAGCGGATTATCCATTTTTTCTCAATCTGGAAAAGTTTTAGGAAGTGGTATAACAGGTCATCTTGATACACATGAGTTCGAGCAAGCGCACATTTATATTCTGCAAAACTGTGAAGAAGTTCAACCATTTCTACAGTATGTACACCAGCTATAACTGTTCAACATCTTATTTTTCTTCTTCATTTGGAATTTTTGATGTTAAATTCTTTTATCTTAATATGCAGAGAATATTCACAAATTCAAAATAGAAGCACTGTACAAGTGTCTGATAAAAATTTTATTAAGTGGTTTAAGAATAAGGTAAGTACTCGTTTGATTTGATTTCTTTTATTTTAATCATGTGTAATATTTATACCTTGTACTAAAATATTTATTTTTTTAAATATAACTTGTAGGTTGCACAGGTGTATAAACAAGATAGACACTCGGCTATAGAAGACTTACTTTCTTTATCACGTGGACCTACCAAATATGTGACGTACTATAATGGTTATATTGTAAATGGATATAGATTTCATACTGAAGAGCATGACAAAGGTTTGAAGACGCAAAGTTGTGGAGTGGTTGTAATTGGTGACACCGGAACTGAAAAAATAAATTATTATGGGATATTAACGGAGATTGTTGAATCACAATATCTTGGTGGTCGCCGAGTGGTGTTATTTAGATGCAATTGGTGGGATGTATATGATAAAGTGAAAGGAATTAAAATAGATGAATATGGATTTGTCAGTGTTAATTGTCAACGCTTGCTGAAAACAAATGAGCCTTTTGTATTAGCTACTCAAGCATCGCAAGTTTTTTATGTTACAGATAGTGTTACTAAAGGTTGGCATGTAGTGCAAAAGAATCAACCTCGTGACACGTACACGATGTCACTGAACATGGATGATGACCTCAAGGAACCAGTAGATGTGGATGAGGCATGTCAACAAGGAGAATCTTCCAATCCTATAATTGATGCATCCAAGTTATTAAATATGGATGATAATGTTAATTTGCATAGGAATGATGTGGAGCCAATGACGGTTGATGGACCTTTGACACAAAAGAAAAGAAAAAGATGATCCCAACTAATCAAGTTTATGATGCAGTGTTTCGCTTGATCTATTCAATTTTTATTGTGTAATAATGTAATTAGATTAGCATCAAAATTTGTTTTTTTAACATTAATATATAATAGTAAATTTTTTTCTCTAACTATTTTCTTTTTTTTTAATTTCTCATTGATTTTGTTGCATGTTATAGGTATAAAATGGAAGCATCAAGGTTACAAAAGACAAACAAGACCTCTTCTAGATCCAACAAGCATGTCTTTATACCACCGGGTGCACTAGGAAAGGGTCGCGGACCAGGGTTACGATCTTTTTTTGGATCATCGTCACGGGATGCTTCAATTGACACTGTCAACAATTCAACACTGCCTACTAATGCTCCAATGAGGCCACCAGATGATACACATCACTCAACGCAAGATTTCGAATCCGTAGAAGATGTTCAAAGCACGGAAGAATTAATAGAAAATGGTTAAATTTTTCTATATCTTGTCATTTTTTTGTATTTCATTCTTTTCTGTAGTTAGAAAATATTTTATGTAGTGTGTATACTTGAGTACTTTTATAACTATTTGATAATTTTTTAGATTCTGCAGCTACTCAAAAAAAGAGAAAAGGGCGAGNCATGAAACCCTAGTGCAACCACTATACACATATGTGCATTTTGCAAAATAGTCCTCCCAGGGGTAATATTCTCAGTCAAGTCCCTCACAGCGAGCGTATTTTACACATATGCACCTCCATGTCCGATCTCACGCAATTCGGCACATAAAATATAGGGTCTCTTCGCGATTTATCCGTTTTGCCACTTTGACCCCTCAGCGAACATCTCGCTTTTTTCGAAGATCCGTCCGTTGGATTTTCGATCCGACAGTGCCATCGCATTCAGCATGACGAGGGTAATAAAACTACAATCTTGTTTCGTCAGATTTGGTCACAGATTCGCGACGGAACCCATCCGCTCTCTAATTAATCCGTATAACGCACATATACCAAAGTATAAACCCTAAAACCTTTAATTCAAATTCAAATTTGAATTCCCTACCACCAGTAGGTACCAGAAACAACTCTCACCTAACCCCAGGTCACAAGCACAGAGCACGAGGAGTTTTAAAATGCACGAATAGCAAAGAGCGGAAACCCTCTTTTTCTTAAAACTCCTTTTTCTCAAAAATCGTGCATCGGATCTGAAATTCGTCAGTGCCATCGGTTCCAGAATAGCTGAACCGTTCGAAACGAGCTATTGGATCGCTATGAACAGAGTCTGATACGCGCCAGAAGCCTACTTAACGCATTGGCCTCTTCGAAAAACCGGAGTTACTATTCACTTAAGTGAAATTTAAAAATCGCGTAACTTCTCCATTTTAGCTCATTTTCTCCTGAAACTTGACGAGTGCTTATGTAATTAAATTACACACATAAACATCGTCAGCAGAGAGTTTAGTTGCACTGTAAAAATCTCAGTTCTTACAGTTCTATTTGATAAATGCAGGCGGCAAGTAAGAGAAACTCACAAAATAGAGCCAAACTATCAATGCCCCATCGTATTGGTAGTAAGCCATTCCGACAAATTATTTATTAAAAGGTAATGTAAATTGACATAATAAGCTTTTAGGATTTTGTTGTAATCATTAATTGATATGAACCAATGTTTTGTGTAGGGAGGCAAAGATAGTAATCCACCAAGCTTAGCGACAATTTTCTTTGAGACTCGAAAAAAAGATGGACAACTTGAAAGAGATAATGCAAATAAGAAATATGTAAGTCTTTGCACTTACTTTTGTTATAATTGATTCTATTTGTGCATTCTTATATAACTAATTTTGTATATTAAATTTTATTTTGAAGAATGAAATTCTTGAAGCCTCACAATCACAACCGGAACTATCCAATATAGAGCTCATTGAAAAATGCTTTGGAACTCAATGTCATCAACATGTTGTTTGCTATGGGGGTGGTGTGAAGTCGACTGATTTGAAACCTTCTTACTCTTTTAGAGCTGAACTTAATGCCAAACTCTGTGAAACTCAGAAGGAAAATCAATCACTTAGGAGTCGTATGGATGGAATGGAGGCGGAACTACAAAAAATTAAGGAAATGCTCCAGCAACATCATAATATTTCTCCTCCACCTTCTCCATCTGAAGGTTAATTTGTTTTTAAATGTTTCTCTAGACTTTAATAAACTTGATAGTCTTTATAATATGCATTCTTCACATAATTATCTTTTATATACTTCATTTCATAGACTTAGTTAAAGTTCCTCTGTCTTTCACGATAATCATAGTTATAAGATTTTAATTGGATATTCATATTATGATTATTCTCGTTGCATCAGTCTAATACATACCTTATCTTATTGTAAGTAATTGATGGTGATAAGTTGAAGAATTGAAAATCTGATCCAACGTTGATTAGGCGTGCCGTCAAGTATTTTATCATTTTGGGTCTTCGTTTGAAAAACAAAACTCTCAACAACTTTATTCTATTTGATTTTTCATATTTTGGAACTTTGATGGTTTAAGAATGTTGCTTAGTTTGTTGGTATGATTAGACTTGTAATGGATGGATGACAATTCCATACTTTGTTAGTTTTACATTTTGAAAACTATGGATGATGAAATATTTAGTTCTTAATCTATTCTCTCATTAGTTTGGAATTGTGCTATTTCATATTTTTCACCCCTCCGCAAGATGAGTTAATATATTGCTCTCTCTCTCTCTTTATGTGTGTGTATATATATATATATATAAATATATATATATAGCGACGGATTGTTTGGTCGTTGTTGAATCATAAATTGTAAATTCTAAATATTTTTATCGACGACAATTTTCGTCGTTAAATGTTTAGTTTATTAGCTGAAAAATATTTTTTAGCGACAGTATACGCCGTCGTTATTTTAGTTTTATCCGTCACTAACAATAAGATTTTGCATATTTTTATATAAAAAAGCGACAAACAAATGGTCGTTATTACTAACAATATTGGTCGTTATCATATACATTTAACGACGGTATTTGATCTCGTCGTTAAATACTTTTAGTGACGGAAATTAAAGCCCTTCGTAATAAGTTTTAGCGAAGGAAGATTTAACGATGGGTGGCGACGGAAATTTGTACGGTCATTAAAAGTTATTAGCAACCAATATGCTAGTTATAACGACCACTATTCCCTTCATTAAATATCATTTTTCTTGTAGTGATTTGTGTTTTGTTGCTTTATGCTAGTTGGAACCCTAGGTTTTGAGATTTAGGGTTAGAAATGGGGACTTTTGATTTGAGGCTTCTAGAACCAAATTGATTGGTTTAGAATCATAGTTTAGGTTGGCTTAGAAGGACTCTAACTCCTATTTGGAGATCGAGAGAGTTTCCTTCGTGCTCGGTGAGTTTTTCACCCTTTTCTTGAGTTGCTTAATGTTCAATCTCTTGGGTGTTCGTAAGGTCCATTTAACTTTCTTTTCTATACCTTTAGGGTACTAGGAGGGTGGTTGACACCTTCGTTGGAGCAAACGAAGGGTTTCGATTAGCTTCGGTGGGTTTGGCTTCATTGGAATAGGAGAAAATGTCTCCTAAGTGGTTAAATACTTTCGTATCATCGTGGTTTATGCATTTTCATCATAGATAGGATTTATGTGAATTTTTGAATGCTTAGAATGAATGCATTTTGTATCATGAATATTTCACTCTATGAGTAGAGCCTTATGTGTAGTATCTATGCATGTGTTAAGTATTCTTATTGCAAGTTTGAGAATATGTCTCTTATGGAAAAATGCTTAGAATTATGTACTCTTGAACATAATCATCATGCTTTGACATAACGAACAAAAGTGTCATAAAGGGGCACTTAGAGTAGTAAACTGCGAAACTGCAACTTAGAGACATAGTGATAGGCCATTCAGACATCAACTATTATTCCGTGTTTTGGACATGACGACGTAGTGGTAGGCCATCGAGATACTTGATACATTCCATGTTTTTAGTTATGAGGACTTGGTACTTGAAACAGATCTTTCGCTTGCTTGTCATTGTGCTCATTCGCACATGCTTGTGAGGGTTGCTCCCTACAATCCGGCACTCCGGAGATAGCCATCGCGACATATGCTCGCTGGTGCGGGATTGGGCGCCGAAATGGGATGCTGTGGGGGAGGCTCATTCCTAGAGTGGGGATGTTGACTACAGGTGGGTCTTACATGATTGGAACTTAGTGACAGACCATGCCAATTGGACTTTGACTAGAATAGTAAATAATGACATTTTACTATCTACATCATGGACATTCTGTTGATTGCATATACATGCTTATACATGTTAGTCACACTCATGAACATACTTGTTGCAGTTGTTTTATTACTTATGCAATTCTTACTAAGTAGAGATATCATGGTAGAGTAGTACTCATGGTTACATACTTGTCCTTTATTTAGCTTTTGTTTATACTCATACTTACTCTCTTTGTTCAGTTTTGGGCCAAGTGGCGCATTTCACTGAAGTCAGTAATTGTTCACTGGGAACTATTTTTTAATAGTTCTCACGCCCTCGTTTCTATGGTTTTATTTCGGAGCCCTCTACAACGGTGGAGGCACGGGACCGCGGCAAGGGGATCGCTTAGCTAACTAGCAATGAGCATTTTTTTGCGTTTTGGTAGTACACTCTCCTTTTGTTGTAGTTGAGTGAGAGAGAGTTATGATAGTACCTTGTATAGAGAGACCACCTATGTACTCTTTTAGCACTTGTATTTCGGTTTCCTTTGTACTACTTTATGGTTTCACTTTGTAGATTTATAGTTTTATGATTACTCTCCTGTTGTAGAATTTAGTTGTACTTTGCTCTGATATCACTAGATCCCTTGTATTATTGTTTTATTTACTGCTTTTTCGTATGGGTTTCTTTGTACTACTTTATGGTTTCACTTTGTGGATTTATAGTTTTATGATTACTCTCCTGTTGTAGAATTTAGTAGTACTTTTCTCTGATATCACTAGATCCTTTGTATTATTGTTTTATTTACTGCTTTTTCGTAGACGCCTTATATGTTTTAGACATATGGCGGGTCTGGACACGCGCCGGGCGGGCTTCCGCTGGATCCCTGGGCGTAACAGGTGGTCACTATCTATGGCACGATACCTTTACCGCGATCGTCGGCCGGCTCACTCGGTCCCGGCTCTGTGAAAATAGTGGGATGAGAACTACAACAAAGTTCCCAGTGGGTTCGGCCGCCGACCTCGCCGACTTTCCCACTAGGTCTAAATCAGGCATAATAGAAGAAGATACAGATAGATAGTAACCAAACTATTCAAATGCAGCTAATATGCCTGAACAAGATATAATCAATGCTATACTCAAATAAAATGCTCATGATGAATGTAAGATCCACTTTCCAAATCCCGGTCCTTTTGGCTAACCCATAGGTTTCGCCTCAACCAACAACTTACCAATTCAGATCCCTACTATCGGGCCCTCAGCTTCCTCCCGACAGGATCAATAGACTCACCAACTCAAATCCCTAATATCGGACCCTCAGCTTCCTCCCGACGGGACCGTCTTCTGGGGCAAACACCTTCCCAGTGATGATAACTCCGGAGCTCATATCTCGAGGGGGAGCGACCACCCTCAAGCCAAGACTTATAGGCGAGTATGATCTATCCTTAACTTTAAGGATTCCAAGTTCAATCCAATCCTTCACTATAAGGATGCAATGCTCATATGACCCTTAACTATAAGATTATTATGTCATAATGCCAATTCAACTATCTCATTTTCTTGCATTCTTTAACTTTCATTAGTGCCACTTACACTACATATTCTTTATACTCAATTCTCATGTATTCATTGTTCTCAATAATGCCACACACTAAGTGTTCCTTATACTCAATTCTCAAGCATTTATTGTTCTCAATAATGCCACCCACTAAGTGTTCTTTATACTCAATTCTCATGCATTTATTGTTCTCAATAATGCCACACACTAAGTGTTCAACTCTAGCATTCAAAACTCATTGATGCCACTCAACTCAGAGTCCAATTCTAGCATTCATTTTATTTACTAATGTCACACAATTTATATGTCATAATGTCATTTGTTTTCAATGTCACTAGACTTTTTGCCTTTCTAGGTTCTTGTCATCTTTCATGCAAACATAGGGTTTTTCAAGTTCTCGATATTTAACCATCATCTCATATGCATTTGTACTCACAATATGCAACATCACATACTAACATAATCTCAATCACCCTACAATGCATGAAACTCAACATATATATATGCTCAAAAAATGACATTTTAGACATAAAAGGAAATTCAAAGATTTCGGAAAGCACCACCCACCTCGTAGGGTTGCTAAGGTGCTACGGTTCAATTCTCGTGATTTTTGGATGCTTATTTCTTCTGACTGCGGCAAACGAAAGCCTAAACGGAGTTTTTCTCCAATTCCTTCACGTAGGCTCGTCGAATCTTCGAACCGAGTCTCCCAACGTGTTAGAAATACCTTCAATTTGGTTTCTACAAGATCAATTTACATTCAAACCCCTCTATGACAAAAGCCCCAATTTGGAGACCTAATAGTGCACTATAGCAACATATACTCTAAACCCATTTAAATCAAGCATTAACAAGCATGATTCCATCTAGAGATTCATCTAAAATCATTCCTAGGTCAATTAAACCGAATTCTAAGGTTCTACCATTAAAGAGTTTGAAGCTTACCTCAAAAGCTTCCCTCTCTTGAGCTAATGAAGAAGAAGAAGTAGTCGCTCAACTCCAAGCCTTCGTCTCCACCAAGCTTCTTCTCCAACTTCCTCTCCAATTCCTCCTCTTGATTCCTCCCTAAGAGAGAAGGAGAGATTTTAGAGGCGAAGAGAGAAAAAGATAAAACTTACTCTCTCTCTCCCTCTCACACAGTTTGGACTAGGACCACAGAGTATGGCATTTGTTACGCACATAGCCCCTCAACATATAGCTTATTTTCAATTTTAGCAGCTTAGAATCTGATACTTTTCGCCGGAGCCCTTCTGAATGTCCGTTTGAGCTCAAATTTGACAATCACGCTCGATTTAAGTTAAAGTTAAAAAATATATCTTAACTTCTCGGTTTGGATCATTTTTGGTCACCGAAAGTTCTACCGAACTGAAATCTCTAGCAGATAGCAGTCGGATTTTATTTTCCACTTTTTGGGTGTCGAGATGATGTGAAACTTTAAATCTAACCTCATAAAAATAATTCCGACATATTCCCAAGTTTTCATAATTTTTTGATACTGTGAATTTTCTGCTAAAATATCAGCCCCATTCCTTACAGAAAATTCTAAATCTTCTGTTTTTATTCCAATTTCAGTACAAGTCACTTCCGACTTATATTTTACTTCTTTAAGTCAAATAAAATAGTATCTCATACTATTTTTATTTACACTTATTTTTACATTAAAATTCAGTATATTACATTCTCCACCCCTTAAAAGAATTTCGTCCGCAAAATTCAAACCACACCTCAATTCAGCTCCTCGAGCAATTGAAGGTACCAACTCATTCTCCCACTCCAAAGCGGCTTCACACTATCGTGGTTACAGCAGCGGCTCATACCGAAGGACGTGGGTTCAATCCTAAACACATTTGTAAAATGTGATACAAAGGTGCATCACGGGTCTTGCAAGTCATAGTGGCAGCGCAAGTCGCTTTTCAATGACTCTACACTCTCCAACGCCACTCGCTACTTGGCACACAAAGAACCCTTCTTTGCATCTACCATTCGCTACCCAGCACACGAAGGACTTATCCCTCCACAACTCTACTGAATACCACTTTCTTCGAGATCAGGACTACCCCTCATCCTCGTGGTGTGGATCTAACAAGAATGTATCAACTAGTCGAATGGTCCACCACCACTACACAATACGTACAGGTAGACCTCCTCGAACCACTCAAGTGTTCACAAAGTGGCACTCCACCACTTTGGCTATCCAAGAGTCTGCATCCTCATTTCCGACTCTTCTTTGCATTCATCATCCTTTCAGGGAACACACTCCGATTCAATCACCGACATTGCTTAGAAGCAATAACCCGGGTGCATCGCTCTATCATGAGTGCTCCAATCACAATCGGACTCTTAGCTCTACCGCGAGATGGTCCACTTCGGCACATCTGTACATTCTAGTTCACTTAAGAGCATAGTCCCCAAACCTCACGTGGCTTTCAACTAGCTCAATGTCTCATAAAGAGCACTTCATCTTTTTGATACCATATGCCACGGTCAACATCAATCGCTCTCACAACGAGTTCACAAGAACACTCCGTTCATTAATCCAAGCCAAACTCACCGACGGAGTTATCAGCCAAACCGCTCACCTCGGCTTCCACAAGTAGACCAAAGATCACCAATCCTACGTAGGCCTACTGTCTAAACCCGTCGCACTACGCATAGCGTCTCTCGCTCGCATCGTAGACCCAATCATCATTGGGCGAAATTCTCATTGGAGAATTCGCACACACTCCAACTAGAAGCAACCAAGACCCCAAACCACTATATAGCCTTCGGGTTGGGTCATAATCGAACTCTCGATACACTATCGATTACACGATCCACACGTGCATTCCACGCTCCTGAGTCTAAGCTCGGACTACCGCCCCGACCATAAATCTCTGCCCCACCCGTAGGTCTCGAGCTGCTGTCACTCATAGCTGACTGCGCCTGTCCATATGGCCCCAGGCTCCACAGTCCATAAATGGTCCAAGCACAGATCGTCCCCAAGCCATACCCGCTAACGTCGTCTCTCACGACATGCTCTACCAAGCAACACACATCTCTATCGGCTCCTAAGCACCTAGTGCGAGCCACCAGCCCTACGAGTGATCCATGGCACGTTTCACACCTAGCAATGCTCAAGTGCTACTGCTAACCCACTCACTTGGCTGAACCAAATCCGCACTCCACGAGCACCTATACTCGAGCGTCCTACGCCTTTCCATTTCAAATCGAGCACTAGGCAATCTTACCTATGCTCACCAGCACATGAGCACAACTTCCCTCACCTTGGTTAAGGTATTATGAGACCAACTTGCCAAAATTTGGCAACCGTCAAACTATTCTTACCCTAGTGATCCATTATCACTACTCAGTCTCTCGAATCAACACCGAAATTCTGGGCTACTAAGGCACCCTCAAATACCATGACTTGACTCTCGCACTCAGCTATTCACATTGCCCAGAGAGTCAGCCTACCATTGCTATCCTAACCTCGAGCCTATCCTCGGCTCCTTACTAGCAATTTACTTGCATCACAATAATCATCCATCCGCTTGGCAGGCGATACATCCTCATGACACAAGTATGCCCCGGGTACTAACAGGTACCTACGTTACCCACAATCAACAAGCACGTTGCTTCATCAGCCTTTTACTAACTATGAATGCTCATTCACTTTGAGCCACTACATCTCAAGGCTAACTCGTTCAGATCTAACAGTCATCGCACCAATTCTATGGCAACAAAAACATTCCCATTACCAAACCGTCAAAGGGGTCCCAAAATTGGTGTACAACCCTAAGTCGTTACTTCTTTCTACACGGTCGATACCGTATCCATGAAGGTTTCATATACCTTATTCACTCATCCCTTTAACAATTGCTTGAGATTGTCATCTCACGGAAGGGTTCCCTTGACCACTATAACCTATTTCCAATGCCATGGCTCCAAGGCTATTGTATACATCTATCACCTATCCAAGTGCTTCTAAGCTCATGTTTAGCCTTGAGCTCTCACATCACCAAGTTCAACCTTAGGATCCAACTTGGGTACAATGCCACTAACTTCATATGCTAAATTCTATCCTTGGGTAAATTATCACAAGTGTTCTAGCCTGCTTCCAAGGCTCACATGTCACCACATATACTTAATTTATCCACTTTCATACAGGAGGGTTACAACCCTAGCAAAGGCCTTGCAAGAACCTTACCTTAGCCAACAACTTAAAATTGCAATAGTTTACCATCTGCTCCCCGCAGCATTGAGTACCGGTATTAGCCATGGAGTACCGGTACACCCGAGCTGGCAAAACCAAACCCGAGTGCTGCTACCCTCGGTCAATTACGGGGTACCGGTACCAGCCTAGTTTCGTACCGGTATGCGGTTTCACAGGGACCATGTCCAAATCTTATACCCTTGATCGTAGGTACATTCCAATAGTGCCTTATACATCATTAGCATACTGCATATTTTATCCTCAGATCACTGGCACTCTTCAACTTAACCCGAACTAGGTGTGCTACAAACACATCTTGTTAGCACTACAAATGGGCTAATCACCCGTAAGCCCACTAAACTTACAATCCCTTAAAGGATTAATCACAGACGCATTCATCATAGTGTGTAAACACGCTATGTTTGATCATCGGCCTGAACTAACATGCTTCTACAAGCCACATCATGTTCCTCTACCTTAGAAGAACAAGGCTCCTCACCAAAGCAAGTTTTAACTCAACCCATGATTTTTCGTGTACGGCGTTCGGACCTTACGTGCAGGATCCAAACTCCGAGAGCATTTCCAGTCGAAAAATTTTGGAAATTTTCCAATCTTGCTCTCCAAGATCCCTTGCACCCCAATCATCCATCTTTACTGGGGGCAACGCGTCCATGTCCATTAAGACAAGAACTAATAAATCTCCATGGTTCCCAATCCTGACACCAAGTCAAGACACGCATTGGCTCCTCAAGACCACACATCTCGGCCACAACGAGAGGCCTCGCCCTTAGCGACACTTAGCCCGCAACATCGGAGGGCTATCTAGACCTCCGCAATATCCGTCTCACCAAGTAACTTACCATAGTCACTCGAGAGATAACACGCGTACCTAGGCGACCCAAACAATCGAACATAATCCGTCGCGCACAATAGCCAACCCAATGAAGCGAAAGTTATAAAGGCAGGGGCGGCGTCGGTGGGTCCCTCGGGACTAGCGGGGTGGTGTCGGTGGGTCCCTCGGGACTAGCGGCGCGTCGACAGCAGCCGAGTGGCTCCCCACTGCCACATGAGCTCCTAGAGCTCTGCCTCGGGCTGTGTCTACTCCTGGCACACGGTGGCATCGGGGGCAGCTCAGGGGAGGTCGCCGGAACCCTAGGTGACGGCAACAACAAAGCTGGGGCGGCGGCAGCTCAGGGGAAGGTAGCTCGGGCCTCATCTCTATCAATAACCATAATAGAAAGATAGGGGGGAGAGGAAGAGAAACCTGGCCTCTCTACAGGCCGAGGAAGGTTGCCGGCAGCGAGCGGCGCGCCAGTAGGGACCAAGGACGAGGTGGCTGCGGGTTAAGGAAAAACTAGGGTTAGGGTTGAACTATTTCTACTTATATACATATATATATACATATATGTATTCAGGAAATATGCACTAAAATCCCTCAATTTGTGGTATTTCCTCCTTAGTCCCTTACCAACTTACAGCATCTGCATCAAGCACCAACTCAGGGGGTTTTGCGCAAATCAAACCTTGTAATGATGCATCCATTACGACAAAACCCCAAATTCGAAAATACTCCAACGATTTCATCTTAGTGCCAACTTGCACAAGAAAATTCGAATTTCGCAAAATTTGAGAGGTAAGATCATCTCTGAGTCTATTTTCATGTAAATCCCCTCACAAACCAAAACTGTAAAATTTCTCACATAAAATGACAGCCCCTTCACAAAGTGCTTCAAATTTGCACTCTGCAAAAACTACAATTAGGCCCTCCAACCTAGAGTTTCATACCGAAAACCCACCAATGCGTGAGTTGTGTCCAAAGGCATCATCCCTTGGACACACAAAACTAGGCACCAAAGAATTCTAAAAAGCAACAACATCGAGCAGAAAAAGGCCAATCTGCGATAAAAGCATATTTTCTCAAAAATCGTGCAACAAACGTAAAATCGGATAGTGTCATCACCACCGGCACAGCTAGACCATCGAAACGACCTATTGGGTCATCTAAAACAGAGTCCCATTCACATTTGAAGCTATCCTCAAGCCGATGCTTCGAAATAAATCCCGAGTAACTATTCACTTAAGTAAATAGTATCCAACACCTTGCGCCTCAATTAAAAATGCGTTTATCCCCGAATTTAATCCAGAAATTCCAACGTGAAAATACCAATAAAACACTGTTGGAAGGCACCAAATTTATACCATAAAAAAATTCTTAGACCTCACATTCTACCCACCTTTCGTTATGATTCTTTGTCACATTTTTTAAGAAAGTAGTCGATATATAGTTAGTAATTGATAATGAATATATATAGTATTATTGTTTCTTTCTATACCCTTTTTTTAAAAAAATACTACTTGCACTACAAAAAATCTTGCACTTAAGGACATTTTAAACAATAATTAGTGACGCTTTAAAGCGTCGGCAAAAATAATCCCGATGCTTGTAAAAGCGTCGAGCAAAGAGTCGTTAAATAAACATGTCGAGATAAATATACCGACGTTTTAATATAGCGTCGGAAAATTTTTATAAATATTTGATAAAAATATGTTTATGTTGGGAGCCGAATGCCCTGATCCTTGACCCGGTCAAAGATCTCTCTCGGGAAGAGTGTAGGGACGCGGAACGGCTACGATTAGTGACCCTCAAAGTTTGCGCCCTTCGACTGGATGATCGTATCAGCCGAGTTCGAAGACCTTTACTATAGACTCGATTCGGCTGGAAGAGCCGAATGTACGGAAAACAAAGGATTTTGGATCAGTTGATGAGCCGAATAGATAGAATACACAGTGACTGGTCGGCTGAAAGAGCTGAATACCTTTATATATTAAAATGAAGTTGGAAACTCATACAAAACAGAGTATGCCCGAAGGGCATACAGACTCTGAAAATCTAGATTACAATAGAGTGTACCCGTGGGGCATACAGACCCCAGAGATTAACTTAAAAACTACTCCTATGAAAGCAATAAATGCGGGTAAAAAATATTACATGTAGACTACTCCTGGAAAGCGATAAATGTAGGAAAGAAAAGTATTAAAAATGAGGTGGTCTTCTCGTTCAGGGGAGAGAAAGAGCTCTATTACAAGCTTCAAAGTTACTATTTATAATATCTTATCAGCCCACATTATTGGTTGGTTATCGTAGTGGGGGAAGCGGTGTAGCCATGATTATGAAAGTTACGCCCCACTTCACATGGAAGTTACGCCCCACTTCTCAACTGTTCCCGCCTAAACGCTCTTGACCTTCATGCGCCTTATCGCTAACTCCTAGTGTACCACGTATCCTTATTTCTTTAGCTCATACGTGGGTTAGGTCGGCGTGTTAATTTTAATTTTGGCATCAACAATGCCCCCCCAATAGTCTTTCGAATGAATATTCGGATGACTATTGGTGCCAAATCGACTGCTCAATAGCACAGCCGAGACCCAAGCTTTTGTTTCGCTGGTCTTGATCGGCTTAAAGAAAACGTCTCTTTATCATCCCAGCCGCATATACCTCGGCTTCATCAACCGATTCTTTACTTTTACTCGATTGGTTTAGCTCTTCTTGAACCGAATGTTCTTCTATCAAGGATTTCTCCGTGAAGAAAGTGGCTCTTTACTAGCAGCATATACCTCGGCTTCATCAGCTGATTCTTCACTTTCACTTATTTTTTGAACCGACTATTTTTCTATCAAGAATTTCTCCTTGAAGAAAGTGGCTCTTTAGCAGCCGCATATACCTCGACTTCATCAGCCAATTATTCACTTTTACTTATTTTTTGAACTGACTGTTCTTCTATCAAGGATTTCTCCTTGAAAAAAGTGGCTCTTTACCAGCCGCATATACCTCGGCTTCATCAGCCGATTCTTTACTTTCACATGATTGACTTTTTGAACCGACTGTTCTTCTAGCAAGAATTTCCCCTTGCCTTTGCTTTGATTTTAATATCGGCTCCATTGCAGCCGATCGTCCTCACTTTTCTTCCGGAATTGCTCATATTGGGAAACTCTAACACCTAGATCAAATATGTTAGAAAAATATTTATCTTCAAAATGGTCTTTTATCATAAAATGTAGACCATTTAATGCCATTTTGGCGAACTCTGATTCCGGCATTCTCATAAAGCACCGGATTTTGGCTATTTTGAAACGGTTCAAATACTCTTCGACCGTTTTACCTGACTTTTGTTGGTATAAAGCCAAGTCGGCGATCGATAATTGTGGCTCCGACCTATAGAATTGCTCATGAAATTTTCTTTCCAGTTCGTCCTAATCTCGGACGGAATTAGCTGGTAAATTTGTATACCAAGTAAACGCCATTTTAGTTAACGACGTGTTAAATAATCGAAGTTTTAAAAACGGATCTACAGCGGCTTCTCGGCATTGTGCCGTAAACCGTGCAACATGTTCGACCGTATTCTCGGTCTCATCGCTCGAGAACTTGTTGAACTTCGACATTTTCCAGTTTGCCGAATACGGATGCTCCACGTCGATGTTCGCGGGATATGGCGACCTAAATACAGGCCGCATCGCCGGCGTTGCGCCAACTCCGAAAGTATTTCGGATGGCTTCTTCAATTTGTGCATATATTTCATTATTGTTTCCTTAGAAGGGAACTTGTATTTGTGCTACATTCGGTTCTTGTGGTAGCCCGAAATTCTGTACAATGGGGTTAACTCCTTGTATATTTGGAGCCTGCCCCCCAGTTCTAGCCCCTACATTTTGGGGTTAATATGCTGCCACTGGCGGAGGAGGTGGTAATCCCCATGCTATCTCTGGCTGTTGACCAGCAACAACAGCCGGTCTATACATCACTTGAAATGGTGCCCCGTGGTATTGAGGCTGACCGTTTACCGGTGTTACAGGATTTTGTAACACTGGTGTAACCACAGGCCCTTGTAAGCCTGTTGCCGGTTGCTCGTTTCGAGTCAATAATTGCCCTATTCGAGCAATATTCTCGTTCGAAGCCGTTCGAAGTCATAATTGCGGCTAACATTGCATCCAAACGTGCAGTGCTTCTATGACTATTCTGGTCCAACACTTGTAGGACCCGAGTCATTTGCCCAAGCGCCTGAGGCAAACTAGGCTCTTGTTGGTCAGATTGACCGCTAGTCTCACCTTTAGCAGGTAAGACAGCTTGACGTTCTCCAGCATTATCTGAACTGCTGGGTTGTTGGTCACTCCCAGGACTTCTAGGAACGACTCTATTGCACAAGTTCATGGCGTTATCGCCAGCCATTATATCTTAATAATGAATAAAATTACCTTAAATGATTAGGTCCCACTTGGCGTGCCAAAAATTGTTGGGAGCCGAATGCCTTGATCCTTGACTTGGTCAAAGATCTATCTCGGGAAGAGTGTAGAGATGCGGAACGGCTACGATTAGTGACCCTCGAAGTTTGCGCCCTTCGACTGGATCAAGCGATTCGACTGCCAAGTTCGAAGACCTTTACTATAGACTCGGTTCGGCTGGAAGAGCCGAATATACGGAAAACAAAGGATTTTGGATCGACTGATGAGCCGAATAGATGGAATACACAGTGACTAGTCGGCTGAAAGAGCCGAATGCCTTTATATATTAAAATGAAGTTGGGAACTCATACAAAACAGAGTGTGCCCGAAGGGCATACAGACTCTGAAAATCTAGATTATAATAGAGTGTGCCCGTGGGGCATACAGACTCTAGAGATCTAACTTAAAAACTATTCCTAGGAAAGCAATAAATGAGGGTAAAAAAGATTACATGTAGACTACTTCTAGAAAGCGATAAATGAAGGAAAGGAAAGTATTGAAAATGCAGTGGTCTGCTCGTTCAAGGGAGAGAAAGACCTCTTTTACAAGCTTCAAAGTTACTATTTATAATATCTTATCAGCCCACATTATTGGTTGGTTATCGTAGTAGGGGAAGTGGTGTAGCCATGATCATGAAAATTACGCCCCACTTCTTATGGAAGTTACGCCCCACTTCACATGGAAGTTACGCCCCACTTCTCAACCGTTCCCGCCTAAACGCTCTTGACCTTCAGGCGCCTTATTGCCGACTCCTAGTGTACCACGTGTCCTTATTTTTTTAGCTCATACGTGGGTTAGGTCAGCGTGTTAATTTTAATTTTGGCATCAACAGTTTATTAGCGGCACTTAATCATAGTGTCGGCAACACTTAATCATAGTGTCGGCAAATGCCGAATATTAAAGACGCTAGAATAAAGCGTCGTTTAAAAAGCGTCGTCTAAAACATATTTTGTTGTAGTGTTGAGGGCCTATTTGTAATTTTATATTTTGTATGTAACATATGTTGCATGCTACATTATTCTTAGTTTAAGACATGCTGGTTTTTATGTCTTCCTTTTCTACCCTTTTTCAATTATGATTTTTTCTTTTTTTTTGAGAAAATAGTGAATATGGATTGGTGATTGATAATGAATACATGGTTTTGTTGCTTTTTTTTTATTTTTTTGAAAAAAAAATTGTTTCAAAGGGCATATTTTTAATTTTGTATTTTATATGTTGTATATGGTGTATCCTATGTTATTCTAAATTTTACGAATTTATTATTTTTTGCGTCTTACTTTTCAACACTCCTTCTATTGCTTTAAGGCGACGATGATATAAAAAAACGTCACTAAGCTTGGTCAATGCTTATGTTCAGTTGAGAGTTACTGTTATCTGATAGATCCTTATTCCTTTTAATGCATGATTCTTCTCTTGGAGGCAATGACGCAGGCAAAAGAGAGACTGTCTTGTCGATGGTTTATTGCATACACCTTGTGCACAAGTGCATGTAAGAGAGAAAATAAGATAGTCTTCTTTTGTGGATTTATAGAAGACGAGAGAGGGGTGGGTGAGATTCAGAAAAAAGGCTCAGGTTGATTCTAGTCTATTTAGAAGATGAGTCGAGTGCAATCTTCTTTTGATTAGTGAATCTTATTTCATCTGTATTTTTTATTTTTTTCCCTCTTTTAAGATTGTATCAGATTTTGTTGAGAAGACAAGTTTATGGTAAAAGTTCGATTTGATGCTTCCATTGTGAAGTCTCAACAACTAGCATCGGAGCGAGTACCAGAGCGAGTACTGAATCAACAACAGTCGATGAATTCCCAAAATCTAGTGTCAGGGCGAGTTCAAGATTCTCAACAATATTTTGGTAATGATTCGTTCTTTTGTTTCTTTTTAATATGCTAGTGTTTCGAATCAGGCTGGAATTAATTACGTTTTGTCTTTTAATATTTTTTTTCTTAGATTGTACTTGCATCTACTACTTTTTGTTTTCCCTCCTGTTGTTTTTATTTAAAATTTTTCATTTTCTTTCCATTCCTTTGAGGTCCTTTAAGGCAATGACAATAGAAAAAAAAAAAAAAAGTGCAAAAGTTTGGGTAGCCTACTTTGCATTCAACCATCTGCTATCCTTTGTTAGGTCGGTACAGGCCACAGTCAATCTGATTTGAATCTCTTAACATATGGATTAGTTTTAATGTTCCATACTTATATTTTCATTTTTACTTTAGTCAACTTTCTTATTTTGCTCACTCCTTTACTATGGGATTTGTCACTGGTCTAGAATTTCTCCAGCATAATTATCCAAGTGCATTTATTTGCCTTGGATTTTAGGAACATATTAACGATTTTTTACTCTCTTTTGTCTTCCCTTTTTTCTTTCTTACTATGTGTTTGTTAGTTGTGCTGCTCTCTCTTCTATATATTCCTTAGTCTTGCAATATTAGACAATGATTCCTTAAAAAAAATGTGCTAATACTTCTTTTATTTTATGCTCCCAATTTTTGCTTTTTCAACTTTATGTAATAACTACCATAATATATATATATATATNTAATGTCAAAAAGACTTAAATTTGATTTCTAAACACTTCAAGTGGTATAGATCATATTCAACGGAGCCGATCGTCACTTTGGAAGTTCTATCATCGAAAATAAATAGGTAGTAAAACGGCTCGTTTACTATCAATAGTATTCTAGCTCAACTATATATATATATATATATATATATATATATATATAGCATTAGGTGACAAGAGCTATAGTAAGGTGAAAAATAAAGGCAAGTGAACCAAAGAGATAGCGAAAGGTGGCTTATGTTGTCAAGGCGGGTCCGGAACATGAGCCGGGGGAAGGAGATGTAGAGCCACAGCATCACAAGTGGAGCAGTTGGAGTTCTTTCTTTCCGAGCAGCTTCGTCTATGATCAAGGAGTAGATGGAGACGCATGGAAAAGGTGAGGAACGGGTCTTTTCTGAATCTAGAGCGGAGGGACTTCCCTAGGGCAACCATAGAGATGATCGAGCAGGTTCCAGAGGGTTCTGAATGAAGTAGAAGGACTTGCGGGTTTAGGGCTCACGGGTGTTACAAGGTATGGACCCGACCTGTTACGACCAATACCGGAGCCCAAGTCCAAGCGGTCAATTGGCCTACCTGAGCCCAATTCAAATATTTTCCTTACACAAGTTCCATTATATCCTCACTTTCTCTTGCAATTATAATTTAGTCCCCGAAATAGACTATAAATAAGGGGCGTGTAACCAAATCAGTTAGATTTCCTGAATGCATGTTGAATTCATCCTCCTCATACCTCTCTCTCTCTCTTCTCTCTTCTCCTTTCTCTAACTCATCTTCTACCTCCCCTCACTCTTTGATCAATCTCTTAATCCAATCCTTGGCAAAGACCATTAATGAGCTCTCCCTGAGCTTCGATCTATGGAGTTCTGGGTTCTCGATCATCATCACCGCCATCGACCTCAGTAAAGTTTCATCACAGGATGTTGCGGCTCCGATCGGGGTTCAAAGCACGCACTGATCTAATCATCACATCCCTGAACCTAATCGGCCATCCGAATCTCTGAAGTTTCCTTTGTCAATGGTTGCCGAGAAGGATCAGAGTTTACAATTGGTATCAGAGCAGTTGTGAACCTAGGGATCTTAAGCATCGAGCGCTCAAATCATAGGTACTACGCATTACGACACACCTTAAATCATTGCTTGTGTGATTGCTGTAGTTTTGGGGTTAGTACGGGGGAATTGGAGAGTTACTTGATGCTTCGGGCCAATATTGGTTGATACAAGCCAAGTAACGGCTAAGAGATAGGGAAAAGGGAGCCAAACCGATTCAGATTCTCACCTGTGAGCAATACCATGGCAGAGGGAACCAGGTTGAAGGATCTGAGTGAACACATCACCGTACTTGAAGGAAGGATGCAAAAGCTTACTACCGAGTACCATAGTAAGGGGAACGAGTTAGCTAATCAAATTACTGAGGTCAAAGAAGTAGAGCAGAGGCATTACGAGGGGCTTCAAAGGGAAGCAACTGCAAGATATGAATCTATACTCAAGGATAATGCTAGTAGGCATGAAGAGTTGCTTAATCTGTTAGCAAATCAGCAAAACCTCCTAAATCTGCCATGCAGTTCCATTCATCACCATATACATACAAACACCCCGGTAATCCATCCGCTAGTAACAATTTTTCACTAGAGGGTAGGAAAATTAAGCAAAGGGAAAGGGTTGCTACCCAACTACCAGGGAAGTGGAGGGAGAAGAATGAGGGAAAGCGAACAACTGGAGTATCAGACATGGAAATCAATCACACAACCCTTACCATAAGTTGGATTTTCCAGTTTTCAGTGGAGAGGACCCTCGGACTTGGATCGAAAATTGTGAACAATACTTCGATATTTTTCAGATTCCCAAACAACAGTGGTTAAGAATAGCATGCATGCATCTCTTAGGTAAAGCAAAAACATGGAAACAAAGCTTCCTAATTAACAAGCATGGGGCTACGTGGAATGAGTTCACTGAAGCCATAAGCAGGAGGTTCTCTCAAGTAGGAGAAAAGTACCTCACCAGGGAATTTTGCAATCTTAAACAAGTAGGCACGGTGGAAAGATATCAAGAAAGGTTCGAGGAACTTAGAACTCAGTTGCTCAGTTATAACCCTTACATCACCGAAGAGCATTTTATTTCCTGCTACATAAATGGCTTAAAGGAAGAACTAATTCCTTTTATGGACATAGCTTGTCACGCCCCGCCCCGAAACCACTACCAATTTGGCACGGCTCAGCCGCGGCGGCGGACCGCCGAACGGACAGCATCTCCCTTGTCCGCCGAAGGCTCAACGACAGGAATGTGTACAAGAATTTACCCAGGACTTTAAATTCTAAACATACACATTCAACGAGGGCACAAACAGTGCCAACAACAAGAAGAGCAAGTAATCCACAAGATATACGAGTGAAATAAAGAGAGTACTTTACTAACTATTACAATAGTTGCATTCTTTACATCATTTTTCATTCCAAAATACATAGCTCTCCAATTCCTCACCTACAATAAATNTTCAGGACTTAGCCAATTTTTGGCATCTCTCGCTGGGACTACGTTCGGGAACCGGTCCCTCCCTGCCAGGGACCGGTTGCATCACGCAACCCCGCTACGCCCAGCCAGGGGAACCGGTCTCTCACCTGCAGAGACCGGTTCCCGAGAGCAACATCAGCCCAATGATGCAGTTTGCCTCATTTGCTCTCGCGGACTCAACTCCAAGGCACTTTTTGTGCTTTGGACATTCCCAACTCCCACAAAGGGTATACTTTCGACAATTAGTCGATCCTGGATGAAGTACAATCCTCGTATTTCGAGAATTCACTTCCTTACATAGCTCACCCAGACACCCTAGAAGATGCTTATGAGCAAGCTATGTTGCATGAAAGGGCATTAGCAGTCATGAACAAAAGGGCTAAGGGGAGTTCAAGAGTGACCAATGGACCACATCAATTTCCTTATAACTTCATAACCATATCAGGTGTTACAACCAACAAGACTGTGGAAGATAATAGACCCTCACAAGTCAATATTCCCAGATCTCCCACAATTCCACAGCAATCTAATAGACAAATTATGAAGCATAGGAGAGTAGCTGGATTATGCTACAAATGTGGAGAAAAAAACCATTCAAGCCATGTCTGCCAGAGTAAGGCCCTTAATACTCTCCAAGGGACAGAAGAGCTCTTCGAGGTATATGATGAGGATTATTTGTTAGAAGAAGAACCAGTGGAAGAATTGGTGGTGGGTGTGGAGGAAGGAAAGGCAGAGCCATTGGAGATCGAAGTATCAGTTCACGCCTTAAGCGGAAGAAGCAGCAAGGCACTATTAAGGTGCAAGGGGAAGCGAAGAACAAAATGCTTACCATATTGATTGATACCAGAAGCACACATAGCTTCATAGACCTTCGAACAGCCAAGAATATCAAGGCGCAAATGGTGTCAGCTGCTCCCCTAGTTGTTATTGTGGCTAATGGGCAAAAATACTTAGTAAGCTCCAGTGCCCAGAATTCGCATGGCTGATGCAAGGGCAAAGCTTTAAGGCCGATTAAGGGTGATCGGATTGGAAGGGTCTAGTGAATTGACTGGTTAAAATCTTATGGGAAAATTCTCTGACTTCCAATAAAACTCAATAACTATTACCAAAGATGGCCAAACTATGGTGCTCAAAGGTGTAAATGAAGGTGCCAAACTGAGATTAATCACTGCTAGACAGTGGTATCAGGAATTACACACGGGAGAATGTTGTGTTCTGAACCATTGCTATGTACCAAAAAAAGAAGATGAAAGTGAAGAAACAACAACCGAGCTGCTCCAGGTATTGGTACAATTCGAGGGTGTCTTTGAGAAGCCCAAGGAGTTGCCTCCCCAAAGGGTCGTTGATCACAAAAAACCACTGCAACCTGGTAGTGCTCCAGTTAACTTGAGACCTTCTAGGCACTCTCACGAACAGAAGAAGGAGATAGAGAAACAGGTTCGAGAGATGCTACAGGCCACCATTATTCAACCAAGCAATAGCTCATTTGTCTCTCCCGTATTGTTAGTTAAAAAGAAAGATGGGAGTTGGAGGATGTGCAAAAAGTTAAATAAACTGGCCGTCAAGGACAAATTTTCGATACCCATCATTGACGATTTACTGGATGAGTTGGGGGGTTCCATGTACTTTTCCAAACTGGATTTAAGGTCTGGTTATCACCAGGTGAGAGTTTATCCTGAGGATGTGCCCAAAACTGTGTTTCAGACACACCATGGCCATTATGAATTTAAGGTAATGCCCTTTGGTCTTACTAATGCCCCCGCCACATTCCAAGCGCTTATGAATATGATTTTTGCCCCATACCTAAGGAAGTTTGTTCTAGTATTCTTCGATGATATATTAGTGTATAGCAAATCCTTAGAGGAGCATATGAAGCACCTTACGGTGGTACTGAAGGAACTCAGGAAGAACACTTTGTATGAAAAGAAGAGTAAATACACTTTTGGTAAAATGAGGGTGGAATATTTGGACCATATTATATCAGAAGAAGGGGTAGCGACTGATCCTGCTAAGATTGAAGGGATGATTGCATGGCCAACGCCGAAATCAGTCAGAAGCTTGAGGGGTTTCTTGGGTTTGACTAGCTATTACAGGAAGTTCATACAGAACTATGGAACCATAAGCAAACCACTAACTGAACTCCTTAAGAAGGATCAGTTTAGTTGGTCTCAAGAAGCACAGCAAGCATTTGAGACTCTGAAACTAGCAATGACTGAAGCCCCAGTTCTAGCCATGCCTGACTTTACCAAACCATTTATTCTGGAGGTAGATGCAAGCGCGCAAGGAATTGGAGCAGTATTGTCACAAAAAGGCAAGCCAATTGCCTAAGTAAGGCCATCAAAGGAAAGAATTTGGGGTTATCGATATATGAAAAAGAATTTTTGGCTATTCTAATGGCAGTACAGAAATAGAGACACTACTTGACCCCCAGAAGCTTTGTCATAAGGATCTATCACGAGAGCCTCAAATTCCTGTTATAGCAAAAAATTACCACGCTCATGCAGCAAAAGGGAATGCTTAGGCTTATGGGGCTCAACTACACCATTGTTTACAGACGAGGAAGAGAGAATATAGTAGCAGATGCACTATCCAGGAAGGAAGTGGAGGAAGGGATGGTCCTAAGTGCATCAGCCGTAAAACTCGAATGGGTTGTGGAAGTGACAAAGAGTTATAAAGGTGACCCCCATAGTGAAGCTCTCATTGAGAAATTATCCCTGAATCAAGGATGTTGTAAACCTTATACACTCGGACAAGAGGTATTGAGGTATAAAGAAAAAATATGTGTTGGAGAAGCTGGAGAGCTTAGGCCTAAGCTTGTGAGACAATTCCATGACTCTTTAGTTGGGGGTCATTCTAGGGTGCAACATACCTACCGGTGACTCAAGCAATATTTTTTCTAGTTAGGCATGAAGAAAGATGTGGAAGAATTGGTTCGGAATTGTGTAATATATGCCCAGAACAAAACCGCTTTTCAATTGCCTGCGGGATTACTACAACCACTTCCTATTCCAAAGCAAGTATGGAAAGATATTAGCATGGATTTTATAGAATCCCTTCCTAAATCTAAAGGTAAGGATACTATACTGGTAGTCGTGGATAGGCTAATGAAGTATGCTCATTTCCTACCACTACGACACCCGTTTTCGGCTATAGACGTGGCTAAGGCATTTGTGGGTACTGTCTACAAGTTACATGGTTGTCTAGGAAGCATAGTATTCAACAGTGACAAAGTGTTCACAAGTCACTTCCGGAGAGAATTGTTTGGGCTCATGGGAACGCAGTTGAAAATGAGCTCTTCATATCATCCGAAAACCGATGGGCAAATAGAAAGAGTTAATCGGTGCCTAGAAACCTATTTGTGCTGTATGTGTTTTGAACACCCTAATTCTTGGTGTAAGCTCCTTCCCAAGCAGAATGGTGGTACAACACCAACTACCATTCTTTCTTGGGAATGACTCCCTACCAAGCCCTCTACAGGGTCACACCCCCAAATCCCTTAGCGGCCATCGTTGAAGCAGCTACCGCACCAGGAGTTAAAGGTTGGATGCTCGACAGAGAAAGGTTGACACGGGAGCTCAGGGATCGACTAAGTATGGCTCAGAATCGCATGAAGAAACAGGCTGATAAGCACAGAAAGGATGAGTACGTTGTGGGGAATTAGGTGTATCTAAAACTTCAACCATACAAACAAATCTCAGTGGCTTCGAGGAAGAATCCTAAGTTGGCTGCTAGGCATTATGGACCCTTCAAAATCCTAGCTCGAGTTGGACAGGTTGCTTACAAGTTGGACTTACCTGAATGTTCCCATATACATCCTGTGTTCCACGTATCAAAGCTTCTTAAGAAGGGAGGATTGTAATAACTGCCATAAAAATAATAATAATAATAATAAAATATAGCATCAGGTGACAGGAGCTATAGTAAGGTGAAAAATAAAGACAAGTGAACCAAAGAAATAGGAAAAGGTGGCTTATGTCATCAAGGCGGGCCCGGAACATGAGCCAAGGGAAGGAGATGTAGAGCCACAGCATCACAAAGGGAGCAGTTGGAGTTCCTTCTTTCCGAGCAGCTTCGTCTATGATCAGGGAGTAGATGGAGACGCATGGAAGAGGTGAGAAACGGGTCATTTCTGAGTCAGGAGTGGAGGGACTTCCCTAGGGCAACCATAGAGATGATCGAGCAGGTTCCAGAGGGTTCCGAAGGAAGTAGAAGGACTTGCGGGTTTAGGGCTCACGGGTGTTACAAGGTATGGACCCGACCCGTTACGACCAATACTCGAGCCTAGGTCCAAGCGATCAATTGGCCTACCTGAGCCCAATTCAGATATTTTCCTTAAACAAGTTCCATTATATCCTCGCTTTCTCTTGCAATTACAATTTAGTCCCCGAAATAGACTATAAATAAGGGGTGAGTAACCGAATCAGTTAGATCAGTTGAATGCATTTTGAATTCATCCTCCTCATCCCCCTCTCTCTCTCTCCCCCTTCTCCTTTTTCTAACTCATCTTCTACCTCCCCTCACTCTCCGATCAATCTCTCAATCTAATCCTTGGCAAAGACCATTAGTGAGCTCTTCCTAAGCTTCGATCTATGGAGTTCTGGGTTCCCGATCATCATCACCGCCATCGACCTCAGCAAAGTTTCATCACAGGACGTTGCAGCTCCGATCGGGGTTCAAAGCGGGCACTGATCTAATCATCACATCCCTGAACCTAATCAGCCATCCAAATCTCTGAAGTTTTCTTCGTCAATGGTTGCCGAGAAGGATCGAAGTTTACACTTTACTTCTACATGCTCTGTCTTTTCTTCTATTTATCTTTACTCTTGCTTCTGATATTGTAATATACCGAAAATTCGAAAAATAAATATCGAACTTTAGTCAAGTTGACCAAAGTGAGAGGTCGGTATCCTTCGGAAAGTCCGAAGGTGGTAAAATGAGTAAAAGTGCGTTTAAAGGGATCTTCGAGAGCGAAAGGAACAAAAATCTACAAACTGCAGCTTTTGTGCTCTCGGGGACCGGTCCCTGGTAAGAGAGACCGGTCCCCGAACGCGTGAGAAACCCAGCAGAGGAAAATTGGCTAAGTCCCAGAAGACCAGCTCTCGGGAACCGGTCCCTGCAGGGAAAGACCGGTCCACGAGAGACCGGTCCCTCTGGAGAGACCGGTTGCATTGCGCGGGGGCCCTGGCTGCCTGCGGGGAGAGCTCTCTGGGACCGGTCCCTTGTCAAGGAGGCCGGTCCCCGAGCCCGAATTCTGCCCAATCCAGGCAGTGTAATAAGATAAAAGTTGAGGAGTTTATTCGCAATTATGCAACCCATAGAGCTACGTATGAGGGGTTAAGAGGTGTTTTCTCTCATTCTCTCCCTCACACACCCTCTCTTCTCTCTTTCTCTCACTAGAAGATAAGGAGAAGAAAAGGACAAGGAAAGAAGAAAGAAGAAGAAGAATGTGGAGAACATGAAGAAGGAGTGAAGAAACTCCCTCATCTCCTTCTCTAGCTTGAAGAAAGGAAAGCTTACAAGATAAACTTCTTCTCCGCTCATGGTAGAACCCAAACTAGGGTTTGGATTGAGCTAAGAATGGCTTTAATGGAACCTTTAGAGGATTTGAAACTTTCTTTTGCTTCTCTAAGAAATCAAAACCCTAGATTTGGTATATGTGATGGTAGGGCACCCAAATTTGAGGCTTTCACTTGTAAGGGTTTCAAAGTGAAATTGACCCTCTAGAAACCTAATTGGGGGTATTTCCGATGCGTTGGTGCGCTTGGATTGACGTTACGAAAAGCCTATGAAAAGTTATGAGCAAAAAGGCCTAATTTGGCTTCGTTTTGCCGCAGGTGACGAATTAGGAGTCTAAAAATCCCAAGGAAATCACCGTAGCACCTAATTAAGCCTACAAGGTGGGTGGTGCTCTCCAAACTTATTGGAATTCCTTTTATGTCTAATGTGCTACTTCTTGAGCATACATAAGTAATTGTTGCATGCATAGTAGGGTAATGAGATTATAAATATGTAAATGTTTGCATTTTGTGAGTTCAAGTGCATCATGAGATGGTTGAGAACCAATGAGAATGTAATAACCCTATATGTGCATGTAAAAAGAGATAAGAACTTAGTGAAGTTAAAGAACAAGTGACATATGACATGAGGACAGTGTAATGTTGAGAATGAAAGCTAAAGTTAGCATGACGTATGACGTAAAGAACACTAGAGTTAGTGTAAAGACATGATGAAAGTAAAGGATGCAAAGAACACTAGAGTTAGTGTAGTGATATGGTCAAAGTAAAGAATGCATAGAACATGAGATTGAGACACAATGACATTCAACCTTAGAGCTAAGGGTCATTTGTGCATAAACTCCTTAGAGTTAAGGAACAGATTGAACTGAATATCCTTAGAGTTAAGGATTGATCATACTCGCTATAAGTCCTTACTCAAGGGTGGTTGCTCCCCCTCGGGCGATGCGCTTCGGAGTTTGTCATCACTGGGTTGGTGTTGTTCCCTAGAGGACGGTCCTAGCGGGAGGAAGCTGAGGGCCCGCGATCATGGATTTTGAGTTGGTGAGTTAATGAGGCGATACCCCCGGGTTAGCCTTGAGATTGAACGAAAAAGCAAGAACAAAGAATAAAGTACAAAGAACAAAGATCATGCATTCTTCATGAGTTATATTGAGCATCATTATTGATCGCATTGTTCAGGCATATTAGTTGCATTGTATAGTTTGCTACTTATCTGCTTATTCTTTCTATTATGCCTGAGTTAGACCTAGTGGGAAAGTCGGTGAGATTAGGACCGAACCCATTGGGAACTTCGTTATAGTTCTCACCCCATTGTTTCCACATAGCCGGGACCGAGCGAGCCGGCGAGTGACCGCGGTAAAGGTATCGCGCCATAGACAGTGACTACCCGAGTCGGGTTTACATTTTGTTAGTAGCCTATCATATATCTTCTTTCGTATTTGAAGATGTTTATGTATAAAGCAAATGAGAGAAAATAATGTAATGTTTCATTTTGAGCAAATGTAATGTAAAAGAAATGATGCAAAGAATGTAAAGGTTGAATGAAATGTATATGATCAAATTGAATCATAGTACTTATATAGTAGTTAGCTTCCTTTCTTTCACTCATGGCTATTGCTTACCCTCGTGTAAGCCGTTTGTGTATGTTTCTGCTAGTGCTTTTCTCTACTTGTAAATGCACAGGTGATGAGCCTTGGGCTGACAGAAAAAACTCTGTCCGTTCGGCGTCTGTTCGACGTGCCTGGGCCGGGCCAAATTGGTATCGATCCCGGGGCGTGGCAGATAGAGTGGTATCAGAGCCAAAGTGAAAGAATAGGAATGGACCTAGAGACCCTTAGGATTGGAAGACCTTAAGGATCTAGAAAACATGAATGACGTGGAATCAAAGTTAGCGAAAACATATGATTGGGTCGAGTCGGGATGTCTCTAATGTGATTAGAGGCTAAGTTTAAATTAACATTCGTTCTCTATTCCTCGTGTTGTGTCGGGCAGCCGACGACATAATGCTTGGGGTGAGAATGAACGCATATGTTTGCTTTCGCCAGATTGGGTATGGTTCAGTGATGTTGGTCATGTAGCTAATGTGAGTTGCTTCTTTTCAGGAAGCAATGGCACCCCGTGGTCGACCGCAGACAAGGTTGATGCCTGAGGAGTCGAATGCGGCCCTCGAGCGTTCCGGAGTGAATGGCGATGGAGAGCTTAGGGAGCAGATGGCCGCGCTTATCGGCGTAGTGCGGCAACAAGCGGAGTTTGTTCAACGCCAAGAGGAGCAGATTCAAGGGCTCCAGGAAGCCTTGGAGCGTCAGCAAGCGGCGGCGGCCCAGGCGGGTGTCGAGCATGTCGCGCCCCCTGCGGTAGTGCCGAGCGTAGACGAGGGAGCGGCGGCAGCAGTGGCTGTGCCCATCACGGTAGTACCGACTGGGTCGGGAACTTCAAAATCCGATAGTGCGGCAATAGAGGCGGAGCAAGAGCACGCGCTGGCGGCTCTCATTCAGTTCCAGAAGTTCAACCCACCTGTCTTTGAGGGTGGCACGGTGGAGCCGGCGGTAGTGGAGTCGTGGATCGACTCAATGGAAACACTCTTTGAGGATCTCAATACCTCGGAGCAGGACAAAGTGTACCTCGCCAACCATTGTCTCGAGAAGGCTGCGAAGGTGTGGTGGAAATGAGTTAAGCGGGATCGATCTGTCGATCTTCCGCTTATGATGTGGGAGGAGTTCAAGAAAGTGGTATTCGCGAACTACTTCCCCGACACGGCGAAGCGGAGACTACAAGAGAAGTTCCGCAAGTTGAGACAGGGTGATCAATCGGTGGGGGAATATGAGCAAGAATTCTCTCACATTATCGACTGCATCCCGGATGTTGTTCGAGATGATCGGGACCAGGTTGATTGGTTCTTGCGAGGACTCCAGCCGATGATTTATGAGAAGATGCAGATCTTGAAGCTTACGACCTTTGCGGAGGTCTTTGATCGAGCCTTGTGGGCGGAGCATGGTAGTGCCCATGTACGAGAGGAATGTGAGGCTATGGCCGAAAGCAAAGATAAAGGCAAGAAGCGAACGGCGGGCGGTGCCGGGGGTCGGCCAAATGCTAAGAAACCCCCTCGGTATCCCCGACAGCAGTCGAGGAACTGGAGACCACCTCGGTGCGTCATTTGTGGCGAAGAGCACCGAGTGTCGACTTGCCCGTAGCGTGATGGCAAGTGTTTCAAGTGTGGCCAACCGGGACATCTTATCCGGGAGTGCCCGAGCTGGACGTCGTCCGCGCCGACGGCGGCATCAGCACCGACTGCCCCGAGACAGCTTATGGGGTTACCACCGGCAATGTCGGCTGGACGCGCATAATCACCGCATCAGCCGGAGGGATCGAGAGCGCCTAGCGGCCGAGTTTTTGCCGCTCAGGTGGAAGAGCAGCCTGCAGCAACCGACGACATTGTGGCGGGTATAATTATGATTAATGGCACTAAAGCTAGAACACTGTTCGATACTGGTGCATCACGTTCATTTGTAAGCACATCATTTGCAAAGACGCATGGAATAGAAATGACACATAATGAGGACTATTGGTGGATAAATGGTCTCGAGCACTCGTTCCGTGTTTATGATGAGTGCTTGGAGGTTCCGGTACAGATTGGCGACTGGATCATGCCGATAGATCTGCTAGTGCTAGACCGGATGTGGGGGTTTGATGTTATTTTGGGGACCAATTGGCTCTCCAAATACCACTCGGTCATAGATTGTGAAAGCAAGGTTATCACTTTTCGTGAGCCTAACCAAGAGGAGTTAGTGTATCGGGCGTGCAAAGGCGTGCGTTTTGCGACGACCATGTCGTCAGTGAGGGCCAAGAGAATGATTAAAAGCGGGTGTAAGGCCTATTTGGCAACCATGGTTGATGGTCGAAGGGAGCACCCTGAGCTTGAGGGTATAAGAGTAGCATGCCACCGGACCGGAAAGTTGAGTTCGTCATTGACTTGATTCCCGGGGCGGCGCCAGTTTCGAAGGCTCCGTATAGAATGGCACCGGTGGAGTTGGTGGAGATTAAGGCCCAATTGCAAGACTTGCTTGATAAAGGCTTCGTGAGGCCGAGTGTGTCACCGTGGGGAGCTCCGGTGCTATTTGTGAAGAAAAAGGATAGCACACTTCGACTCTGCGTAGATTATCGCGAGTTGAATAAAGTGACGATAAAGAATAAGTACCCGTTGCCTAGAATTGACTATTTATTCGATCAGTTGCAAGGGTCAAAGGTGTATTCAAAGATTGATCTCCAATTGGGGTATCATCAACTGAAGATTAGACCAAAAAATGTACACAAAATGGCGTACCGTACGCGGTATGGCCATTACGAGTTCACGGTAATGCCGTTTGGGCTTACTAATGCCCCGGCAGCATTTATGGACTTGATGAATTGAGTCTTCAGGACGTTGTTGGATCGATGCATCGTAGTGTTCATAGACGACGTATTGGTCTACTCGAAGAGCGAAGAAGAGCATGAAGAGCACTTGAAAGCTGTGCTGCAAATACTTCGACAAGAAAAACTTTATGCTAAGTTGAAGAAGTGTGACTTTTGGCTAAAGGAGGTCACATTCTTTGGTCATGTGGTATCGGGCGACGGAGTGTCAGTAGACCCGAAGAAAGTGGAGGTGATCAAGGATTGGCCTCGCCCGACGCTATCATCGGGCGTTCAGGCTCTTTTGATGCCCGATCCCCACATTTGCTCGGCTTGTGCTCGCTCGACCCCAGCCGAGCACAAGCCGAGCAAATAATTTGCTCGGCTTGTGCTCGACCGAGCAATTTCATAGCTCGGCTTTTTAAGTCGAGCGCAAGCCGAGCAAATAATTGCTCGGCTTGTGCTCGACCGAGTGCTCGACCGGTTGCTTGTTATTTAATTTTTTCTAATCTAATTTATATATATTTTTTATTTAAATATTTTATAATAGGTAATCTGAAACTAGATAATCAACTTTGAAATGTATATTTACTCAGAAAAATATTAATTCGAGCGTAAATATAAAAATAAAACGATTTTAAATTTATTATTTTTATATATAATATATATTAATAAATAAATACATATTTTTATATTTAATTTATTTAATATATTTATATTTTATATACATAAGCTCGACAATAGCTCGGCTTGTGCTCGCTCGACTGGGGTCGAGCACAAGCCGAGCAAATAATTTGCTCGACTTTTTAGGTCGAGCACAAGCCGAGCAAATGATTTGCTCGCTCGGTTAGACCTCGAGTAAAGCTCGGCTTGTGCTCGACCGAGCGCTTGTCGTTCAACCTAACGGTGGGGATGATGCCTGGAGGCGATACGAAAAGCATAGCGAGGTCGTCAGTAGGGGTGGCACCAACTGCTGTTTCGCCCGACCCAGCTCGTGTTCGGCTCGAAATGAGCTCCAGATTGGCTCGCTCGTTTAGTAAACGAGCAACGACGAGCTGGATTTTCAGCTCGTTAATAACGAGCCGAACACGAGCTGGGGTCAGCTCGCTCGTGTTCGGCTCGATAACAGCTCGAATACATATATTTATATTTATATAATTATTTAATTTATATTTTTATACATAAATAAATAATTAATATATAATATATATTTTTATTATTTAATTTTAGCAAAATAAATATAAATGCGACTTAATTATAAAAAGACTCATTTATATGTAAAGTTTCAACTTATAGATCAAAGTCTAATGGATAATATTTATAAATTTATTTTTTATATATATTTAATCTAATCTTTTTTAATTTATGTTCGTTGGCCAGCCGCGTGAGCCAGCTCGTGTTCGGCTCGTTAATAAACGAGCCGAACACGAGCTGAATTTTTCGCGGCTCGATACTTAACGAGCCATCCGTGTTCGCTCGTTTTATAACAACGAGCCGAAACAACGACGACACCCCAGCTCGCTCGTGTGTCGGCATCGTTTACACCCCTAGCCCCTAAGTTTCTCGCCCTATTTGAAAGGATTAAAGAGTTACAACCTTCGGATCCTTACCTCCAAAAGGTTCGAGGCGAAGTTGAAAGTGGAAGTACCGAGGACTTGGCGTTGGAGCCGATGGCGCACTCCGATTTCGAAATCGCTGGTGCGTGCCTAAAGATGATGATATTCGAAGGGCGATTATGCGAGAAGCGCACCAATCCCCTTATAGCATACACGCTGGCGGCACTAAGATGTATCAAGATCTAAAAGTACATTATTGGTGGCCAGGCATGAAGAAAGATGTTGGGGAGTTCATGGCGCAATGTCTCACATGCGAACAAGTTAAGGCGGAGCGCCGGTTTCTGGCGGGAAAGCTACAAAGTCTATCAATACCCGTTTGGAAATGGGAAGATATAGCGATGGACTTTGTTACCGGTTTGCCTCGGTCGCAAAGCAGACACGATGTGATATGGGTGATAGTGGATCGATTGACGAAGTCGGCTCATTTCTTGCCGATTCACACTACGTGGTCGGGAGACAAGCTAGCTCAAGTCTATCTCGACGAGATTGTGAGACTTTATGGGGTTCCAGTGTCGATTGTGTCAGATCGAGACCCTAGGTTCACATCCCATTTTTGGAAGAGTTTGCAAGATGTGTTGTGCACACGGCTCGACTTCAGTACAGCGTTTCATCCTTAGACTGATGGTCAGTCGGAGCGAACGATACAAATCCTTGAGGATTTACTTCGAGCGTGTGTGCTAGATTATAAAGGAGAATGGCATGATTTCTTGCCAATGGCGTAGTTCGCGTATAATAACAGTTATCAAGAGAGCATCGCGATGGCGCCATTTGAGGCATTGTATAGACGAAAATGTCGTTCTCCTATCCATTGGAGCGACGTGGGCGAGAGGGCGGCTCTCGGCCCGGATGTAGTGCGGGAGGCGGAAGAGAAAGTTCGCCTTGCCCGTCAACGGTTAGCGACGGCGCAATCTCGGCAAAAGAGTTATGCCGACAAGCGAAAAAAGGACTTAGAGTTCGCGGTTGGAGACGGAGTATTTTTAAGAGTATCGCCGATGTGTGGAGTAAAGCAATTTGGGGTCCGCGGGAAGCTAAGTCCCCGTTATGTTGGACCATTCGAGATATTGGAGCGCGAGGGTGCGATGGCATACAAGCTCGCACTACCACCGAGACTCGCGGGAGTTCACAATGTATTTCATGTGTCAAACCTCTGAAAGTATATTCGAAACTCGACACATGTATTAGAGTATGAGCCCGTGGAGTTACATGAGGATATGACCTATGAGGAGTACCCAGTGTGCATCCTCGATAGAGAAGAAAGAAAGCTGCAAAGTCACAGAATTCCATATGTAAAGGTTCAATGGAGCAACCATGCTATGCGAGAAGCCACTTGGAAGCTCGAGGAGACCATGCGGAGAGAGTATCCGCATCTGTTCGAGTCGACGAGTTAAGGTATGTGTAATTTCGCGGACGAAATTATTTTAAGGGGTGGAGAATGTAATATACCGAAAATTCGGAAAATAAATATCAAACTTTAATCAAGTTGACCAAAGTAAGCGGTCGGTATCCTTCGGAAAGTCCGAAGGTGGTAAAATGAGTAAAAGTGCGTTTAAAGGGATCTTCAAGAGCTAAAGGAACAAAATCTGCAAACTGCAGCTTTTGTGCTCTCGGGGACCGGTCCCTGGTGGGAGAGACCGGTCACCAAACGCGTGAGAAACCCAGCAGAGAAAAATTGGCTAAGTCCCAGAAAACCAGCTCTCGGGAACCGGTCCCAGCGAGGAGAGACCGGTCCCTCTGGAGAGACCGGTTGCATTGCGGGGGGGCCCTGGCTGCCCACGGGGAGAGCTCTCTGGGACCGGTCCCATGTCGGGGAGATCGGTCCCCGAGCCCGAATTCTGCCCAGTCCAGGTAGTGTAATAAGATAAAAGTTGAGGGATTTATTTGCAATTATGCAACCCATAGAGCTATGTATGAAGGGTTAAGATGTGTTTTCTCTCATTCTCTCCCTCACACACCCTCTCTTCTCTTTTTCTCTCACTAGAAGATAAGGAGAAGAAGAAGACAAGGAAAAGAAGAAAGAAGAAGAAGAAGGTGAAGAACATGAAGAAGGAGTGAAGAAACTCCCTCCTCTCCTTCTCTAGCTTGAAGAAAAGAAAACTTACAAGGTAAGCTTCTTCCCCTCTCATGGTAGAACCCAAACTAGGGTTTGGATTGAGCTAAGAATGATTTTAATGGAACCTTTAGAGGATTTGAAGCTTTCTTTTGCTTCTCTAAGAGATCAAAACCCTAGATTTGGTATATGTGAAGCTAGGGCACCCAAATTTGGGAATTTTGCTTGTGAGGGTTCCAAAGTGAAATTGACCCTCTAGAAACCTAATTGGGGGTATTTCCGACGCGTTGGTGCGCTCGGATTGACGTTACGAAAAGCCTATGAAAAGTTATGAGCAAAAAGGCCTAATTTGGTTTCGTTTTGCCGCAGGTGACGAACTAGGAGTTTAAAAATTTCAAAGAAATCACCGTAGCATCTAAGTAAGCCTACAAGGTGGGTGGTGCTCTCCAAACTTATTGGAATTCCCTTTATGTCTAATGTGTCATTTCTTGAGCATACATAAGTAATTGTTGCATGCATAGTAGGGTAATGAGATTATAAATATGTGAATGTTTGCATTTTGTGAGTTCAAGTGCATCATGAGATGGTTGAGAACCAATGAGAATGTAATAACCCTATATGTGCTTGTAAAAAGAGATAAGAACTTAGTGAAGTTAAAGAACAAGTGACATATGACATGAGGACAGTGTAATGTTGAGAATAAAAGCTAAAGTTAGCATGACGTATGACGTAAAGAACACTAGAGTTAGTGTAAAGACATAATAAAAGTAAAGAATGCAAAGAACACTAGAGTTAGTGTAGTGACATGGTCAAAGTAAAGAATGCATAGAACATGAGATTGAGACACAATGACATTCAACTTTAGAGCTAAGGGTCATTTGTGCATAAATTCCTTAGAGTTAAGGAACAGATTGAACTGAATATCCTTAGAGTTAAGGATTGATCATACTCGCTATAAGTCCTTACTCGAGGGTGGTTGTCCCGCCTCGGGCGATGCGCTTCGGAGTTTGTCATCACTGGGTTGGTGCTGTTCCCTAGAGGACGGTCCTAGCGGGAGGAAGCTGAGGGCCCGCGATCATGGATTTTGAGTTGGTGAGTTAATGAGGCGATACCCCTGGGTTAGCCTTGAGATTGAATGAAAGAGCAAGAACAAAGAATAAAGTACAAAGAACAAAGATCATGCATTCTTCATAAGTTATATTGAGCATCATTATTGATCGCATTGTTCAGGCATATTAGTTGTATTGTATAGTTGGCTACTTATCTGCTTATTCTTTCTATTATGCCTGAGTTAGACCTAGTGGAAAAGTCGGTGAAATTAGGACCGAACCCACTGGGAACTTCATTGTAGTTCTCACCCCACTATTTCCACAGAGCTGGGACCGAGCGAGCCGGCGAGTGACCACGGTAAAGGTATCGCGGCAGAGACAGTGACTACTCGAGTCGGGTTTACATTTTGTTAATAGCCTACCATGTATCTTCTTTCGTATTTGAAGATGTTTATGTATAAAGCAAATGAGAGAAAATAATGTAATGTTTCATTTTGAGCAAATGTAATGTGAAAGAGATGATGCAAAGAATGTAAAAGTTGAATGAAATGTATATGATCAAATTGAATCATAGTACTTGTGTAGTAGTTAGCTTCCTTTCTTTCACTCATGGCTATTGCTTACCCTTGTGTAAGCCGTTTGTGTATATTACCGCTAGTGTTTTTCTCTACTTGTAAATGCACAGGTGATGAGCCTTGGGCGGACAGGGGAAACTCTGTCCGTTCGGCGTCTGTTCGACGTGCCCGGGCCGGGCCAAATTGGTATCGGTCCCGGGGCGCGACAGATATTGTGACATTCTCTCAGTGTTTCCTTCTCTCAGTGTTTTCAAGCTTGGTGCTAGCTTATGTGTTGTATACTTTTAAAGAAAATGGTGATAGAAAAAAGGAATAAAAAGAAAAAAATTAGTCAAATTTGTTTTCAGTTGAGGTTTAAGTTGCTTATTATTTCTATGTCATATTTCTTATATTCCAGCTACTTTCTAGTGATTTATTTTGCATTAGTTTATGAATTTAAATATTATCTTGTGACTACTGCTTATCTCTGCACACGCTAAAATTATTTCTTCCCTAAAATGTTATCTCAGCTTTAAAAAGATCTTTCTACCTCCTCTTTGTTCTCACCCTTTTTTTTAAGATTAATGTTTGTTTTTTTACCTTTTTTCTCCTATTATTATTATGTTTGAGACATGATTTCTTCTTTTCTTTCTTTTTGTTATTTTTTTTAAAATTCAGTTGATTCTAATTACATTTCATTTGCTAATAATATTTTGCACTAATTTTGTTTGTGTCTGTCTTTCTTTAGTTTTTCTATTGCTAGAAAGTTTTCACTCCCCTATTATTTTTTATGGAAAAAATGACTAAACTCTACCAGACTTATATTTAGTTTAAATTTATACTCTAATGTTGTAGTTCTTTATTCTTTAGGCTCTGTTTGGTAATAGAATATCTAAGGAATAATGCATTCTATTCTTACTATTCTTCCAAACAAAAAAAAAAAGAATTGATAAGAATATTTAATTTTGGTCAAAATGGTTTATTCATTGCATTATCCCTGGGGCAATAAATGAAAAAGTAGCCTCATGAACCTCACCCACCTACCCCTGTTTTTCTCTTCTTTTTAATTTTTTCTTCCTTCCTCTCTTCTTTACTCCCACCTAACCCTAATCTCTTTGTTGAATACCTTTTTCTTACTCCTCTCCTCTTTACTCCTCAAGATGACAAAGAAGAAAAGTCTATATCCCTGGTCAGTGTAGATAAGTCACAATGGGGTGATGCCCTTCACACAACGATCACCGAGCAATTATGAAGTAATAGATAGGACTATGTAGTAATTAAAATTTATTTTTCTGAAAAATACTTGTCTTCGCAACTCCTACCCCTGTCACCCCCAATCACCGTCGACCGCCGTCTCTGCGGCCTCCCTGGTGTGTCCTAGGGCACAGGTGGCCGAGCCATACCACGCCACCACCTCCACCACCGTTCGTCGCCGCCTTCCCATCCTCTCAATCTCAAGTGAGTTCCCGTAGTCGACCCCATCCTTTCCGACCACCGCCAGCGTTGGAGCAAGCCAGTGAACCCAAGCCAAGCCCGAGTTGGCCTCGAGTTGGTACCGCACCCCGTCACCGCCTTCCGCCGCCGGTTAGCATGCGCAACGACCTCCCTCCAGTCGACTGCACCCCCTGCCGCCGGTGCACCCGCCGCCGAGCCACCGCCAGCCGGGCTTGGCCCTCTTTGCTCCCAGCCTGCCCAGTTAGGGATTTTTCCTTATGTTCTCACTGTTCCGGTGATTCATAGCTGATCTGACACCTCGGGAGGTGAGCACGCTGACCCCTGGACAGCACTGATCACAATACTCACCTGACTTGCTGTTGGAGAGGACAGCACTGATCACAATACTCACCTGACTTGCTATTGGAGAGGCCCGGATCATTGATTTCAGCCTTGTCGCTCTCGGTGTGCATTGTTCGCAGAACTTCAGCTTGCTTCCGCGCATTCCACAGCGATCCGCGGTGCTCCGGACAATGAGCACGGTCTCTACCTCGTCGAGACCTGTCAGCCAGTGTCTCAGCTGATCTTGAAGTACTCGGTTAGCGGTACAAAGCCCTAAAATTTCTTGTTTTGCATATATTATTATAATTATGAATAGTGGCTTTTATGCAATTTGTCACCTTGTAGCTGCTATGAGCAGCGTGTATGTGTGGAAGGTGACCTCTAGATTGATTGTCTAAGGTTCGAAACCTTTCGCGGAGACCGAATATTGGTCTCGATGCGCTTTTCGGCGAAATTCGCCGGCGGAATACAGTTTCAATTCGGATTTCATCCGATGCTGTTGGAATACGCTTGGTTTTGCTGCTGAGCCTTGTTGGCTGGTCGCCTACATCTTCTCAAGTGTTCGAAGATGATGGGTGTACAGCGAAGGGTCCCGGTGTCGAAATTGACACTTTCGAGAACCCGGATCGGAACGATTATCCGACAATAATCACTTCAACGTGATACCTTGTGGTTGCTGCTAGGACACCCAAAATGGTGTGTTTCGAGGCAGTGGGTGACTCCTGACATGAGTCGGTGACTTTCGGGACACTTCATGGGTCCCGACGGCGTCTCGATGTGATTTCCGAGACTTTCGGCGAGTTACGGAGATCGATTTTGCAAAATCGATTCCATGGGAAATCTTGGGATCTGTGAGTATTGTGTTTTGAGTCAGCAGGTTGGACTCTAACTCTGTGGACCCTTCGTAGGCTCGGTCGATGGTTCTGCACATCTTAAGGACATACACGTCAGAGATTCAAGTGGTAGTTCAATCCGAAGTCGGTCTAGTGGTGCACGTTTGGTGGCGTTCCCTCTGCCTTCTCTCTCTATATGCCTTGCATTACTTATGATTGTTGAGCCTAGCACTATATGACTTTATTGCATGTTGCTCTACTCAATTACTTTTACATTCGTTTATTATGATCTAGAAGTAGAGCGATTATTTACTGTACCCGTGGATTTGTGGCATCCATTGTGACCTAGTTGGTCGGTTCTATGACTCTCGTTGTTCGATGACCTATTCGGTCGGTATACCCTAAGGGGTTTGATTGTTGGCTACTTGCCAACTGCTATTGATCATATTTGCATCGATCGTCATTGCTCGTACGCATTTCACGTACACCAGTGGTTTGGCCACCGCAACGGTGTGTTCTTTTTCGAAAAAGCAGTCGGACTTCCGACCCATGAGCCCAGGAGCTTATGCTAGGGTTATATGCTATTTAAAGCAGCATGGCACTTACCTGAGGTCTTTAGATCGACATAGCGAATCTAGATTGCGTACTTTGGGACTATTGTCCGGTTGATGCAATTTACTTATAGTGGCGGTAGTTGTACATGTATCTTACTTCATCTTTTACTTTGCTACTGTATTACTTTTCACGGCTATACTTTTGGTTACCAATGAATACACTCGCCCTCGTCGGCTTGCGGTACCCACTAGGAGACCTTTTTTGGTTTCTCACCCCCCCTCCCCTCCCTAAAAAAAAAAAAATTTGGTGATCTTGGAGGTACAAGTCGGGACGAGGCGTGAGGCACGTATCTACCGAGCGTTAGAGGTCCCGGCTTGGTGGCATTTGGTTCTAGACTTGCCCTTTCTTTTTTATGAATAATTAGACTATTGTAGTTCATCTTGATTTGAATCGAAGGTGATTTCGTTTTGAGATTTCAAATAAAGTTATTATGGAAATCGTGTGTCACGCCTGGGACCCAGCGGAAGCCCGCCCGGTGCGTGTCCAGACCCGCCATATGCCCACAACATATAAGGCGTATACAACAATACAATAAATAAAACAAGGAAAGATAAAAACATCTAGTATGATATCAAAGCATAAATACAACTAATCTCTAGAGACAAATAGGAATGTAAAGCCAAACAACTATAATAATCCATAAAGTAATATATACATCTCACAATATCCACATGAATAAAACTAAGTACAAAAGTGGTGGTCTCTATACATTGGGTACAAAACGTCTCTTTCTCCAACTAACACAACATGAGAAATGACCACCTAGTAGAAATCTCCTGGCTAGTCTAGCTAGATGCGACCCCCTGCCGCAATCCCTAGTCTCTCCCGGAGTGAATGGCTCTGTAAACAAAAACGTCAACAAAATGGGAATGAGAACTATTAGTCAATAATTCCCAGTGGGTAAGCTACCGACATCAGCGAAATACACCACTAGGTCATGGAGGCATGAGTAGTATAATGTAACTAAAATAAGCAACATGTAAAATAAGCAAGTATTAATTTACTAAGCTACTATCCCTCTAATTAGTATGATATTCAACAAGTAATACTGCTATTCTATCATGAATGAGCAATGTCCAATGAGTCCACTAATATGCACTAAGCATGTCCACTGAATCCAACTAATATGCACTAAGCATGTCTAATGAATCCAACTAAAGCACACTATCTAGCAGTGATTGTCATATTAATTGTTTAAATGTCATTTTTCAATTCCAATCTAGGACCTACACAAGTATAGTCCTGCTTGCCCCGCCTAATGGCCCGTGATAGTCCAACATTCCTCGTCTAGGAATGAGCCTGTCCCACGTTGACCCAGTAGGCGCCCAATCCCGTGCGGGCGAGCTTATGTCACGTAGGCTAACTCCGAAGTGCCGGCTTGTAGGGAGCGACCCTCACAAGCATGTGCGAATGAGCACAATGGCAAGCAAGCGTGATCATCCATCTCAAGTCCACGGTCGTCATGTCTAAAACATAGTACAAGTACTAGCAACCCAAAGGTCTATCTCTATGTCATAGTATAAAGGTTTAACCGTTTACTGAGTCAAATTGTCACTTTATGACATTAATGTTCTCCATGTCTAGCACATGTCCTTGTTCATAAGCATGTAAAAGCTTGTTATTTTACTAAATATAACATGATTTCCAACATGGTATAAAGATGCCATTTTACATGCAAATTTACTATACAATTCTCTCTCTCTACTACATAGAGGCTATAATTATGACATGTAACACATAAGCTTTAAGCATTCAAAAATTTATTTTTGCTCTATCTAGCATGAATATACATGATTTTCCATCTTAAACCATAAGAAATAAGATAGGAGGAGTTCACCCATTTCGGCAAGGTCAAACCCACCGGATACCCCTCGAAACCTCTTTATTTGTGCGAACGAGGTTGTCCACAAGCCTCCTAGCTCCCTAACAAAAATTCCAAAAGGGTTAGAGGCTTCGAACGAACACTCCACGAAATCCTCAAAAAATCAACCCATAAATAGGTAGAAAAATACCTTAAGTGGTTGAGAACTCTTCCAAAATCCAAATGAAGGCTATGATGCTTCAATTCCAACCTTAAGGAAGGTGTTTAAACCAACAATTAAGCCTCATTGGTTCTACCAAGAGAAACCCTAAATAAAATCCTAGTTTTTCAAAACTAGCTTTTCATCCCAAAAATCCTCTCCAAGCACAATCAAAGGAAGCAATCAAAGCTACTAACCTCTTCTCAAGCTCCAAACCAAGCTAGAAGATGCTAGGGTTGGAGATCTTTCCTCAACAAAGCTCTAATCCTTCACTCCAAAACTTCTCCAAGGTCCAAGTAACAACACCCATGAAGAAGAAGCAAAAGGAGGAGATCAATCCATAAAATCTCTCAAGAAAAGGAGAAGAAATCAAGAGAAGGGAGAGGAGATGTTTACCTCTCTTCTCCTCAGGTTCCAGCACAAAAGAACTCCTCATGGGGGTGTGGGGGATTATATAGAGATGTAACAATCCCAAAAAGACCCCTCAAAAACAAGCAGTCTGCGAACTGCACTGCGTATCGGTATGCGAGCTAGAGTACCAGTGCCCGGCAGCCGAACGCGCAAACGCGAGCCTCTGTCAAGCGAGCAGCTTGCAGTGTACAGGTACCCGCGCGATGCAATACCGGTACTAAGCTCCAGTACCGGTACTCGGGCAAGTCAGTACCGATACTCTGCCTCACAGAGCTCAAACCCGAGAGCACCCCTCTCAATCGCGCGACAAGGTTCCGGTACCTCTCTGTGGTACCGGTACCCAGCACCTCAAAACTTGTAGTTTGGAGGTTTTGGTGCTAAGTACTCACCCTCGCTCTTCAAGACGCGAGTGAATAAGTCGGAACACAGTCTACTACCCTCAAACACACCAAGAGTAGTACTAAATACTATTCGAACACTAGAACCTTACAATTTGCTAAAGTTCAGTGTGCTACATTCTCCCCTCCTAAAAAGGAATTTCGTCCGCGAAATTAAAAATCAAATACCTCAAGATTCAATCTGAAAAAGATAGGGATAGCGCTCTTGCAGCGCGCTCTTCAACTCCCACGTGGCCTCGCGTTTATCATGGTTACTCCAAAGAACCTTCACATACAGAATATCACGATTCTGAAGTTTCTTCAGCTCGCGAGCCAACATCCTCATAGGTTGCTCTTCAAAGCTCAAGTTATCCCTTAGCTCCAACGGCATAGCATTCAAAACATGAGCTGGATCGAAGATATACTTCCGGAGTACCGAAACATGAAATACATTGTGTACTCCCGATAGGTTCGGCGATAGAGCAAGCCAATATGCTACCAGGCCCACACATTCTAAAACCTCATAAGGTCCAATAAACCGAGGGCTCAACTTTCCCCGTATGCCAAATCTTCTAATCCCCTTTGTCGGCGAAACCTTCAAGAATACATGATCTCTAACTTGGAACTCCAAATCTTGTCGACGCTTATCCGCATAGCTCTTTTGTCTACTTTGAGCTCCCATCAATCGCTCTCAAGGCGAACCTTACCTTCTGCTTCCTGGAGCACATCAGGGACTAAAGCCAATCTCTCACCAACTTCATTCCAATGAAGAGGCAATCTATATTTCCATCCATAGAGTGCTTCAAAATGTGCCATTTTGATGCTTGCTTGATAACTATTGGTATAAGCAATCTCTACCATAGGTAAGTGCTGTGACCATCCTCCCTAGAAGTCTATCACGCACGCTCGAAGCATATCCTCTAGAGTCTGAATAGTACGCTCAGCTTGCCCATCACTCTGAGGGTGGAAAGCAGTGCTAAAGTCCAATCGAGTGCCTAATGCATCCTGCAGACTCCTCCAAAAGTGTGATACAAATCGGGAATCTCGATCAAATACTAGAGAGGTAGGCACTCCGTGAAGTCGCACAATCTCATCCAAGTATAGTTGTGCGAGTCTCTCTCCTGTCCAAGTCGTGTGAATAGGAATAAAATGAGCCAATTTCGTCAACCTATCCACAATCACCCAAATAGCGTCATACCTGGCCTGTGAACGGGACAATCCCATTACAAAGTCCATGGTGATTTTCTCCCACTTCCACACGGGAATAGATAAATTTTGAAGTTTCCCCACGGGCAATTGGTGCTCAGCTTTCACCCGTTGACAAGTTAAACATCAAGCCACAAACTCGCCAACGTCTTTTTTCATTCTGGGCCACCAATACAATAGCTTGAAATCCTTGTACATCTTTGTACCTCCCAGATGTAGAGCATAAGGTGCACGGTGAGCTTCTAAAAAAATATCCTCTTTAATTTTCGATTCCGCCAATACACAGATCCGATCGCGAAACCACAATAATCCTCGATCATCCACAAGAAAGTCACCGGTGTAACCATTAACCATTTTTGCTCGAATCTTTTGCAACTCCACATAGTGACTTGCTATTCTTTAATCCTTTCCAATAAAGTAGGTTACACCACTAAAGCCATCAATCTCAAAGGTGTATCCGGAGCCACCACCTCCAACTCCAACTGTTTCATCTCTTCAATCAATGGTGGTTGCGAGGCTACAAGTATAGCCAAATTCTCCGTCGACTTTCGGCTCAATGCATCCGCCACCACGTTAGCTTTTTCCGAGTGGTAGAGAATCATCAAATTATAATCCTTGAGCAACTCTAGCCATCTACGCTGCCTCAAGTTCAGCTCCTTCTGAGTGAAAAGATATTTCAAACTCTTGTAATCCGTATATACTTCACACCGCTCGTCATAAAGATAATGACGCCATAACTTTAATGCAAAGACTACGGCCGTCAACTCCAAATCATGAGTAGGATAATTCTTTTCATATTCCTTCAATTGGTGAGAGACATACGCGATCATCTTTCCATCTTGCATCAAAACACATCCCAATCCATTAAAAGATGCATCACTATAAATCACATACCCTGCTCTAACAACTGGCAAGGTCAAGATCGGGGCGGTCGTCAACCGTTCTTTCAACTCTTGGAAGCTCCTCTCGCACGCATCATTCCATGCGAACTTAGTGCCCTTGTGCGTGAGCCGCGTAAGGGGAGTAGATAACTTAGCAAACCCCTCGACAAATCTCCGGTAGTAGCCGGCTACTCCAAGAAAACTCCGTATCTCTGTGACATTGGTCGGTCTAGGTCAATCCTTGATAACTTCAATCTTTCTAGGATCCACGGCTATACCAGATCTCGAGATCAAATGTCCCAAAAATGCCACTTCTCGAAACCAAAATTCGCACTTTCTCAACTTAGCAAAGAGCTTCTTTTCCCGAAGCATTTGAAGCACCAATCTCAAATGTCCTTCATAATCCTCGTTACTTTGGGAATAGATCAAAATGTCGTCGATAAACACCACGACGAATCTGTCTAGATAAGGCTTAAAAATAAGGTTAATTAGATCCATAAAAGCTGCCGAGGCATTAGTAAGCCCGAACGTCATGACGGTAAACTCATAATATCCATACTGTGTTCTATAAGCCGTCTTCGACACATCTTTAGGCATGATTTTCAACTGGTGGTATTTCGACAGCAAGTCGATCTTGGAATATTCCCTTGACCTTTGAAACTGATCAAATAAGTTGTCAATCCTCGGCAACGCGTACTTATTCTTGATCGTGACTTTATTAAGCTCACGATAGTTCACGCATAAGCGAAGTAATCCGTCCTTCTTCTTGACGAACAAATCGGTGCTTCCCAAGGCGAGACGCTCGGTTGAATAAAATCCTTATCCAACAAATCCTGCAGCTGTACCCTCAGCTCTTTTAATTCAGCGGGTGCTATCTTATAGGGCGCCTTCGAGATTGGGGTAGTGTGAGATCCCTGGTGTTTGGCTGTGGGGGCTTGTCGACAGCTCTGAAGAGTGTTGGGACAAGTCCGAGTCGCGTTGGCGTCAAATAGACGCAAAACGGACTCCGTGCGACGCGAGGGCAGCATTCAGCGAAGGAATCTGCGAAACAGCAGATTTTCCTGCTTGCTGTACCGGTACAAGTGTATGCTGTACCGGTACAACCAGCGCGGGGAATGCTTGCTGTACCGGTACAAGNTTTATGTACATAGTTGTTTAACTCGCCAGTGCGAGTAGTTTTGTATTTTGGATGCTAGCTATGTATATGAAACTCAGTTATTTAGTTGTTCTTGAGCAGCTCTATGCTACTGTTGTAGTATCGTTTTTCTACAGGTACTTTGACGCTTCGTATACAGGGAAAATTCCTTTGTATACGGCGGATTTGTCGACGTGCCCGGGGAATGTGATATCCGGGGCGTGACAGGTAGTCCCAGGGAAAAGATCTACCATAAACTCTATCTCCTTATCAAGTGGCATACGCGGTAGCTCCGCTGGAAACACATCACAAAAATCCCGTACCACCGGAATATCCTCAATCCTAGAGGTATCATCACTCCTCAATACAACACTAGCCAAAAGGGTACACAACCCCTTCTAATCAATTGCCTAGCTCACGAAGAGCTAATCATCATCGCAAATAGCGAGCTCTGACATCCCTTGAAGACCACTTCCTCCTGACCCCCAATTCTCTAAAAGTTACCGTTCGATTCTTGCAATCGATTGTGGCAAAATATTTGATAAGCCAATTCATACCCAGAACCACATCGATCTCTCCAAGCTTATGCAGCGCCAAAAGATCCACGGGCATAATCCAATCACCCACCCGAACAGGACAACTGAAGCAAAACTCCCGAATATTCAAAGTGTGGTCGGGTACAACAATATGTCTCGGATGCAACAAAGGTACAAATGGGATGCCATGCAACTCGGCAAACAGCCAATCTATGAATGAATGCGATGCACTGGTATCGAATAAAGCTCGAACTCTTTTGTCATTTAATAAAATGATACCTGCTACCACATGCTCGGCTGCAGCCGCCTCCTCGGTCTGGGCCGCGTACATGTGCCCTCTCGGAGTCTGTCGTGACCCCTCAGTCTGACACTGGACGAGTGGCCGCCCAGACTGGTAATGCATCGATGGAGTCCCCTGGCTAGAAGACGGTGAAGCCTGTGCCAACGCAGATGACGACACTGGTAGCGAACCCCTCGAGCAATCGGTCTGAAAATGGCCCTCCTGGCCACACAGATAGCACCTGCCCCTACGTCGTGTGCACTACTGTGGAGAATGAGGACCACCACAGATCACACAACGCGCAGCCTGGCGACTATCAAATCCTCCACACTGCGCGGACGAGCCACACCCTCGGGACTGGCTCCTCGGGTGTCTCGGCGGCCTCCTAGAGTGCATCTGGCTACTACTCCCAGCCGCTCGTCTCTTTCCTACCCTTGTCCATGCCTTCTCTTTGCTCTTGTACAGCCTCCGTGCCTTTCTCCACAATAAGTGCGCGGTTTATCACTTCCCGATACGTCTCCAGATTCAACGACTGGACGAAGCGAAAGATGGATGGTCGGAGAACTCTCACTCGTAAATACAGGCCTTGTCCTCATCATCCCTAATCACAAAGGGAAGACAGTGAAGGTGCCGGGAGAACTCGCACTCGTACTCGGCTACAGTCCGATCTCCTTTGCGCAAGTTGCGCAAATCCTTTTCCATCTGTCTCTTGACACTTTCCAAAAAATAAGTCGACAATAACAGCTCCTTGAACCGCTTCCACGTGATACCTGACAGATCCGTGTTGGGGTTATCCCGGATGTCTGCCCACCAACGGTAGGCCTCGCCATCTAGGTGGTGAGTGGCGAGCCAAACTCTGTCACGCTTCTCCACAAAAGTGTCGTAGAATAATTTCTCTATGTGCATGAGCCATTTCTCCACGATCCAGTGGTCGGCCTTCTCTCCATCGAAGATCCGAGGATTACACCTCCTGAACTCGTTGAGGCGATCCATGAGCTGGTCCCGCTCCTCTCCAACGACCATCATAGAGAAAACTGCCCCCGCCGGAGGCACCTGAACCGGTGGTGCCGCTACAACCTCCTCCCGGGGCTCAGCGATAGGTGTAGCTCTAAATTTACCGGGCACAGGAGACGACCCCCTCGCTATCACCTCCTTAACTGGCACGGGTGGTGGAGGATCCTGAGTCTCCTTAGAAGCTGTCTGCTGAAACAACAGATCCTCAAGTCGCTTCATCCGTGCCTCTTGCCGGCGAGCCGCATCGGCTTGTTGCTGAGCCGCCGCCGCCGCCTGCTGTGTCACCAAGTTCGTTAGAATAGAGAGTTGTGTCCTCAACTCACAGACCTCACTAGATCCAGAGGTAGCAGAGGTTTCCACCTCCTCAAAATTTGTCGCATTATCCTCTCCCCCTGACTTAGAGTGAGTCGTCGGCATCGCAAGCTATAACATCATAAAAGCGCAAGTTAGTAAAACCCACGCTATCAGAACCCTACTCAAAGGAAGCAACACTCCAAATCATGTGAAAGTAATGAAGTGTGCCTCACTACGAACTTCCGATGTTACGTTGTCGGCAGCCAACGTAACCCTCCGCGAAGTTAGAAGTTATACACTTCAATTAAACTCCAATATTTTAGAGTTAATTCAAAACCCAATCATAATAGTTTCGCTTACAAGTCAAATAGACCCCATCTCTCACGAGGCTATTTCCTATAGTCCAACCGGCCTAAAATTTGCTAGGTCCACTAAGACTCAAGCCTAGGCTCTGATACCAATATAATCTGTCACGCCCGAGACCCAGCAGAAGTCCGCCTGGTGCATGCCCAGATCCACGATATGCCTACAACATATAAGGCATCTACAACAATACAAAAAATAAAACAAGAAAAGATAAAACATCTAGTATGATATCAGAGCATAAATACAACTAATCTCTAGAGACAAATAGGAAAGTAACGCAAAACAACTATAATAATCCATAAAGTAATACATACATCTCACAATATCCACATGAATAAAACTAAGTACAAAAGTGGTGGTCTCTATACATCAGGTACAAAACGTCTCTCTCTCCAACTAACACAAAAGGAGAGATGACTACCTAGTAGAAATCTCCTGGCTAGTCTAGCTAGATGCGACCCCTGTTAGATGTATGCCCTAGAAGCCAACCAGGCCGACACATGTATTCTTTCTAGGACATAAATTTGTATTTGACTTTAAAATATTATGAATAAATTTGGATTCTTATTTTCATTCATGTTGTGTATGTGTCCATGAATCGTCCAAGGAATTAATAATATAATGACATATATTCTCAAGTGTTGAGAATTTGAGACATGTGTCATTAGTGGTTAATTTCTAAATGCTCCCGATCAATGGATCATCACGAGGACGGTGATTGATCCGGTAAGATTGGTGCATAGGTCGCTTCCCTTTTTGGGTAGACGGGTCTCGAGTCGACAGTGTGGGGACACTGAAGCGAATATGCAGGTGGTTGTTAGAGAACAAGGATACCGAGCATGACCAACGCGAGAAGTCACTTGGATGTCTACTCACTCGTCAGTGACTTACTCAATGTTGCAGTAGTGTGACTAGTCCTTTGACCTGCGGTACCTCGGCTATTCACAATGAGGTTATTGTAGTTTGACTGTACATACACTTGGTCCCTAGCTATTCGAGTCCTTGCGGTGCATGTTGGCTGCAGTAGGTTCATTGTAGGAATAGGGTGCGCACTTAGATGGAATCTATCTCCCTTGGTAGATAGGGGTGTTAGTCCTATGTGATTTATGAGAGCGAGTTTAAAAAACCTTGGCCAGGGCAGAGTTAATAGCGGAAAAGGGTTTACGATATTAGAAACTCGAGTCGAATAAATTTAACATATAACAGACGATGGGGTTTGACGAGTTATTCCATAACCTCCGTCTAGTCGGGACTCATGATAGAAGGATTGTATCACACGATAACTGCACCAAGAGGTTCAGTATTTCATTCTACTGGAATGCCACTACATGCTGCTAGGCATCACTGGTAAATTGTGAGACTCATGAGAATTATCTAGATGATCGATAATTCTCATTGGGTTGAGTTGGAATTGTTTCGATCCACTGAAAGGAGAAGTTTCAGTGATATTGTTGATAGTGATCAAAATACATCTCACTACCAGATAGAATAGAACCTATAGGGTCACACACATAAGAGGTTGTGATTGATCGGCTAGCTAGATAGCGATTATTGAATCGTCGGAGGACCTAATTGTCAATATGTTGATAATTGGACTAATTTATAATTGTTACAAATTAGTGGTATTAAAGTATAAATATTACAAGAGAGGACTTACTAATAGTTAGTAAATTATAAGAGGACTTATGTGCAAATGTTGCATTATTAATTTGATAAGATCAAATTAATAAAAAGTTCAAGTCGAATCAAATTAGGATTTGATCGATCTAACCAACTAAGAAAATGATAAATTTAAATCTAGATTTGTACTTATCCTTAATTGTTATTATATTATTAGAAAAACGATTATATTCCTCTATATGAGCCCAGAACAGCAAGCTGGCAGCTTCAGCCTACAAGGGTTCAATATAGAAATTAACCCAATTTTCAAGTCCAAATGCAGTGAAACTTCACACAACTCACCTCAAAAGGCTAAAGAGAAATTCCCCGGGTTCCTTACTAAATTTGAGCTCAAAATGATCACCAAAAAGCCTTCACACCAATTCGGACCCAACTTCTGGATGCCCAGAACCTGCATCTAGAACTTCAGCACTTAAGCAAAAATGCAACTCAGCTCAAAGCTAAGAATATCCACTTTGAATTCCTGTAGAGAAGGGTCTAAAACCTCAATGAATAAGTAGGGGATCACTCCATAACCAGTAATAGGCACGCCATCAAAATCTAGATTCAAAAATTTAAGATTTTGTATCAAAACCTCAAAAATCAACATATATAAGCTTAATTATCCAAATCTGAGTTAAAACTCACCTCTCAAATCTCAAATTCAGGTGGAAAAAGCTTCTAAACCAGTAAAGGATGATGGAAAACTAATTCCCACATCAAAAATCTAGCTCCCAAAGCATACGGATCCATAAACACCAAGAAAACCTCAATTTCAGCTCAAGAATACCAAAATCTCAAGAAAACAACAATTTGATCATACTAACCTCAATTACTTGCTGCTAAATTGGCTCCACACACTCTCCCATGAGTCCACAATCCTCCAAATCAAGTTTCATAGAATTCGGATGCTCCTAGACTGCACACGAGCCAAAACTCCAAAGATCGCTATTGGATATCTGCAGAATTATAAGCTTCCAAGGTCCAAAAGTGGAGTTGAGAGAGATTGGAGGGGTTATTTGCAAAAATGCAGGGTTTCCTGTGAAACAGAGGAGAAAAGGGTTCAAGAGGGTCGTCCAAATCCTTTTATAGAAGTAGGGGTTAGGTGCAATAAGCCTCAAGAACAACCTGTGCTAACTTGAACTACTGCAGGAAATCCAAGATTCGAACGCCCTAAACCCAGTTCTGGGCGTCCAGAACTTTCATCCTGCACGACTCAGTCCTCGGGTTCTCCGTCTGGCGGTCTGGTGTGCCCTAAAATGGTCTGGCGGATCTCACCTACCACACTCACGTGTCAAAAGGATCGATATTCACGAAGTGAACTTTCGGGCCCAACTTCTGAGCGCCCTAAACTAGGTCCGAAATGACTTCAGCATCTAATACAAAACAACACTCAGGATCTGGGCGCTCTAAACTATTTCTAAGTGCCCTAAACTGCCAAAACTTCAATCTTGGCTTATTTAAGTGCGTCGAGTCCGTTTTAGCATCCATTTCGTGCTAAAACGACTCCGACTCGTCCCGACACTCTACAGATGTGTCGACTAGTCGCTGATACTGTAGTCATTCCATTAACCAAACCCTAGGGACATTACAACAAAGCACCGATAGCAATCCGATTGCCCAACAGAGCCATCGGAGCGAGCTAATTGCCATTCGATCCGGTAAAAAGGAAATCATGGAAATCCTCATCGGAGGAGTCGCACACAAGAGAAAAGGAGTCCTCAGAGGAGTGAATGGGACACTTAGGAAAGAGATAGAAAAGCGAGGAGAGAGAGAGAAAGATAGGCATATAGGGAGGATGAGAGGGACAGAGTCGGTGAGAGAGAAGAGAGGGAGAGATGATGAGATCAAGGGGATGTTTAGAGAAGAAGTAGGGGTAGGGAAAGAGTGGAAGAAAGAGAGAAAGAAAGAGAGAGAGAGAGAGAGAGAGAGCCAGGAGGCAAAGCGAGAGAGAAAGAACTATCGGAGGAGTCAAGGGGGTGCCTAGAAAACGGTAGGCGCGCGAATAGGGGAGAAAGAAAGAAATAGTCGAAGAAAGAAAGAGAGAGAAAAGGAGAGGAGAGAGAAAGAGAGAGACAAGAGGCAAGCGAGAGAATGCCAGTGGCCAAAAAAAAAGAGTGCCAAGTAAACAAAAAAAAAAATGCCAAATAATAGATTGTATAGATAGATATGCAGGACTCGAATCCTGATTTTTTGGTTAGCCCATTGTAAGGCCCTAAAAATAATGAATTTCATTTTCATGTTTGAGTAGTGCTATGCTCTTCGAAACAAAGAGCATGGTGGTGCTAATCCGGGAGTTGATTCAGCTCACCAAATCAGGAAAAATAAACTCCTTTATGTTTAGAATATTAATTCACCAAATTCCAAATACAATGATACAAATAATCTATAAACCAGTGACTCTAAAATATATATTTATACTCCCTATCAATCAATCATAAAGAAAAAACCTTGTTTAAAAATAAATACTTTTGTCTTCTAATAATATTATCTTTTTATGTTCCTATTGTATTGACATCTATGATGCGGAGGCTTATAACTAGCTCGTACACGCGCTCACAAATGCCATCTGAGTTTGTTAACATATCAACAATATATAAAGGTAACATTATAGAAAATACATCACATTACAAGAAAAAAAATAAAAATCACTAGAGGTTTATTATTGGACAGAACTCATAATCCGTGCTATCTCCACTTGCAAAATAAGCACAGCTAGCATTTCTCTTAACTGGTCCCCAGCTGAAAGGGATTAAAAAGCAGAAGTGTTGAGTCATACATCTTCCAACAATAAATTGAAGTGAACGAGTCAAGAAATCCCTTACTTAGCTTGCACTCATTTGAGAATCAAGCAACTCAGTAAACATATATTTTTATGCACTGTTCTAGGCTATTGATTAGGTATCCATCCATAAGTAAATCCATACAAAAATTTGCTATTGTTCTAACTCATTCTAAGATATCCCTTAATTCAGGAACAACAAGAAAAAAGTAATGTCCCAACCCCCAGAAATTTAGTTCCCAAGAGAAACGCCACCTTAGAAAAGTCCTCCTGAAAAGTCATGTACACATGAAGGAATTAAAATGCCAACACCTACTGATCAACTATCTGGATATACTAATAGCAAACACTGAAGATCTCATAAAAAGTAAATGGACAGATGATCATGTTCGAAACAACTGCAGCACATCTACCAGACTTTCTTATTAACCTCGTCACTTGTTCTCGATTCACAGATAGATAACTGTTCCCAGTTAGAGAACAGTTCAAGTTCATACCGAAGACACAAGTTGGTGCTAACTCTAGCAGTAAACGATGTGAAATAGCTAGGTGAGCACAACCCCCAACTAAATATTACCACAATTTCAAATTAGAAGAAGAGAGAACCTTCGTGTCATCACAGGACAAATTAATACGACCATCTACATTCCAATCCATAGCCTTGATTAGCAATATGGAGAAGTAAGTTTGACTAAAAATCACGACAGCATGCTATGAGTATGCTTATTAGTATAGGCACGGAAGGACATATGTAAACGTAAGTGAACATAACATGTCAATTCATGTTACCATGACATATGATGCATTTATGACTGATTTGTTTCTTTAAGCTCGAACTTCCCAATCACAGATAAGACTCCAAATAATAAATACCACAGCCCATTGTTAAGCTACCAGCAAATGTTCACTCTTTTTTGACAAAAAAAAACCCTGTCCGCCAATCATATTCTCAGACAGAAGGCAAAAAGCCGAAGTGTAAACTTAGTCCACATTTGAATTCCACTTATGTTTCTTTTGTCTTCTTAAATTCAAGATTCTATGTGATTAAATGTTATGGTAGACAGAATTGACTCATTGATTAGCTTTCTAACTCAGCTTTTTTCTTTTCAGGAGAACAAGAATGATAAGAAGTTTCTTCTTAATTTTTTGTTTCTTGTCGACAAACAAACAAACAAACAAACAAACAACATACATACATATGACAACAGCCGCATAAAATCTGACAACAGAAGAAAAGGTAAGTTCTACAATACAGGGCCTTAATAATTGGGTAAAGCTTCCTATATTACTTCTGCCAGATGTTCCAGTAACAAGTAACTACAGAAGAGTTGTTAAGGATAACCTGGAAGCACAATACTTTAACAACAAATCCAATTGAAAAACCTTAGATGAAGATATCTTGCATGAAATGATTAAGCACTTCCTTTCTATGGTAACTATTATGACCTCCACAAGTCCTCACGAGAAAGCAGGTTTTCTTCGGCTCTCAAAAGTTATTTTTCTTTGATAGATTCTACAACTGATCATCATACTTCTAACATTTAACCAACAATCTTTTTACCACCAGAGGTCAAATCTTCCGATTTCAAGCAATGAAAATTACACATGGAATACAAGCATAATTCTCATGACATGCAATAGTTCAGTATGCAGTCATTCTATAAGATGAAACATACACATTAAGATCTTAAGATAACCTCACTGGAAAGTACAATGTATCCCTTTTTAGTTAGACCCTACTATTAATGTAGAGCATGTTTTGAAGAGGATGAACAGATAAAACAGTATGTCAGGATGAAGCTCTTATCTCCAAATCAATTAATAAAACAATCAAGGTAATTCTACCCACGAGTTGCATTGTTTCGAAGTAGGCCTAAGGTTTTTCTATCTATTCCTCTCCTATTATTCGATCACATTATTAGTATACCAAAAGAATATCCTCCAAAAATCAATTCCACCAAAACTCCCCATTAACGCGTATAATTCATCTGGACTAGTTGAATAAGAAATCAAATTGACTTCAACTCTACTTTGAGGTTTGAAAGCTTCAAAGTGTACTGTCACATCCAAGAACCTTATGTATATCACTAGAGGAAATTGCCAAACTTCAACAATGACAATACTCAGCAATTATCTCTTATCACAAACCCATATACATAACTAGAATGCTAGACAGCATTTAACATCAGTTAATAAGAAACAAAATATTATAGAAGTACATTTTCCTGGCTTGTCTGATCATGATAAACAATCTAAGGAAAAAGGACGAAAATAATATCCGTAAAATTGGAATATTAATACCAACAAATTCCTGAAGACATAAACAATCAACTAGATAGTATACAGGACAGAGAGTTTTGTAAGAGAAAATATAGACAAGTTTAACTGATTTATATAACAAACAGGATTGCATCACACTGAATATTAGGAAAGCCACAAAGAGGGAGGCGAATTCAGTTTCTGGCAACATGAAAAGCATTCCTTGGATTTTACAGTAGTTATGAAAACAAGTCAAACACTTTGGCAAACTATAAAACTGCAAAAGCATCTCAGTAAAAAAAAAAAAAAAAAAAAGGAACACAGAGTAACCAGCACACAAAGTTATCTACTCTTTATAAGATGTCAATCAAGAAATGATCATTGGTAACTATATATCAAATATGACTATCACGGCATAAGCTTTCCATAACATTTCTCTTTGCAATTTGCCATCGGCACTAAGTTAAATGCTTAATTATCTAACAAAAAACAGATTCGCTAGATAGACAGTTGAGTACCATATGCATTTCCGACTAACGAACTTCATAATTCGCAACAATCTGCCCTACTAACTCTTTAAACAGGGAAAGCCTTCTCCATTGAGAAGAAATAGTCTCCATGCTAATTCATACACCACCAGGTTTACCGAAATCCACAGAAAACGAATGCTAACAAGTAACTGCAACACAAATTCAACCTTGCTTCCATATGTCTTCGTCAAATACATTTCTTGCTTTCAAAGAACCAACAGTAAACAGTGGAGGTTAAAATCTACCATATGCATGCAAAAAATGCAATCATTCTTCTATATGTTGATAAGGAGAGCATTAGTAAAAAGAACAGAATAAGAACTCTCTCGGAAACAAAAGGAAATTAAATTAGAGATCAGAACACAAGATAACTCAGATTAAATTAGAGATCAGAACACAAGATAACACCTTTCCACCGAATTCATCACATCTGCATTCTTCCACAACAAAGCAAAGCACACCACAAAGCCAACCCTACCACATTCTACAATTACAAGCACCGAAGTTATAAACCCGCCATTGATCCTTCGATTCCTCTTCTTAAATTAGAGCAACACAAAACACATAAACACCAAGTTAGCATTACAGAAATCTAAAATCCCGATCACACAAACCCGACCTCCGCGAACTGCGGCCTCACCTTGGGAGGCCTGCCACGCGGCCTCTTGGCCCCGGCGCCGTCCTCCGCCGTTTCTGCCGCCTCGGTCGACGCGGCGCCGTTCTTCGGGGGCCGGCCCCGGGGCCTCGACACCTTGGCGGGGGCGAGCGGGTCCCGCGGCTTCGGGGGCCGGCCGCGGGGCCGCCGAGGGCCGGGGGCCTTCGGCTTCGGCGGCCGCCCGCGGCCGCGCCTCGGCGGCGCCCCGGCGTCATCGGCGGCGGCGGAGGGCGCGTAGTTCCCGTTGGGCATTCGGACGATCTCCCCGTCCTCGACCATGCGGGCGAGGTGCGCCCCGAGCGAGGCGTCGTGCGACGGGGACAGATCGCCGCCACGCGCCGCGTCGACGTGCTTCGAGATCGCGGATCTGGGTAAGCCCTCCGCTCCGTCTAGGGTTGAGGTCGCGAGCGCGTCCATTATCATCTGCGCGAGACAGAGACGGAGAGGGGGTTACGGATTCGCAGATTAGGGTTAGGGTTTAGAGATTTAGAGAGAGGGAGAGGGAGCTAGAGGGAGAGAGGAAGAAAAAGACCTGGGGATAGGAGCCTGGATGCGGAGAAGCAGCTTCGTCAGTGGGAGTGGAAGTAGCCATTGAGAGGGATTGAGAGAGAGAGAGAGAGAGAGAGAGAGAGAGGGGTGTGTTGGTGCTGGGCGTAAGTGACGAGGAAGGGAAAGGGTGGTGGAGTCCGTGGGGTTGGGAGTTGCGACAGCTGAAACTAAAACGGGGTTGGACGCGCGTGCGGGCCTAAACACGATCTTGCCGACTGCTGACCTTCCGGTGGACAATCGATCAGATCCTGTGCGCTAATCCAGACAGAACATTTATTTCGGCTAAACCTGTTCTGCCACGTCAGCAGTAAATTGGACCAGTTAAAATGCGAATGGATTGCATGTCAACATTAATTAAATTTTTTTTTTTTGGGTAAATTATAATGATCCTCCATAAAATTTTATTTGGATTACCAAATTTTAATTTCTTTCCACCAAAGTACTGAATTTTAATTTTAATTTTACTTAAATTACTGTTGAGTTTTAATTAAATTACTGTTCAAATTCTAATTAATTTTCTCAAGAGATTATGATGAGATGTAATTTAGAAAATAAGAAATGACATGAATTAAACTTTTTATATTTTTTTTTAGAAATAAACTTAGTTGGAAATATGAATCAACTAGAATTCGAACTTGGAATCTCGGATATCAATTATCAAATTCTTTATCACTTGCGTTAAAAACGGTCAGCAACGGAAATATTATTTCAAAATTATTATCATTCGATTGCTATATTAGTTGGAAAGTTGATTTAATAACTGAATTAACAGTTAGATATTCTCCAAGTGAACATTAATTATCATTTTATCTCTAGAACATAATGTGATAGTTAAAATATCTATGGCTTTACTATTTTGTTTGAGAAAATTATAAAAATTCAATAAACTTTGCCTGATTAAAATATAATTAAAGTTTAATGACTTAATTAAAATAAATAAAATTCAGTGACCTGAAATTAAAAAAAAAAAAAAAGGCCTAAAAGTTAGCCACTTGCGTCATTTATCCTTTTTTTCTTTACTCAACAATTGGTGTACGTATAATACAACAGTATTCTGTTGCTGTTTGAAAACCTAGCCCTCAAGTTCTTACTTTTTTATTTTTTATATAGCTAAGAGCAAACATTTGTTTTACCCTAAAAATACAAGATTTACAGAATAAAAATATTGCTACACTTATGCGTAGCTATGCACACATAAAAAATCATAGCATTCTTGCGAATAATGGAGTTGTCATAAAATTCATGCAAATAAGCATAAATTGTGTGGATCTTTCATCATCTTAACCAAAAAAAACTTTCTAACTTTACCTACAAATATGAGTTGTGAGAGAGTATTTTTCAAAGAATGTATGATATATTATAAAACTCTATTTTGCATGTCCAAACAGCTCTTTATTAAAAAACAATAGAAAAACTTCAAATATCGTCACTGTGGTTTTGCACTTTCTCATTTTAATACTATGCGGTTTAAAATATATCATTTTAATATCACATAGTTCAATTTTTTTTTTCTTTTCGTTATTCATTTTGTTAATTTTTCTATTAAATCAGTGACAAAATTAAAACTATAGGGTACTAAAGTGAAAATTCGGTGATCCATAAAATACTAAAATGAATATTCAATAAATCATAAGTGAAGTATCCGAAGTTTTTTGTATATGATTTAAAGAGTTAACGAAAGTACTGTCGTAAAGAGAAAAATAAAACCACGGGGTACTAAAGTGATACACTTTAAACTATGAAGTATTAAAATAAAAAAAATGTGAAACAACGGAGGTGGTATTTAAAATCTACCCAAAAATTATCTGTCGTACTTGAAAACTCTATTTACTATAAAACGTAGTGGATCGATATGATCATGTAAGCACTATTTGGTAAAGGCGAAGTAGGTCACCTCTTTGTAGAACTGGGGCTGAGTATACCCGTGAGCAATGCTATTGGCTTAACATAGCTCGAGTGGTGCTTTTGTCACGCCCCGTGCCCTGCCTATTTGGTCGGGTTCGGGCACGCCAACAGACCACCGAACGGACATGGTTTTCCTGTACCGCGGACAGAGTCTCCCCTGTACGTCCAAGGCGTCGCAATCGATACATTTCACGATGTTCCAACCAGGAACCGAATTCAACCAAAGATTACATAAGGAAGTATTAAAAACATAAAACAACTAAGTTATTACAACATTCATCTTAAGTGTATTTTACATCACAATTTTTTTTTACAATCAACTTCCAAAATACAATCTAGTTAACACAATTATTACAAGTTTGATACATTTGTGTTCTTTGTCTTCAAACCCCTAAGTTAGACCACCTTGGGGTACCGCTATCTCAGTCTCGGGGTAGGGCCGCTATCTACGGAGCTACGCCCTTGCCTTGCGCTGCCGCATCGCTCACGTGCGAACCTGTAACACCCCAAAACAACGTGGGGTGAGAACCAACTCCATGGTTCCAAGTGGGTACGGCCACCCAAGAGAAAATCTCAACCAATAGGTCTAAGGAGGCACTGAAACATGTTAGTCCAACAGATATATATACGAATAAAGAAAAACATGCTATGCCTCACAATATGCAATATGCAAATCCTGTATCTCATGCAAGTAGATTAAATGATTCTACTTCATATTATTAGCCATTCTTTACTTATAGCCGTTTTTACTTTATTAGCTATTCTTTACTCTTAGCTATTCTTTATTCTTAACTATTCTTTATTCTTTACTAAGGGTACTCACACCTTAGTCATATTATACTTATTTGTCATTCTTTCCTAAGGTTACTCTTACCTTAGTCATACTATGCCACTCGACTTGGTCTTGAGTCAATCAACTGCGGATAATCCGCGCTCTGTCGGCTCGAGGTGAAGGAACTCTCGCATGCATCTCAGCCTACCACAACCAGCCGCACTCTATGACTGAGCCACCCGGCGGCGAAATCGTCGCACATACGCCACGACAAAGGCTCAAGTCAAGCGGTGGTACAATCCACAAACCGGCATAACCATTCGGCGGCGAAATCGTCGCACACGTCACGTCAATGGTTAGCCCCAGACGGCGAAATCGTCGCACACGCCCAACACCACTTTGGGTGTTCCAAAAGCTCTGGGATTCCGGAATCCATTTCACATAACTGAAGGGTTGGTCTTAACCCTATAGTATCAACCTATCTAGGCCCAATGTCCTTTCCATCCTAGGTTCATTTGACTCTAGGTTTAACACTTTTATCACATAACCTAGGTTACTTTAACTCTAGATTCGTTATCTTTATCTCACAACCTAGGTTGACTTAACTCTAGGTTTAATCTCAACCTATGTTCTCTAACATTAGGTTCCTATGTTCTCTAACATTAGGTTTGATACCACTCTTGTACGACCTATATTTATTAACACTAGGTTCGATGCCACACTTGTTCAACCTATGTTTATTAACACTAGGTTCGATGCCACACTTGTTCAACCTATGTTTATTAACACTAGGTTTTGGTGCCACACTTGTTCAACCTATGTTTATTAACACTAGGTTCAATATTACTCTTACTCAACCTATGTCCTTGACACTAGGTTCAATGCCACTCGATCTATATATATATATATATATGTCCACATGCACATGTCATTTAGCATAGTTCTATATATGTCAACTTACCCTCACTTAACACTCTCGTCATGTCATCATTTATTTTCTTAGCATTAACCACATGCTTATCATGTATTCACTTGGCATTCTTATAACATGCAACATGCATTCAACTAGCATTAATCAATGCATTTATTTAGCATTTCTATACCATGTTATTCATGCATTCTCTTTTGTATTTCTACTTTATGTCAGTAGTATGTATTCTCTTTAGCATTTACTACATACATCCACTTAGCATCTACATGCATCAATATGAAACCACATTACTCTTAGACATAACGACGACCTAATCGCTTCGGTAAACACAACCCACCTCAATTCGCACTCCGATTGCTCGTAGCCACTTGCTTATTCATGCATTCTCTTTTGTATTTCTACTTTATGTCATTAGGATGTATTCTCTTTAGCATTTACTACATGCATCCACTTAGCACTTACATGCATCAATATGAAACCACATTACTCTTAGACATAACGGCGACCTCGCTTCGGTAAACACAACCCACCTCAATTCGCACTCCGATTGCTCGTAGTCACTTGCAATCGGCCTCCCGCGGCACTCGTGACCCAGTTCGGCCCGAACTCTCGCGCGACCACCCGAATGGCCTCTAATCCACGATCCGGAAATTAAAGGTCCGCGGTTAGTTGTCACGAGCTCACTATTCCGTTTTCATGATTTTTGGACGTCGCCTCGGCCCTCCAGGCGGAAACGAAGTCTAAACGTCTGTTTCTTTAATATCTTCGCACCGGCTCGACGAATCGCCGAACCGACTTCGCCAACGCGTTCGTATACCTAGCAATTAGATTTATATAAATTCAATTTAGATCAAACCCATCTACTAGCAAAAATGCCATTTTGAGCCCTAAGTTACAAGTATGCAAGAAATCACCATTTAGTTTCATGATTAAATGTCACGCCCCGGGACCCAGCGGAAACCCGTCCGGCGCGTGCCCAGACCCGCCATACGTCTAAAACATATAAGGCGTCTAAAAACAACAATAAATAAAGCGGTAATAAAAGACAACTAGGAGTATCAGAGCATGATATAATACTAAGTTCTACAATAAAGAAAGGAGCATAAAACTGGAATACACTAATAAAAGCATAAAGTAATACAAAGGAAATCCCAAATACAAGTGCCAAAGGTAGATACATAGGTGGTCTCTATATATGGATACAAAATCTCTCACTCTCTCTCAACTACAAAAAGAAAGAGCAAACCACCTAGGCAAGAACCGCTCCTAGCTAGCTAGCTATGCGATCCCCTTGCTGCGATCCCGTGCCTCTGCCAGTGCAGAAGGCTCTGAAAGAAAACCAGAAAACGGGGGCGTGAGAACTATTAAAAATAGTTCCCAGTGGGCAATTACTGACTTCAGTGAACTGCGCCACAAGGCCCAAGAGCTACGAAAAGAGGTCAGTGACTAACAATATAGTAAAGCGAAAGGTAAGTAAAATGTAACTTACTATAACATAGAGTCTCTACTTAGCATGATTTGCATAGGTAATAAAGCAACGATATCATGAATGTACATAGGTGTGTATGACATGCATAAGCATAGAGATGCAACCAATCCGATGTCCTCAATGCAAAAATTAGTAAAGATGTCATTGTTTACTATTCTAGTCCAATTCTACTTTAATAGTTTTAAAGTTCACATAGTATGTTCTGTCACTAAGTCCCAATCATATAAGACCCACCCGAAGGCTGTCTAGCCTGCGCCGTGCCTAATGGCCCCGTGGTAGTCAACATCCCCACTATAGGGATAAGCCTCCCCCACGGCAATCCATTTCGGCGCCCAATCCCGCACACTACACCAAAAGGGACTTTTTGTGGCAATTATTTAGCGGTGATTATCAAACGGCCGCTATTACTGTTATTTTATTACATCTTTAGCGGCAATTATGTTCAAATATACCTACAAATGTTTATATATTAAATATAATCCTAATCCAACCCCAACCTAACCCAACCTCAACCTAACCCAACCCAACCTCGTGCCCTCTCTCAACCCACGCCCACTCCCCCTCCCCCTCCCCGCTCCTCTCTCCTCTCTCGATCCCCCTACCCCTCGATCGGATCCTCCCCCCCTTCTCTCTCTCTCTCTTACTCTCACCCTCTCCCCCTCTCGATCCAAGCCGAAACCCTAGCTTCTCTCCTCGGTCCCTTGCCCTAATGGCTTCTCCTGGTTAACACCTCCATCAGCGGTGCTCCAGATCCTGCGGGGGACGCCTCGTGACCTACGGCGGCGGCGGCGCCGCCGTTCCCATCGCCTCCGCCGAGCCGTCTGATCCGATGGTCTGCACCTACCATTGCCGTCAGATGGTGATCCCCCGCTACCTCCGTCGTAATAGCAACCCTAGTTGATTCGACGTGATTTGCTTTCGATTCAAGATTTGAAGTGCTTTCGATTCAAGATTTGAAGTGATATGATGAGATATTGCCATATTTAGCTTCTTTTTGTAGTTGCTTTATCGTGATTATGTCTGATTTCTTGGTGTGATTGTGAGATTAATGGTAAATTCTTGAGTTGCTTGTATTGAAGTGCTGGTGTGGTTACTAATTCCTTGTGGCAATTTTATCTGTTTGGATTTTGGAAAACTTATATCCTGAACAGTGAATGCTTGATTCATAATTCTTGAATGAGTAATGCATATTTTCTCTTTAGGGTAGTAGCAGAATTAAGAATGAGTATTCACAATTTACTATGGTGGTCGCTTCTTTAGTTCTCTTTTTTAACTTTAGTAGGAGCCCCTACGCTTAATTAGCTCCTTTATTAAATAGCTAAGTTGTTAATTTCATTAGGAACCTTAATTAGGCTAGGCTCATAGGGGAAATTAACTTGGTTCATTTTATTGCAACTTTTTAATTTCCTTCATAACTGATTTTATCATAACTGATTTTATCATATCAATTTCCTTCATAGCTAAGTTGTGCTCTAGTAGTAGTTCTCCCGGTTTGCTGCCCCTTCTTTTTTCAGAGGCATTAACAGGGAGTTTAGTTCATGTATTCTGAGTTTTAGTGGTACTGTTGTTATGTACATGTTTTGTGAATACTGGAAAATTTGTAAAATATATTATTGTTATATGTATTTGGTGTTAACTTATACATACGATCTTACAAGTGTTAGGGGTTAACACGCATTTGTTTTTTTTTTTTAGAGATAGGTAGCACGATACCCGCTTCGTTTATTTTATTAAGAAATAAACTTAACTGAAAATATGAATCAACTAGTTTTTTTTTTAAACACCGTTCTCTAAGAGCGTTGTTTAATTTTCTCCCATTTAATTATGCCCACATCTTGGGTCTATTAAAAAGTTTCGAGCTCAAACACGAGGGGAAGTGTTGAGTATAAAATATATAAACACCGTTCTCTAAGACCTTTAAGTTTTTGGAGATACATGGCTTTACCCAATCTTTCATAACCATCTAAATTGCAATTACTCCAGTTTCTTTAACACAGATTTTGGCTCGAGTTTTGTTGACAGGGGCCCATCTTTGGTCAGCTCATTGATGGATTCATCCTTACACTGTTGCTTATAGTCCCTAATGATGTGAGACACTGATTTTTCTCTTATTTATACTATAAAGTCATTGATTGGTCGGGGATAATATACGAACTAGAAAAGGGCATGTAGTTGATGATCTCAACGTGAATTATTCACATCAAGTATTTCCAATTGTTGCAGTGCGTAAGACAAGCTGATAGGGGCATCTTAGAACATGTTTCTAAGTCTCGAGGTTTGACTTCTGGGCTTCAGTTTCTTTGCTCTAGCGCATCTTCCTTGTCTGCCTTATTTTTGGGTCTTAGATATGCTTTGAGACTGGTAAGCTTTTGTAGCATTCCATTTCTCTATATTAAATTTCAATTGTAAACTGGTGGCTGAAGTTAATTATTGAAAGTCTAGATTTTTCTAGATAACCTTGATTGATTTTTCTATAACCTTAACCTGTTAGATAATCACTTTACTGCTCTTTTGCGTTTGAATATGTTACTTTAGTTAATCAGCGTGCTGTCATAAATCTAGGACATCCTGTTTGAACCTTTTTCAGTCATTCTGTTTTTCACCTGATGAAAATGTATATGGTGATTATTCAAGTGCAAGCAGACCAATTATTGGCAAAATTTCAGAGTCTACATCATCTATTCTTTGTTGTGCGCAAACTGTTGAAGGATGTTGTAACTTCTCAGCAATCACCCGTTGACATTAAGGAGGCTTCACAACCTGTAAAATCTCTTTCTGAGGGGGGCTTTTTGCGGCAACCTAATTCTAATTATGTGCCAGTTAGGCAGCCTGAGAGTTCGGCAAATATCGTGGACTTCAATTCTTGGGAGAAGTTTAGTTACTTGCTATCGGCAATTACATTGCCTTTCCTCTTGAAATGCCTAAAGGATGGGATGGATCTCGCAAATAGCAAACATTGCCAGGTATATTTATCAAAATTGTTTCACGTTAATGTTTCTATTCTTGTTTTCATTGTTTCGTTGTCCCTGGCTATAATATATTTTGTCTATAATAACTTTTATATTTACTTCTGCTTCAGATGTTTTATGTTGTCATTACTCATTATCATGCATATTCTTTTGCTAAACTTGTATTGAGTGTAGCGACACCTCCAACTGGAGGCTGTCTTAACTTACGCCTGTTCTTTTCTTTTGGAATCAAGCCCTTTAACATTTACCTTATTCTAATTGAGCTCTTCCTCTTGTCTGAGTTTCAACTAGTAATTAATGGTATTTTGGGCATGTTGTTACATGAACACTTCTAAATCCTAAACCAGCTGTCAAATCTATTGTTAATTCAATAAGTAGGTGGAAAGTATATAAATTAAATATTGAAATGTAGGTCAATGCTGATAAAAAGGACTTTAAAGGTCAAAGGACCTAGTTCTAAACAATATACAGTTGCATCTTTCGCTGTTTGTTTAGTTTTGAGTCCTCAAAATTATTCTTGTAGTGGATCCAGATTGATCTGTCCCTTCAATGTAAAGATTGATTCTCGAAGAGGAGGAACCAATAAAGATTTCCTATTCAATTTATTCCTGGGGTTGAATACGCCGCTTAAGAATATTTTTATGACCATAGATCTCTTTGACAATCTAACTTGTATTGTTGCAGATGACAAGCGTCCACTTGCTGGAATTACTACCTGTGGTTTATGAGAGGCTTGCAGTATATGCATCCAAGCAATCAGGGAATGCGGACACCATGTTGGTTGATATCCTTGACTTAAAATGGCTTTCAGATTTGGTGGATTGGGGCAGATCTTCTCTTATCGTCATTACCAGACACTGGAAACAGTGCATGTTTGCTTTGCTAGAAACTCTAAAAGGTTCTCCGATCGGCACGGTTCCACATAGTATCGACTCCATTAAAGCAATTATATCAAATGGTTGTGGTTTTCTTCTTTCTTGAACTCTTTTATTTTTCTCAAAAACATCCTTTTTACGTAATTGCTTAACATGTGCCTTTTTTTTTTCTGATTTCAGATGTAGTTATGATTGATGACTTGAAAGAGAGAGTTTCCAACATTAGAATTTGTGTGTCTAAAGAAGCTAAGTCTTTAAATTATTATTCACTTGGTCTTACAAAATACAACTATTATTCACACACACACACATATATATATATATACACACATATATATAGTTTCTGAAATATTATTCACTTGGTCTTATTGCAGGATCCGCCGAAAGTGTGAATTTGAATCCTTGCTGCTGGGATTTGAATTTTTTCTCATTGTAAGCTCTTTCTTTCACTCAGAAGTGTTGTATATTTTTTTAAATCTAGTTTTTGTTAGGATAGTACACAGTAGATATTTTGAACATAGTGCTCTATTATTGATTGTTTAGAAACTGCTTTATTAACTATAGTATTTATCAACCTAACCTTCTCAAGCCTTACCTTCTATTTGTAATTGGTCGATATATATAAATGTTTCCTTTTTTGTCATACATTGTGGATGCCTGCTGAATACTTAGCTTTTATATCTATGTTTCCTTTTGTTGGCTCGCATCCTCTCTTTCACTTCTGTCTTACCGTTATCTTTTAGTTTGCATAAGAAAAGATGAAACTATTGTGCAACTAGATGGATTGTTATCATCTCTTAGTTGTAGTTTTTGTTATCGTCTCTTAGCAGTGGTTCCTGTTTTTACTGTCCCAGTCACATTCCTAGTCGTTTCTCATTGAATTGGATGGAGATGTCCATGTAACAGCCATGTCCATGTATCTGCTATATGACTATGTAAGCACTGTCGCACATGTCTAATTATAGGTCGCACACGTCTACATATTGGCATTTCCATCCATTTGATTAGAGTAATTAGATGGAACTACTAGGATTACAGTGTATTGAATAGTTTAAAGACTCAGCTACACAAATTTGAGAGGTCGAATCAACTAGAAATTTCTACTCGTTCTTCAATTTCTTTCTGATTCTGGTGGAAATTTTCAATTCCTACAAGAATTCTGTAGTAAATTAGGCAATCCTAGAAATGCAGAATTGCATGTTCACACAAAAGTCCACCTTCGATTGCAAATTTCTCTAGAAAGCAATCTGATTGTGTGCAGTATTTATTCAGATCTAAATTGTTTTTCCACTTTGTCCTATCTGGTAAACCAAGGATCTGCTTATCGCGTATTAACCAAAAGCCACTCCAGTTTGCTTTGGTTCACAATTTCTTGCCAGACAGGCCTCATCTTGAGAGCAATACTAGTACATAGAAAATTGCATAGCTAAACTTGATGATGAGCAGAGAAGGCCTTAGTTTTGCTTCCAACTATTTTTGAATAGTGTCTTCATGCCACAGTGTCTTATCAAATGTATTTGCATGATCTAAAAAAGTAAGACCAATGAAAGCTTAGTCATATATGTAGTAGAACTTTTCTCATCGAACTTGTATACCTAGTAGAGTTTTTCTCGTCCAACTTGTATATCTTGCTTTATTACATATCAAATATTATTCAGTAATGGTTCCATGGAGAGGCCGTAGCAGCTGGAATGGTGATATATCAAATATTATTCAGTAATATTTGCTTGATGCGATCAATTTGATACATGACTCAAGCAGTCTGATCGAACTTGAGCTCTAGATCACTAATATTGGATTGAAAATTCCTTATGTTAGGCTTTTAAGCGTGAATGACTCCCAATGAGTGAAGGAGATGAAACATATAAATTATATGCACTAATCATATTGGATTGATATTGGCCTGATTTTAGTTGTTCTAATGTTCATTTTCAGATGTGCTTGTCTACTTAATTTGAGTGCGCTATTGTTACAAAGTGAAAAGAAAAGCTAGACCAAATCAGTACAACCTAACTTTCATATTTTTTAGAAATTTGATATGATGATTTTTATTTGGTAATTTCAAATACTGATTTTATGACTTCTTTTTGATTGATCCAGAACAGCTGGAGCTGCGGAAATTGAAGTGGGAAGCAAGAGTTTCAAACATGCAGTGTTTGTTATTTTTTAGCTATATTTTGAACAAGTATTTTTTGTTAGAACTTATGTTTGAAATTTAATTTGAATACTGAGATTGTAATTTGAGAGTTGAGACTATTTGTTATATGATAATATTTACGGCGATTTATCATACGTTATTGTTGATAATATTTACGGCGATTTATGATTTGTTATCGTTGATAATATTTACGGCGATATTAATTAATATTAACAGCGTTTTTTATATATATGATTTACTAACCATTTATTTCGAATATCGCCGTTAATTTAATTATAATTTGATGAACTAATTGTTGATTTATGATATTACTTAACTTTATAATTTTTTATAATCATTGGTTTTTCGTAATTATTAAAC
>NC_033621.1:4848111-4907696 GCF_001540865.1 Ananas comosus
TATTTAGCGGCATTTATAATAGTTGTTATTGCATACTATTTAGCGGCATTTATAATAGTTGTTATTGTATAATATTTAGCGGTATTTTTAATAGTTGTTATTGCATACTATTTAGCGGCATTTATAATAGTCGTTATTGTATAATACTTAGCGGCATTTATTTGAATTTTTACCAACCGCCGGAATAAATGCCGCTAAAACTTTTAGCGACCCTGCCAATAGCGGCAATTGTTAAAATTGCCACAAAATGTTTTAGCGGCAATTGTAATTGCCGCTAATTTAAAAAATAATCGCCGCTAAAATATAGTTTTGTTGTAGTGGCACGGGCGAGCATATGTCGCGATGGCTATCTCCGGAGTGCCAGCTTGTAGGGAGCGACCCTCACAAGTATGTGCGAATGAGCACAATGCCAAGCAAGCAATGATCTGTCTCAAGTACCAAGTCCTCATGTTTAAAATATGGAATATATCAAGTATCTCAATAGCCTATCTCTGTGTCATCATGTCTCTAACATGGAATATAGCAGATGTACAATGGCCTATCATCATGTCTCTAAGTTGCATTTTCATAGTTTACTAATTCCAAGTGCCCCTTTATGACACTTTTGTTCAACGAGTCCCAAGCATGGCATTAATATGTTCATGATGCATAGTTCACTCAATTCTAGCATGGAGACATGTTCTCAACTTGCAAAACCAAGCACTATCCACAATGCATGCAATCTACACATATAGCTCTACTATATGGAGTACAAATTTTACGACACATGAGGCATGCATGTTAAGTGTTCTAAAATTCATATAAATCATGTTTAGCATGAATTTGCATTCAAAAATACTTTACGAAAAGTTTAGAAGGCATAGGGGTCATTTTGCCTCATTTTCATGAAGTCAAACCCACCAAAATCGACTTCTTCGTTTCGCCGAACGAATGTATCCATAAGCTTCCTAGTACCCTAGAAACATCAAAAATAGGGTCACCCAAACGAAACGAAGAGCAAATAGCTCAATCATTAAGCTTCTCAAGCTAGGATTGGAGAAAACTTACCGATTGCGAAGGAGGCTCTCACGATCTCCAAATGGGAGTTAGAGTCCTTCCAATTTAACCTAAACAAAGGTTCTAAACCCATCAATTACGCTTCAAAGCCCTCAAATCAAAAATCCCCATTTCTAGCCCTAGAATTCAAAATCTAGGGTTTCATCCAAGAGCAACCTTCAAAACTTAATCCAAATGGGAGATTAAGTTTACTAACCTCACAAGATGCTCAAAACCAAGCTCCAAGTCCTCTAGGGTTGAAGGTTGATCTCCAAACAAGCTCTAACCAAGATCCCAAGTTTCTCCAATGGTGGAAAAACCCACAAAAGCAAGAAGGAGAGAAGGGAAAGAGATCAAAACCCATAAAAACTACCAAAAATGTAGATCAAACCAAGAGGGGAAGACTCACCTTGTCTCTCTCTGTTTGGAGCTCCAGGAGAGCAACCAAGGGGGCTGGGGTGGTATATAAAGGTGTTGTAACAATTGCAAAAACACCCCTCCACGAAACAGCCCCAATCTGCACTGTGTACCGGTACACGGGATTGTGTACCGGTACACCACCCACGAAAACGCAAACCCGAGCCTCGGGTTTGGCCGAAAAGCCGTCTGTGTACCGGTACGCGGGCCCGTACCGGTACAGTCATCAACCCCGTACTGGTACAGCCACCAAGCCCGTACCGGTACACAGCCTGCTGGAGGCTACCCGAGAGCTGACCAAAAATCCAACTTTTTGGATTTTGATGCAAGATTTTAAACCACAATTCTCGGGGCTTGAACCATAGGTCGGAACACTGTCAACGACCCACCAGAAAGTCTGGAAAAACTCAGAACACAATCAATCACTCGAACCCCGCAATTTGCAAGGTCCAGTGCGTTACATTAAAGCATTAATCCTCTATTTAGCATAGTTTCACTAAATCCATTTTTAGAGCATATAAATGAAGCCCTAAAGATCTACCATTATTGCTATCAAAGCTTACCTCTCAAGCAAGCTCCAATGGAGAGGAAGAAGATGAAGGAGATGAAGATCAACTTCCAAGCTTGCTTCTCCACCAAATCCTTCTCTTGATTCCACCTTCAAGAAAGAGAAAGAGAGGGTTTTTCTTCTTTGGTTGCAAGTGTGAGGGAGGGGGAGAAGAAGTGTGTGCGTGTGTGTGTGCGGTTCAGCCAGCCACCAAATAGGGCTGCGACAATTGCACAAAACCCCTCAACAATACACTATTCACATCAGTTTAGCAGATACAAACTGACGTTTTTCGCCGGAGCCCTTCTGAATGTCCGTTTGCGCTCAAATTTGAAAGTCAGGCTCGGTTTTACGTAATAAGTATAAAGAAATTTTAATCCTTCAGTTTCGACCATATTTGGTCACCGAAAGCTCTACCGAACTGTAATCTCTAGCAGATAGGAATCGGATTTTATTTTCCACCTTCCGGGTGTCAGAATGGTATGAAACTTTAAATCTAGCCTCATAAAAATAATTCTGACATATTCTCCAGTTTTCATAATTTTCTGACACTGTGCATTTTCTGCTAAGATATCAGTCCCATCTCTCATAGAAAATTCTAAATCTTCTGTTTTCATTCCGATTTCGGCACAAGTCATTTCTTACTTATATTTTACTCCACTAAATCCAATAAAAATAGTATCTCATACTATTTTATTTATTTTTTACTTTTATATCAAAATATGATACGTTACAAGCCTAAAGTGTACCGGTACACTTTCTCGTGTCACCGGTAACACGACGGCACAGATCAGACAAAACCCGAGAGCTGCTTCTCGATTTCGTAGCATTTGTACTGGTACCCTTTCAATGCTGTACCGGTACACTTAGCCCAGACTTGGTTTTTGGCTCCATTTCGATTCTATTTCGCGCCGAACAACGCTAAAACCTTTCCAACTCCTTCTAAACTCACTTTTAACCCTTCCAACTTTGTTGGAATGTTAAATAGAACTCGTCCAACCATTTCATTCGCACGCTTTAGTCAATTTGACTAAAGTCCAATATTTTTTACCGAAGTTTCGGTATGTTACAGCTTTACTGTTGCCTTTTTTACAAGAAAAATGAAGAACTAAAGAGAAAAGAAGAAGATGAGGAAGTTGCACTTTTTCAAAAGAATGTTGCATTGTTTTAGATGAAATTTATACTCTTTGAGAGAAAAATAATACGTTTTTGAATAAAAGTTTCACTCTTTAGGTGAAAATAATATTGTTTCTCCTCCTTATTTCCTTTTCTCTTTGTTTTCATGTGTTTCTTCTGTGCCTATCTCTTCTTTGCTCTCTACCTGCATTGGCATATGCTCTACCCATGAAACCATATTTTGGAAACCTTCGCCTCCACATCCGCCACTGACGACAAAGAGGAAGTGCTTCTCGGCGCTAAGAAGCTCACCAACGAGGGAAAGGGGCACGTGCCCCACGACACCCACTGGGGACGGCGACCTTACGCGGTGGAGATGGAGAAGAGCGTAGCGACACTGGAAAAGACGGCACGCCCTGAGAACGGAAACAAAGGTAGAGGGCGAAGATGGAGGTGGAGAGCACAAAAGAAACATACAAAAATGAAAAGGAAGGAGAAGAAGGAGGATGCGGAGAAATAGTATAATTTTCGCATAAACAGTACAACTTTCATTCAAAAGAGTGCAACTTTCAACCAAAAAGTATAATTTTTCTCTCAATGAGTATAGATTTCATCTAAACAGTGGAACAATTCTTCTAAAACTGTGCAACTTTATCAACTTCTCCCTTTCTCTCTAATTCTTCATTTTTCTTGTAGAAAAAAGTATTTTTTGTTATTTTTTATTCTTTATTCTTTTTATTTTTTTAATTTTTTGCATCTTTTTTCGTTATCACGATCTCTTCCTCACTCTCTATCCGCGGTCACTACCCTCGCCGGAAGTGCTCATTGGAGAAGCGTGGGCACGTCGTCATCCTTACCCTGGGATGCCCCACTTCGCCTCTGCCCTATGCATCCTAGCTCGCCCGTGCCCGCTCACCCCCCGCCTTTCTTGCCTCCGACCCTGCCGAGGTTGTGTCGCGACCCTTTTTTTTTCTTTCTAACCCTCTTTTTTTTTTTCCTCTCCAGCAATGGAGGAGGGTCGGAGAGAGGAAAAAAAAAGTCGCGGCGCGGCCTCGGCGGAAGCGGAGGGCGAGGAGGGCGGGGGGGGGGGGTGGGGGTGCATTGGCTCGGGTGAGGGTGAGCAGGGCAGAGGCAAAGCGGGCCATCTCAACCTCCACCGCCCTCTTTGGAAAGGAAAAAAAGAACGAGAGAAAAAAAAAAAAGAGAGAGAGATCGAAAGGAAATTAGGGTATTTTGGTCAGTTTTTTAAAAATTCGAACTGAATCTACAAAATCCAAATGCGGCCTACTTTTGCAAAAACTCGAAATTAGTAAACTTTTTATGCAAATTGGCCTTAGATTAATTTAAAATATAAATTTAAACTTCAAATTTTACTTTCTTAAATTTTAATTTAATATTTCTAAATTTAAATTTTTTACCTTGGCCTTGAATTTGAATTGTAAATTCAAATTTTAAGTTCAAATTTAGATTTAAATTTTGATCAAAAATTTGAATAACAAATTTAAATTTTTAATAAAATTTATTTTTTAAATTTTAAATTGGACATGATTCTAATTCCGGTTTCAATTTTTCTTATGAACCAAATAAATTATTATTTTTATCATTCCGTCCTCGATTCCATCCACTTTCATTCCTACTCCGATTTCAATTCCATTCATTTTCATTCCTATTCTGATTTTGATTGCTCTTCTAAACCAAACATATCCTTAATTTGAAACTAATTGATGCACAATTAATATATTTTCAAAATTTATGATTTTTTATATGGATTTTCTATTTGTAATTATAGATTAATTTTTTATTTTAGGACCGTGACCATTAAATATTTACTTGGCGCATAAGCACCTCGTGCAGGTAGTAGTTCCTTTGGTATCATTGCAATAACTATGAGGTACCATTTCATCACTAGCTGGCGAGCCACTCTTTGTGACGAGAAACTTCCACGGACTTGGTGCACAGAGAAGCATTGGACCACTCTATAATGTGCCTTTTTATTTACATTTCCTTTTTCTATTTTTTTAAGATAAAATAAGCGAGGGAAAAAAAAGAAACTCTTACGTAAACTTTGGTATATTTATTTTTGGCAGTTAAACTTAAATATGTTAAACTTTGTCTCCAAAATAAAATTTTAGTTATAATTCATTATGAAATTCTTATTCATTAATATTGTTGGTATTTGTGATATTTGTGTCACGCCTCGGGACCCAGCAGAAGCCCGCCCGGTGCGTGTCCAGACCCGCCATATGCCTACACATATAAGGCGTCTACGACAACAACATATGAAAGCAAGAAGATAAAACATTTAGAGCAATATTAGAGCATAATGACATCTAAATTCTAATAACAAGTAGAAGCAAATAAACTGAATAGCTAACATAATCCAAAAGTTAGGTACAACAAGCGATCTACATAGATACAACTAAATACAAAATAGTGGTCTCTATACATCGGGTACAAGAATCACTCTCTCCAACAATACAAAAAGAGAGATAACCACCTAGTAGCAAGATCCTCGCTATCTAGCTAGATGCGGCCCCTTTACCGCGATCCCTAGCATCTCCCAGTGTGGATGGCTCTGAAATAAAAACAACAACACAGAGGATGTAGAACTATTAAACAATAGTTCCTAATGGGTAAGCCGCCGACCTCAGCGAAATACACCACTAGGCTATAGAGGCAAAAGTAGTAAAGAATACTAAGTTAAGCAACAAGTAAATTTAACAAGTATGAAATTTTAGTAAGCTACTATGTCTCAAATTAGCATGATGTCCATCAAGTGATACTACTATTCTATCATGAATGAGTATATCCAATAAGTATACTAACATGTTCTAAATATGCCCAACAAGTATACTACTATGCACCAAGCAATACTATCAAGTATACTAATATGTCCAAGCATGTATATCTAGTATACTACTATGCACTATGCATGTCACCATGTGTCCAATAGTATGCACCAAGCATGCCCAAGGAAACCAACAACTATACACTATCTAGTAGTGATTGTCATACTAAAGGTTTAATGTCATTATCCAATCTCAACTCGGGACCTACACAAGTGTAGTCCGGCTTGTGCTGCCTAATTGCCCGTGGTAGTCCAATATTCCCACTCTAGGAATGAGCCTATCCCACCTGGCCTAGTAGGCCACCCAATATCGCACGTGCGAGCATATGTCGCGTAGGCCAACTCCAGAGCGCCAGCTTATAGAGACCAACCCTCACAAGCATGTGCGAATGAGCACAAATGACAAACAAGCGTAATCATCATCTCAAGTATACGGTCATTATGTCTCCAATATGGTATGAATACTAACAACCCCAAAGGTCTAGTTCTATGTCACAATGTAAAGGCTCAACCGTTTACTAAGTCTAATGCCACTTTATGACATTATGGTTTACTATGTCAATACATGTTCCGAGTCCAATGCCACTTTATGACATTATATATTCCCTATGTTTAGCATATGTCCAATGTTCATAAGTAAGTAAAAGCTTGTCATATCACCAAATGATACATGATTTCTAACATGTCGAGAGAATGCCATTTCACATGCAATTTAATATACAATTTCCTCCCTACTACATAGGGGTCATACAACATGATATATAACATATGTCTTTTAAGCATTCTAAAATTCACATATGCCCTATCTAGCATGAATATGTATGATTTTTTATTTTACAACAAAAAATATAATATAGGGGGAGTTCACCAATTTCGGTGAGGTCAAACCCACTAATCTTACTTCTCAGATCCCCTTCGTTGAATATCAAAGAGGGGAAGTGGAGAGGCTCCCTACCTTGATCTCCACCGGTTCCAAGCTCAGGGAACACACGAGGGGGCGTGGGGTACTTATAGGGTAGCTACAATTGCAGAAACACCCCTCCAAAACAAGCAGTCTGCGGACTGCCCTGCGTACCGGTGACACGGGCTGGAATACCGATACACCGCAGCCGAGCTCGCTAAACCCGAGCCTCGGTCAAGCTGGAAAATGCACTGCGTACCGGTACCCGCGCGATGTAGCACCGGTACCAAGTCCAATACCGGTACTCGGGCAATACAGTACCGGTACCCTGCTTCGCAGAGCTCAAACCCGAGAGCACTCTTCTCGAGTGCACAACGCGGTTCCGGTACCTCATCCCTGGTACCAGTACCCAGCACCCCAAAACCTGGAGTTTGGAGGTTTTGGTGCTAAGTACCAACCCTCGCTTCTCAAGACGCGAGTAATGGGTCGGATCACTGTCAATGACCCTCCAGAAAATCTGAAAAAACTCAGAATACTGATCAAACACTCGAACCTTACAATTTGCTAAAGTTCAGTGTGTTACAATTTGCTTGCGTTCGAACCATATTTTTAGTAAAATGATCAGCTTATTGATTCATCGTTCTGCTAACGAATGTATATTATATATCAAGAATATCTGAACAATTTTACAATAATAGAAGCTTAATCATAAGCTAGTGTAGAGACCCGCGCGATGTAGCTGGTAGATAATGGAAGCAAAATTTTAAAATTTAAATAAAATTTATATTTACAGCTTATTGATGTAAAGGAAGCTAGCACAGTCAATTTGCATGATTAAATTCAACTGTTAAAAAAAAAAATTATAGCTAGAAGCTTATATAATTTTTCAGTAAACTTCAGATACCACCTATGTGGTTTCACACTTTTTCACTTTAGTACCTTGTGATTTAAAGTGTATAAAGTTAGTGTCATATAGTTCCATTTTTATCTTTTCGTCAGTTTCTCCGTTAATATTTTGTTAAATTATATACAAAAAAAAACTTTCGATACTTCACCTACGTTTATCGAATATTTACTTTAGTACCCTTTAGTTTTAACTTTGTCACTGATTTAACAAAAAAAATTAGTTGAATCGATAATAAAAATATAAAAATAAAATCACAAGATACTAAATTGATACACTTTAAACCATAGGCTACTAAAGTGAGAAAGTGTGAAATCACAGGGGTGATAGTTGAAGTTTTTCCATAATTTTTTTTAAATTATCGAAATACATAAGAGACATACAATTTTATCGTATTATGTGCCTTTTGAACATTCCGTTGTGAAAGATAAAAAAGAGCTAGCTCCAGCTGAATTAAGCATCTCTATCCAAGCATCAAAACATATTAAGGATATAAAACACATAAAATAATAAGTTAACGTATCTGGCTTAAGAAAATATGGGTGGAATCTCAGGCTTCAGTCTCCACATCATACTTCTTAATCTATAGAAGGAACTTTGCCCACAACAGTGCCTACTCAAAAAAATGGTCATAGGATGAAAATAAAACAAAAACATCAATTAAAAACAAACGAATACTTTTTTGAAGCACTTCTTCAGCCACGCGAGCTTGCTCATTCAAACCTCATACATCTTCTTAATCTTCAGCTGGCAGTTGCTCCTCGCGCCGAGTCACTTTCTGGATTTCCATTGCGACCTATGAACAAATACCTCATCTGCATCACCAAATTGCGATATCTAAACCGACACAGTCTTGTCATCACATCAACCACAGAAATCCTAATTCTCAAACAATTTGGATTTACCAACAAGTTCCTGTAATCCTCGAGAAGCGAGTTCTCGCACAGCGTCCCCTTGAAGAGGAGGTCAGGGCGCCACTTACGTCGGCCTAGTTGTGGGCATGTCACGCCCCGGGGTCCCTTTTCAGTTTAAAACAAAGCGGAAAAGCATCTAAATTTTTTTTTTTTTGAAAACCTGACCCCAGAGTATGCCAGATCCGCCACAAGCACAGGGAATCCACTGTTCACACGGACAGAGTCTCCCCTGTATTTGCACGGCGTCGCACAAGTACAAGAAGTCACCCAGGCACAACCACAACAAATGAACATACAAATGACCAACAGATATATATTCATACACCATTCACCACAGATTCATATTTATACATTTGATATTTAAACATCAATCCACATCTATCAGTTAAAATGTTTCCAACCATAGAAACCGATTTTGAAATACTAAGATGCAAAATCCACAGAAAATCTTTTGAAAACTGTTCCCGACACAGGAACTTTTATCTTTTTAAAACGCTACCACGAGGGGTAGAAAACCTTTTATTTTACAAAATTCACAAACCAGTTTATTACATTCATGAAAACCAAAACTTTTGAAGAACTCAGATTTATCAGATAATAACACAACTGAACCATGTAAAACCGACTAAACTATAAATCAACAGATGAATAATAAGGGTAAGTAACTAAATCGAGAATAACCTGGGTCGGAGCTCTATCGACCGCTACACACGTACCTCACATCTGGGTCCCACTATTATCGCCGCCGATACCTGAGAAAATGGTGGGGAGGTGAGAACCATGTAAATTGTCTTCCCTTCCCAGTCTGGGTACCGCAAGCCGATTGAAGGCGAGGAGTACTCACCGGATCAGGAAGAGCTAAATAACAACAAAGGTCAGTGGAATATAGTAGCAACAATAATAAGATTTAGAGCAGATATACCGAATACAGTAGTGATAAACTGAAAGAAAGTAAGAACTAGACTAAATAACGCTACCGCTTACTGTAACTGGAACCGAAAGCATAACAAGAATATCTACTATTAGTAGCAAGACAACTATAAAGTACGACTGTAAATATGCATGCAGACGACGCTACTATAGACATATGCGTCAACCGGTCAAGAGTCCAAAGTACCCAATCTGAAACCAATGCTCTCTGGTCAGCACCGCAGACCTCAAGCCAGTGCCCACTACTTCTCCAGTGCATATTACCCCCTCTAGGGCTCACGGGTTTGTCCACATTCAACCACTTTCCGGAAAAGAACACTCCTTGCGGTGGATCAGACCGCCAGTGTTCGTTGAAATGCGACGAGTATCAGGCGATCAAATGCAATATGCTCAATGATCAACCGTCGGCAAACCAGCCGCAATCCTGCCCCCAGGGCCCATCGACCGCATAGGTCGTGCAACTGTTAAGAAGCACAAAAAACCGACCACTCAGGTCAAACTAGGATGGGACAATATGGACATCCTCTCAAACATATGCAAATACTGCTCAATGAACCACAATGATGACCACTCAGATCAACTAGAGGATATGAAATTTCAATCAATCACGTCACAAGTTCAGGATATGAAACTCGACCAATCATGTCACAAGTACAGGATATGAACTTCGACCAATCATGTCACAAGTATAGGATATGAAACTCGACCAATCATGTCACAAGTATAGGATATGAAACTCGACCAATCATGTCACAGTACAGGATATGAGTAAAGTATAATTCATCCGTCGGTATAACTAACCGACAATCCCACCCCCTCGAGGTAACCGATCTCAACGGTCATCAGACACAAAGGTCGAGAAACTCACCAATAGGTCACAAATACTGAATACTAGAATCGACGACTAGATCGCTAATCTCACAGATAATCACGGAATCGCTGTACTATAAATATGAAACAGGGTATGCAAAATAGCTAAGTAGAGCAACAAGGAAACATGGTATCACAAACAGATAGACTATACTCCTACACATGATACTAAGCATGGAAACATCTGGGTAGAGTGTAATCAAACAACGTGGGTGTAATGTAAACAATAGAGGTGCAAAGCTCAACATATAATATAAGCATGGATAATAACAAAAGAGCAAGGGTAAGAAACCATCACCGAGCGTGCACCACTGTACCAACGTCGGATCGAAGTACCCACCTGTACAACTGTCGCGCCTGTCTCATGACTGCAAAAGAACGTCAACCGGACCTAAGGAAGGTCCACCGGGTTAGTGTCTAACCCACAACTAAGAAACCCTAAAAGCGTAACCCCACAAATAAACCCACGAGAATCGGTTTCCCAAAACCGATTACCGAACAAACCAGAAGTCCCGAAATCGCACCGGGACTCCGTCGGGACCCACGAACTATCCCGGAACGTACCGACTCGTGCTACGAGTCATCCGCTGCCACTAAACGTAAAAATTGTGTATCATGGCAGCAAACACCACTCCTTACGTCGAAACAATTATCGTCGGATAATCGTTTTGATCCGGGTTCCCGGAAGTGTCTAATTCGACACCGGAACCTACGGTCGCTCACCTGTCATTTCCGAACCCTCAAAATGATGCGAGTGACCAGCCAACAAGGCTCAACGACTACACAATTCATCACGAAGCACTGTCGGAAAGAATCCGAACCGATCCCGCGTTCCGTCGGCGGATTTCGCCGAGAAACGCGCCGAAAATCTCTTTCCGACACTTGCAAAGGCTTGGGGCCTTGGACGATCAGTCCAGAGGTTATCCTCAGCCCTAACTTGCTGCCAACAGTAGCCACGACGAATAAAGTTGCATAAAAGCCCGTCCGAATACCCGAAATCGCATTATTTCATGTGATTTCGGCGCTTTTATAGTCCGTCTGCACAAACCAGAAGTGAAACAGCGAAGCCGAGACACCCGCTGACAGGTCTCGGCGTGCCGGAAACCGTGCTCACCTTTCGGAGCAATTCCGGCCACAGAGGGAAGCGCACGAGCAATGCGAAACTCTGCGAGACTGCGCGCACAGCGCAAAGATTGCGATTAACTCGCTAACCAGGGCATCATTGCCGCTGTCGGAGGTGAGCACGATGTTCAGCACGAACCCTAGATCATCGTGCTCACTTCCCGGGGTGTCGGGGAGTCATTGGATCACCGGAAGGGTGGCCGGAAAGCTAAACTACTGTGCTGGAACACAAAACGGCCTTACCGGATCCGAGGAGGGCTAGGGTTGGTCGCCGGCGACCGGGAGGCGGGCGGCCCGGCCAGGGAAGGGTGCGGCCGGTCGGTGGGGTTCGGGGCACCTGCTGGCCGGCGGCGGGAGGTGGCCGGTGGCGCGGCGGCGCAGCTCAAAGCCGCCGAGTTCCTCTCGGGTTCGAGCTTCCCGGCGGCGCGGCGGCGGCCGGAGGAGGTCGGGGCGGCGAGGATCCGGTGCCGGAGACCGAGGGGAAGGTGGTGCACCCCTCGGTGGGCAGTGGCGGTGCTTGGGAGCCGAGCGGGCCCGACCTCGGCCCGCACGGGTCTGGGCGGCCGCAGGAGGTTCCAGCGGCGGCCGGCAGCGTGCAGGGACGGCGGGACGGCAAGCGGGAGGTTGCCGGGGGTCACCGGAAGGCGGCGCGGCCGATGGGGAGCGACGGTGGCGCGCCTAGACCGAGGTCACCCAAGCTCGGCCTGGGCTGACCGCAGATGGCCGCAGGGGACTCGCGGGGCTCCGGCAGGGCACGGGGATGGCCGGAGTCGGCGGGGAAGATGCCGGAGATGGGTCTCGGCCAGGGGATGGTGAAGCTCGGGTGAAAGAAGCTTCCTTCGCAACTTCGGCGAAGTCGGAGGAGAGGGTGGCCGAGAGAGCAAGAGAAGAGGTCGGGGTGGCTTTTCCGGCGGCCGGGGCAGCTCGCCGGCGGCCGGGGCGTGCGCACGAGTTGGGCAGGGAGAAGGTGGGGCGGCTAGGGCTCGGTTCGGCTGAGGAGAAGGCCAAAAGCTAGGGTTTTCTCACGAAACCCTAGTGCAACTACTATTTACATATGCACATTTGCAAGATAGTCCTCCCAGGGATAATATTCTCAGTCAAGTCCCTCACAGCATGCGTATTTTACACATACGCACCTCCATGTCCGATCTCACGCAATTCGGCACATAAAATATAGGGTCTCTTCGCGATTTATCCGTTTTGCCACCTTGACCCCTCAGCGAAAATCTCGTAATTCCCGGAGATCCGTCTGTCGGATTTTCGATCCGACAGCACCATTGCGTTCAGCACGTCGGGGGCATCAAAACTACAATGTTGATTCGTCCGATTTGGTCACGGATTCGCGACGGAATACATCCGCTCTCTAATTAATCCGTATATCGCACATATACCAAAGCATAAACCCTAAAATCTTTAATTCAAATTTAAATTTGAATTCCCTACCACCAATAGGTACCAGAAACAACTCTCACCTATCCCCAGGTCACAAGCCAGAGCACGAGGAGTTTTAAAATGCACGAATAGCAAAGAGCGAAAACCCTCTTTTTGTTAAAACTCCTTTTTCTCGAAAACCGTGCATCGGATCCGAAATCCGTCAGTGCCATTGGTTCCAGAATAGCTGAACCGTTCGAAACGAGCTATTGGAGTCCTATGTTCGGAGTCCGATACGCGCCGAAAGCCAACTCTACTCCGTGGCTTCTCCGGAAAACCGGAGTTACTATTCACTTTAAGTGAAAACTAATAATCGCGTAACTTCTCCATTTTAGCTCATTTTCTCCTGAAACTTGACGAGTGCTTATGTAATTAAATTACACACATAAACATCGTCAACGGAGAGTTTAGTAGTACAGTAAAAATCTCAGGGGCCCCTCCTTACAGGGCACCCTCGAGCCGCATGAGGAGGCAGTCGAGACAGCGACGATTCATGGCAAGCAGGGGCCCCGATGCAGTTCAGCCTAGCGGGCACTTACATGGGCCGCAGCTCAGCTTCGCGGGACGATACTTTTTGAAGGAGACAACGTTCTTCCCATCCTTTTCTTCTTCTTCTTCATCGTCCTCATCATCTTTGTTAACACAATGAGAGAGAGGGGGATAAGTGTCGGGTGGGAGATTAGATGATGATGTTCTTTTTTGCATGAAAAAAAACAGGCCATGTAAAAGAGAGTGGGCAGGGGGGTTAATGGAGGTGGGGAGTGGATTAGAGTTACAAAGCGACTTATTGGTGAAGGTGAAGGGTTGGGCGTTGAGAAGAGGTTTGAGGGAGAAAAAAGGACCAATATTGAAGAGAAAATAAAAAACGTATAAATTAAAGAACACATTGATTACAGGTCATTGAATCGAGAGGAGGGGAGGAGAAAAATCAAGAGCAAAGGTCAGTTTAAAGAAGGGGTTAGTAAGGTTGAAAGAAAACTTACCACGTGGCAAAAATATTAGGAATTCATATAGTTTAATAGATTGCTATAAAATTATTGTAAGATGGTATATTATAGATAGTCAATAGTAAATTGGGCACAGGTCAGTTGATTCCAAAATATTTTTCTAGAATAGTATTCATGTAATACTAGTGAAGTTACCCGCATATTACGGCGGGCTAATACTATAAAAAAGACAAAAGATTGATAAAATAACAATTTTAAAATTTTTAAGTTGCAATGAGATATTAGTAAATATAAATAGTATGAGAAAAAAGAGTATGAAGAGATCTTATTTTACTCATTATTTCTTGTGAAAGTGATTTGTTCAGATAATAATAGACCATATGAATGCATTAATTAGAAAGTGAGTAATTCAGAAGACGAAATATCAAGTGGAGATGGGAGATGGAAAGGCGAAGCACCAAGGAATGAAAAGTGGGGAGAAAGTAAAGGTGGAGAAGGAATTGCCATGTGGCAAAGCTATAAGGAATAATGTATAGGTATATAGAGGTATAGATTGTTGTTATTTTTTATTTTTTAAAATAAATGTTTTATGTTTTATATTTAAGAGTGTAGGAATGGATTACGGCTACAACCTTACGCTCAAAATATTTACTTAACAATAAAAAATAACTATGAAATAATTTTTTAATTTTGTGATTTTTTTAAAAATATATTCTGCAGGAATATATTGCAAGTCACTTCAACGAATATAACAAAAGTAAACTTCTAACTAATATATCCAATTATAAAACTAATTTTAAAAAAAATAAAAAATATGATGATGTCAAAAAAATTTTAAATTTGAACATTAAACTGTAGTGTCCCTGGTGTTTGGTTGCCTGTGAGATTTCAGCATCTGAGGCTTGTCGACATATCTGGAGAGTGTCGGGACAAGTCGAAGTCGTTTTGGCGCGAAATAGACGCAAAACGGACTCAACGTCAGGCGATAGTGGAGTTATGATATTGAAATCCGCAAAGTGTAGAATTTCAGTGGTGAGTACCGGTACCAGATAGAAGTAGCGAATTACAGAACAGGATGCTCTCGGGTTTGCGTGAGGTGATGCTGAGTACCGGCCGGTACCGACCTATCGAGTACCGGTATCGAGCCTGGGTACCGGTACTGCATCGGGCTGGTACCGGTACCCAGTGTGCGAGGCTGCGGCTGAGGACCCGAGTACCGGTATTCAAGCTGAGTACCGGTACTCCAGCTGGACTTTTGAGTTGGTGAGGGACAGTTTGGTCCTTTTGATGTGTCGTTCAACCTTATATTTCCTCAGCCTTTATATACCTGTAGAGAGCTCTGAGGGGAGGTTTTTGTTGCTACTCCCTTTCTCTCTCTAGCTTTGGACGTCGCTCGTGGTGGAGGTCGCGGCTCGAGCTCGGGTGGTTTTCGACGTCGATCCGGAGGGCAGTTCAACGTATGTGTGTCAATATTGCGCTGTTGGAGGCCGGGCAAGCGCGTGGATTCCCTTCTTTCGATTTCTCGCCATTGTTGGACGAGTTTTTTGAGGTGGGTTGAAGTTTACCGAAATCGTCGGATTTTCTCCTAAGTCGAGTTTTTGTCAGCATGTGTATTTCATGTGTCGTATCATGTTAGTAGCTCAATTCACCGATTTGCATAGTTTTTATGAAATCTGAGTTGGAGCTTTAAATTCTAGATTCTTTTTACATGTTGGACTTGGAATTGACTTAGGAGAAAACTATTGAACCCTACACTGTCAGTTTCTGAAAAATTACCAGATTTAGCTTTAGGAGCTGTGGTTCTTTTGTATTGCTGTTGTTAATATGCGGTGGATACCAGATTAGTGTAGGTTGAGGTAACACTCGTGCCGGGATGCCGAGTTGGTTTTACAGTTGTGTATAGACTGTTCTGTACTGTCGGGTGCCATTGTGGTTGACGATGGACCCAGATTTTGTATCTGTATCAGATTGTGCCAAGGACACGTGAGTTTTGGTTGTTAGACCAGTTAGACCCTTTTTGCATTGACTACAGCCTGTAAGAGTCTTATTGAGCTTGGCGGAGACATGCTTTCAAATTCGGTTGGGTCACGCCCACGAGTGTCACTCCGGAGTCTGGCTACTTTGCTTTGCGTTGATGTCGTAGTTGTCCTATTTAGACTCTGCTCTCCACTGGTAGCCCACGGGGTGGTGTACTATGTAGCTTCGATAGGCGGGATAGTTGTATCGTAGTCCCTAGTGAGATTGGGTCAGAGGATGCATTTTTACATCTACAGATAGCTTGTAGTGGTTAGCGATAGTATAGTAGGATGTAGCTGTAGAGTTCGTTCCAACTTTCCTTACTATCTCTTACGCACTTTCTGTAGACTTAGTAGGTGAGCTGTTGAGGTCGGTGACGGTACCCACTGAGGACTACTCTATTTTGCAGTAGTTCTCACACCCAGTTGTTGACCCCTTTTTACAGAGCCTTCGTCTGTGGTTGCTGCTGCCGCTGATTCTGACCGTGGTAAGGGAGTCGCGAGTTAGATCCCTACCAGCTTTGTTGCCGTGCTAGAGGAGTACCTTCCATAGGTAGTTTTGGGACTTTTTTGTACGTATGGTTATGTTGTCGGGTACTCGCTGGAGCGAGTTGTGTTGTGGACATTTTCTATGTACAAAAATCCCTCGAGATTTATAAATATGTTTATTTTCAGTTTAGCAGCTCTATACTACTGGTTGTAGTTATGTTGTGATTACAAGTACATCTATCGTTTCATATATACAGAAATTTCCTCTGTATACGGCGGGTTTGTTTGCGTGCCCAGAAAAACGTGGTAATCCGGAGTGTGACATAAACTTTAAATATAAAATATAAAATTTTAAAACAAAAATTATAAATATTAAATATGAAATTTTAAATTATCTAAAATAAAAATAAAATATAAAAATATAAATTTTTAGTTAAATTTTAATTTAAAATCTAAAATTTTGAAATTAAATTTAAAATTTTAAAAAAATTTTAGTAAAAATATTATTTGCAAATTATACAAATTTTGTCAAGTAGTTTTATAAAATAATTTCAGAAAAATTATTTTTCTATTATATTCAGCCAACTATTTTATATATATTTTTAGTTAAAACTAATTATTCAAATTAAAATAAATTTAGCAGAAATCACCCCTCAACGGAAGCCAAATGGCCTGCTTGGCCTTCCTTTTTAGAAGTGATTTTGGGCTTAGATCACTTCTGAGCTTAGTATAGTGTTTGAGGAGTTGAAAATTCTGATTCTGCTTTTCAAAATCAAAAAAATGATTTTGATGTTCCCAGAATCAGAAGTAGAAAAAATCTGTTTCTTGAAATCTGTTTCTGAATTTAGACTCAAACTTCAAAATTTTATTTTAATTTTAGATTTAATGTTTAAATTTAAATTTAATTCTAATTTTTAAATTTTAAATTCATATTTAAATTTTTAAACTTCAACTTTTCAAATCTAAAATTTAAAATTTAGATTTTAAACTTTAAATTTTAAATTTTAATTTTATATTTTAAATCTCAATTTTTAGATTTTTAAATTTAAAATTTATAATTTAAGATAAAATAAAAAATTTGATATTTTATATTTTAAAATTTAAATTTAAAATTTATAATTACAAGTTTTAATCTTCAAATTATAAATTCAAATTTTTAAAATTTAAATTTAAATTTTTAAAATTTAATTTTGAATATTCAAATTTTAAATTTTAAAAGTATTTTAAATTTTATATTTTAAATTTAAATTTGGATTTAAAATTTTAAAATTTAAATTTAAACTTTGAAATTTAAAATTTAAATTTAGATTTTAAAATATAAATTTAAATTTTAAATTTTAAATTTCAAATTATTTTTTAAATTAAAATATCAAATTTTAAATTTTGTACAATTTTGAAATTTAAAAATTTTAATTTTAATTCAAATTTAAAATTTATATTTTAAATTATTTTCAAATAAAATTGAATAAAAAATTAATTTATACAAACTGCAGCACCCCGGTAGCGGTGAGCACCACAAATATAAAACAGCTGCAGACCCGCCATATAACGTAAGATTGAAAACTTAAGTATGTCTGGCGTTAATATCAACATCCCCACAATATGATAAATTTAAATTAAACAATTCACAAATTTTAAACATCCCAAAGTTACCAAAATAACGATTGGTTATCCAAAATACCATTCCAATTAAGCATATATAAAACTTCTAAATAGTTATGGCCTCAACTTAACGAGTAGCAAGTTTGTACAATTCATAGTTCTAATATGGCCTAATACATATCCAAAATGATTGTCCAAAATACAAAGATAAGATCTACATAATACAAAAATGAAGACAATCAACATGCTACTATCTAACTATAGTTGTCGTCTCGCCCGATCTCATCTCAAAGGCCATACCTGAAAAATTAGTAATATCCACATAATGAGAACTATTAACAATAGTTCCCAGTGGAAGCTCATCTAGAAACAACAAGCCCTACTGGACCTAATAGTATGTGATCAACGGAAAGATAAACAATGATTATGAATGATTATTAAACATACGTATGAATCTACCATTATGATCAACAATAGCAACTATACTCAATAAGTAAATGGTAAAATCATAGGATAAGTATAATCAACTAGAAAAGACCCAACAAAAATCCAACTCGACCTACAATCGAGTAAATGTGTAAGCGCGGCACCTGACCTTGGGTGCAAAGCTAATCTCAACCCGGGAAGAAAAGGGCTTACCGCGTGGGGAGTGACCACTACGGTAACCTACTCACGCCTTCTCTCACTCAAACTCCCACATCACAAGGAGCCATTCAAGATGGCCCAGGGAGTACCATAAGCATAGCGGCGAAATCCAAATAGGGCCAATGTCCCAACAATCATGTTATATTTGTCAGTATTTTGATTTAAAACAAGTGATTTAAAACTTCTTTATATGCTTTAAAAATTCAATTTGGCCTTTGGACTTTGTGGGCAGCCCACTATCAATGGGCCTTGCCTGGGAGCCCAAGCTTTGGTCTCTTTTCATGTGGTGTTTAGTCCCACATTGGAAAGAGACCCTCACTTGCTCTGGTTTATATTCTACTTTTACTAGGGTGAGTGGCTGGGTTAGGATAGTAGTGATGTACAGAAACCCTAGCCTGAGCTACTCCCCTTTTCTCTCTTCTCCTTCTTCTTCTTCACTGTTTTGCTGGATCTCTGAAAAGCTGTGACGGTTCGTTCTTGCGCCACCCTGAAGCCGTGCCGACGGGGTGGACGAAGGTCGTTGTATCGCTAGGAGTGATTGCCGGCGCCTCGTACGTGGAGGGGCAATCTTGCTTCTAGGACAGTGCAATCGCACGCCTCGACTCACAGGCTCCATCTAATCCTTTATTCTCTATAGTATTTATTTATTTCAACGTTTCTAAAAACAGTGGCTAAGTTGTTTTCAAACAAAATTGTTTATACAAATTTTTGACTAAAGATTTCGAAAGAGAACTAATTTTTCCAACACTATTTTGGAATTAACAAATAATCAAGATTATGCTACCTTCCAATACAAATGCATACCCTCTACTAGTACAATGTGATAATAAGAGATATGCTAGAGTATAAGATCAACTTCCATTGCATTGTGAACCAAAGAATAAACAACGATGGCATAAGCTCTTAGAACAATAATTAAACATGCAACAAGAATTACGAACATTCGATAGCAATATATATATGCATGCATGATACTAAGAGGACCACTAAGGTTCATCATTTATAGATAAGGATTCCACCTCAAAATAAGAAAAGACCGATCTAGGATGTGGCAGGTTCGACCGTAGGAGCTCCGGCGTGCGCGCCCGAAGTACCTAACATACAAATAATGAGTATCTCCATTAATCTTTTATTTTTCGTAATCTTAAATGATTTAGACTTATTTAAGTCCATCACTTCGACTATTATACTACATTCTCGGGTTAGAACAAAAGTCCCTATTTCGGGAGCTCATAACTCTTTAAAAATAGATAAAAACCTTAAAATAACTCATTCAAACCCTATATAAGGGTTTGGGGTACTTAATTTTAACAAATGACACCTTAACGAGATGTTTACACCATCCGAAAACTAGCCGGAATAATCCAACCCGAGAATAGCATAAATTGATCGAAATATTAACAAACTAAATTTAAATTTGATCAAACTTAGCTCAATCGTACATTCATGCCCAATATATTTGAACATGATAGACACATCAATTTAAGGATTCTAAACTCTTAAAATCAACTACAAAAGCTTAATCTCGTAGTTGATCAAAATCCCAATTTTTGGAGCCTCGTAACATGCAACTAACTCATCAAAACCTCTTAAAAGGAAAAGCAATTCATATAACAATGTATTGGCCCCTAAATTCAAGTAGAAAGAACTAAAAGTTAATGATCAAAATCTCATTTTGGGCTCTTAGGGTCCCAACCCTAAAATCACAAGAAAATTTCGTAATAGGGCAAAAACCTCCAATTTAGGACTTCAATATTTGAATATAGTGTCATAAAATCTTCAAAAACTATAACCAATCCATAAAGGATAGCTTGGGACCTTCAAAGAGAATAGAAAAACATACATGCAACTCAAAATATTCATTCTTTGATACTCACAAAGCACAAAACCGAAAATTTACTTACATTGTTCTCTAGCTAGAGTTTCAACTTGAAAATAGGTTTCCTTCTCCAAAGGTTCTCTTCCTAAATCCCTTTAATTTGAAGGAAAAATCCTTCATCTCATTACTAAGTAGAAGAGAGGAGAAGTAGGGTATTAAGAGAATGGGAAAATGGGAAAAAGAAGAAGGGAATGGGAATAGAAGAGCTTTTCTCTTCTCCCATTCAAACCGGCCCACTTAAGGGTGTTTCTGTAATTTTACTCAATATTTTCTTGGAAAAAATTATGGTTGGACCAATAGTTAACCAGCTAAATTGATAAGTTATATTTTTAATTAGTAATTTTACCAAACTGCCCATAACAATTGGTGAAATTCCGAACTAGCTCGCAGCTCAGGACTGTATCGACGACTATTAGAAAAATTGCAATAAATCTTTTGTCCGATATCCGTTTAAGGTGGTTCTGGTTGCGTTAGAAAGATAACTCGATGATCTTTCCAACGAGACCAATTTCGCCTGAATCAGATGTCGATAACCTAGTTAAAAGTTTTCCCAAAGTGACTGTCGGTGTAATAACAGATTAGACTCAATTGAGTTCGAATCATATAAAACTGGCTATAACCCTCAAAATCATTTTGGAATCGTTTTAAATATTTATAGTCAAATTTTGGGGTGTTACATAAACAGTAAAAAAATTTTGCCAAACAAATTTACAAAATTAATTTAGAAAAATTATAATTATGAAAAATTAGTCAAACATTTTATAATTTTTTACAAAAATTAATTCTTGAAATCAAAATCATTTTTGAGAAATTATTTTTAGAAAAGCTAGGCCAAATAAGTCAAATTAAAGCTTTTGCAAATGCCAACATCACAAGACTGGTTCACTGCTGACGTGGTGGACCTGGTCCAATGAGATGCTTATACCGGCGACAGAGAAAGAAGAGGCGAATGGGAGAGGGGAAAGGGGGGAGAGAGAGAAAAAATAGAAAAAAAAGAAACAGGAGAGAGAGAGAGAGAGAGAGAGAGAGAGAGGGAACCACCATCTTCCTCCTCCGACGATGAGCGGATCCTGACAGGAAACCGCCCGTGCTGCCGCCACATTTTCTGTGATCTCTCCTCGTCTGCCTTCCGTTCCCCTTTCCGATGGAGGCCCTGACGGAGCTCTGCGACCTGGTCGCGCAGAACCCGGACCTGCTGGCCGACAAGCTCGCCTGGATCTGCTCCCGCTGCCCTCCTTCCCCATCCCCCCACCGCGCCTCCCGCTCCCAACTCCACGCCCTCCTCGCCCTCGCCCGCCTCCTCTCCCTCCGCCCCCTCCCCCCCTCTTCTTCTTCTTCTTCTTCCGCCCCCCTCCTCGACTTCCTCCGCTCCTTCCCCTCCTCCGCCCTCCGCCCCTCCTTCTGGCCCCAGTCCTTCCCCCCCGGCCCCTTCCTCTCCGATCTCCTCCGCTTCGCCTCCCTCGCCCCCGACCTCGCCTCCCCCCTCTCCTCCTTCTTCGCCTCCACCCTCCTCTCCGTCCTCGACGCCGACGCCGACGCCGACCCCGACCCCGCCATCGCCCGCGCCTTCCTCTCCGCCGTGGCCCAAAACTGCCCCCCCGTTGCCCCCGCTGATGCCGACCGCCTCGCCGCCCGCCTCCTCGACGAGTTCTCCTCCTACTCCTACTTCTACTCCTCCGATCACAACGCCTCATCGTTGCAGAGCACCCCATCCAAAGGCAAAGCCAAGGAAGAGGATCATCACCGGGAAATTGCCGATGATGCGGCGAGCGAGGCGTCGTCCTTGTCGAAGGGCGATGCCGGCGGAGGCGCCAATGGGCGGCGGAGCAGTGTTGGATCAGGCGAGGGAAGCGGAATTGGAGGGGAAGGGGCAGGAGAGTGTTCTCCGGCGGTGGTCCGGCAGGAAGTGGTGGCATTTGAGGAGGAGGCGATCGAGGGACTGGAGAGGCAGGAGATGGCGTTCAGGTTGTTCGGGCAGATTCTCGATCGGGTGGGGAGCAGCATCAAGACTGAGCATTTGGAGCGGATCAGGGAATTGGCCGCGAAACAGCTCAAGTCTTTGCCGGCTTTCCTCAAGGTTGATCTCTTGGCTCTACTTAGCTCTCCGTATCATTGTTGTTATCTCACAAACCGTATGAAGTCCTATATATATCCATGTTTCTTCTATCCCTTTTCTATCCCTTTTCTGTATTGCTGCACTTTAAAATATGTGCTCCTGTAATTATGGTTTGGTTTGTTCCATTCTACTGCTTGAGACAATGTAGGATCTCAAGATGACACTACTTTACTCATCTCTGTATAGAAAGAAAGAAAACAACTTTTTAATTCAATACTCAATGGGACACAAGTGATTGAAGTTCATAGGCTTTGTTTGTGTTCAGTAGTCGTGCCCATTGTGGCAATTTGAAGATTGTGTCTAAATGTTTAGTGAGCCAAAATCTTAAAAAAGTTAACTTGTTTCTTCATTGTCTATTCATATCATTTCGTATGTTTCTTTATCATCTATTTATATCATGTCGTGTTGACTTTTGGTTATGAAACATGGGATCACAAACACTTTAAAACTGCTGCTTTGTCCATGTCGGACACATTTCTTATTCTCAACTCTTTATGATGCATCTCAGTCACGTGTTCTAACTTAGAATACATAAAGAAATTCCATATTCTTTTTGCATCCAACAGGGACTTGGAGTCTGGCCAACCTTTTGAACTTATATGGATATGCTAAATGTAGATTTCAATGTTTTTTTTTTCCTCTAATGATCTAATCCTTCCCATAATTTCACAGATCTCTTTTTATGATGGCTTTTCCCTTAATCCTTGTATGATGGTCGGCCGATTATAGGGCTTATTCTCTTCTTTCCTACAATGGGCAGTTTCTTGGCCTTAGCCTCAGTAAATTCTTAGAAATAACCACCAACGGCGATACCATGAATGCTCATGAACAGTGGAGGAACTCTAGGGGTTAGTTGCTTTCTAATATAAGAACGATACTTTCTTTCAATGAGAAAATGTAAAGAGACATTTTATGAGCTAGCAGTCTCCATGTTCTCCTTTTGTTGAGTTCCCAAGCATTGAAGCTCCCGAGTCCAAGTCTTGTCATGTCGCATGTTCATGTCTTTGGAACGCGGATATTTTGGTTTCTCTCACTAACTGTAATGCTGTGCTCTTGTTATGGTTCTATTTTGCATCTGAAGTTGTCGCGCCTAAACTTAAGCGTGCCTAGTCTCATTGAATTGCTCAAGTGTTCAAGGATCCATTTATATTGGACAGACATGATGTTTTTTTTTCTTATTGTATTTTGTATTACATTTTTTAGATTCGGAAGCGTGATTGGAGAGATCAGGGTGCGCAGCTAAAAGCTAGAATAAATACGAAGGTATCATGCTGTCAAGCGGCAACTACGGTGCAAATCAAGAGTCTTCTTTCTTTGGACACAGACGGTAAGTCTTCCAAGGATGCATTGCGTCGAACTCTCGCACTGCTTCTAGATGCTGCAGAAGCCTGCATTCTATCCTCTTGGCGGAAATTGAAGATCTGTGAGGAGCTATTCAGCACATTGCTCAATGGAATAAGCGAAATAACAGTCTCTCGTGGGGGCCAGCTGTTGCGAGTATTGCTTATTCCCTTGAAGCCACTGGTTCTAACCACATGTGCTCAGGTGAGATTATTCCTGTTCCTTTTGGGACGGGAGATGATGTTGGTGGAATCTGCAGGGGTATTTTCTTATCTGATTTTGCTTTGGACAGGCTGATATGTCGGGGAATAATCCGGGTGCAATGTTCGAGGCTGTTACAAAGTTAAGCTGCGAGATTATCGAGTTTGGCTGGAGCAAGGATAGGGCTCTTGTCGACACTTTTATCATGGGTTTAGCTGCATGCATTCGTGAACGAAATGATTATGAAGAACAGGTTACTGTTTGTCTCTATTTCCAATAAACTAGGTCTTCTTCTTCTTCTTCTTCTTCTTCAAGAATTACAAATGGATAAAACAAGAGAGCTAACTAATCTTGCTTGCTAAGCTTGCATGTATTTTGCTAGAACCTCATATATCTCTGATATACAAACACAATACCAGATAAACTTTGCAACTCTTGGTCTCTTATATTTGTTGTTGATTTTGGATTTCAGATGTTGGTTTTGCATATTGCAATTTTTTGTAACATCCCTTTGTTTTCTTTCGGAGAATTTTTTGTGTTTTTCATCATTCCTATAATGGATATTGAACTCGCTTTGTCAGCTATTTGGCTTTGTGGTGTACTTTGTGTACCATTTGATAGTGAAGCTTTCATTAGTATAACTTCTCATCATAGTGTTTGAGTGGGAAAAGGTCTTCTCTGTCACGGTTATTCCCCATGGGGATAGTAACATCCAATCAAAAACTTCCACATTGCACACCAGTACAATAATTTTTTTTTAAAAATCATCATTTCACTAAAAATCACCATATTACCTTGATTAGACTTTTTGTCATCCTACATGGCACAATAAGATTGGTTTTGGGTACATGCTATGTGGTGCAACTGTTACAATAAAGACTTTTTCGCTTGCTGTTAACATATACTACTTAGCCATTGATTGATGGGAAACTACGTGCCTCATTCTCTATTCCAGGAAGGAAAAGAAAAACAGGCAGCTCCTGTTGTCCAGCTGAATCTTATTCGTCTTCTTGCTGAACTGTGTGTTTCTGTTAATAAATGGGAAGTTGTTGACATGATTTTGCCACTGTTCATTGAAAATTTGGAAGAGGGGGATGCTTCATCTCCAGGTTTATTGCGTCTCCGAGTATGAAATCTTGACCCTATTGCAAAATCTTTTTGGCATTGCTTTGACTTATTTTAGCTAAAACAATTACTAGGAGGTGTTGATTTGTTTTGCAAATTTTCCAGCTACTAGATGCAGTATCTCGTGTGGCTTCTTTAGGTTTTGAGAAGTCTTATCGTGAGACTGTTGTCCTTATGACGAGAAGCTATTTAGATAAAGTTAAAACTTTAGGAGCGGTCGAAAGCAACACAATTCCACCAGAAGCCACAACCGAGCGGATTGAGGTCTGTTCTGGTTCATTATGATGATTCAAATTGTCTAGTTTAAAGACTTGTCATTAGGTATACTTTTGAAAGCTAACTGTCACAACCACATTCTAGACTCTTCCTGCAGGATTTCTTCTGGTAGCTTCTCATCTAACAAGCCTGAAATTGAGGTCTGACTATCGTCATCGGCTATTATCTTTGTGCTCTGATGTGGGACTAGCTGCTGAATCCCAAAGTGGAAGGTATAATGCCGTATAATTGATGTATCTTGAGTATGCTAGCTTCTTAGATACCTCGTTGTTTCTAATTGGATGCTTCCTACTGCCTTTTATCAATATTGTGCCATGGATTCCTTGTTGAGAGATTATTGCCTGCACTCGGTACATCACGTGAGCTCTGCTTTGCCTAGCGACCTGCCTCCATTTCATCTCAGAGCTCAATCTTTACCACCAGTTAGTTGCACTATTCTCTGGGTGTAAATTATCCTTTAAATGTGTGAGATAAGATGGAGGGCAGATTATTGTGCAGTGCAAGGCTGACATGGTGCACAGCAGGTGCCTTTATGGATTGTTTGGTTTGAATGTGTGGTGAATTTCCTTTAGTACTTGTTACAAGATGCAATTCTCTTTGATCGTCTTTACCTGTCCATCTAGGTGCACTAAGCATCTTGCATTTTTCAAAGTCTTAGTTAAAGAGATATCCTACTCTACAAATTTTTAGACTTCTGCTTGAGAATCATGTGCAGAATATCTCCTGTAATGCATTTATTACCTAACGGTCTTAGGGCCTGTTTGGTCTAGCTTCTGAAAAAGTGATTTCTGAAAAAGTGATTTTGGTTTGGAGAAGTGATTTTGGTTAAAAGCTGTAGAGCGTTTGGCGGTGTTTAGATAAAAGTGATTTTTCTGAAGTGATTTTAAAAAGCTGGTTGGCAAATTTATTTTGATGTTTGCATAAATTAATATTTTTATTAAATTTTATTTTAAAATAATTTAAAATCTAAATTTAAAATTTGATATTTTAATTAAAAAATAATTTAAAATCTAAATTTAAAATTTGATATTTTAATTAAAAAATAATTTAAAATCTAAATTTAAAATTTTAAATTTTAAATTAATTATGAAATTTAAAATTTAAAATATAAATATAATTAAAATATTATAATTATGAATTTTAAAATATAAAATTTTAATATATAAAAATATAAATTAAAATTAAATTTCAAACTTTAAATTTAGAATTTAAATTTAAAATTTAAAATCTAAATTTAAAAAATTTGAAATTTAAAATTTAAATGTATAAAATATAAATAATTATGAATATAAAATATAAATATTAAGTATTTAAAATATTTAAATTTGAGAATTTTAAAATTTAAATTTAAATTTTTAAAATTTTAAATTTAAAAATTTAAAATTTAAAATTAAAATTTTAAAATTTAAAATTTAAATTAAATTTAAATATTGAAATTAAAATAAAAATAAAAATTTGAAGTTTAAATCCAAAATCAGAATTAGATTTCAAGAAGCAGCTTTTTTCTGCTTCTGATTCTGGGGCCTTCAAAATTAGTTTTCTAATTCTAAAAAGCAGAATAAGATTTTAAAAATAAGTTGCCAAACGCTCTATTGAGCCGAAAATCACTTTTCAGCCCAAAAGCTCTTTTAAAAGCTAGGCCAAACACCCCCTTACTCTTTGTGATCTAAACTGATGGAAAAACTTATCCCTTGGGTGTCTATATAAAGGAATCTCCTAATTGGCTAAACTGATTGAATAGATTCATCTAATTCCATCTCTACTTCTTGACATGCAGCTTGGAAAGCTATGCTATCCTAGTTAGTTCTGGTCCAAATATATAACAAACAACTTACTGTTTCATGTCATCTTGCCGTCCAACTTAATATTTCTCGGATGCCTTTGTGATGCAAAGAAAATGGCGTTTAGCGCGTCGGCTCACTTGTCTCTTCTAGTTTTACTTTCTCTTTGCATATTCTATTTTAAATATTTTTAGTTTTAATGTGCTTAACCCGATGTATCGATTTTCATAGGAGTGGTGCTGATTTCATGGGCCCATTGCTCCCTGCGGTTGCTGAAATATGCTCTGATTTCGATCCTTCTTCAAATGTTGAACCTTCGGTCTTGAAATTGTTTCGCAACCTCTGGTTCTATATTGTTTTATTTGGGTTAGCTCCTCCTATTCAACAAAATCAGATGCCTTCAAAATTTGTTTCCACTTCATTAAATAGCGTAGGAAGCATTAGTGCTATTGCTCTTCAAGCTGTGGTTGGGCCATACATGTGGAACAGTCAGTGGGCTGTAGCGGTGCAACGGATTGCACAAGGAACTCCACCCTTGGTAAGTAAATTCTAAGGCTGCTTAGTGGAAATGTAGGGTAGACTATATAAATAGTCCATGCAATCTCAGAATATTGCAATTTGGTCCTTATACGTTTCGTTTAACACTTTAGTGGCTAATTTTTTTCATACATTGCAATTCCATAATTGACATTAAAGGAATATAAATTTTCTTGTAAAATAACTGTTTCACCCTTTCGCCATTAAAATGACATTATTATTTCAGGTAAATAAGTTTAAAAAAGTCATTTAATAGCAAAAATTAACGGATGTCACTATGTCAGTATAATGGTTAGGAATGGAAGTGCAATATATGTGAAAGCCCAGGGACTAAAGATTTAAGTGAATAGTTAATGAGGCCAAGTCACTATATCATGATGGTGCGAGGGCTTTCGTACATTTTATCTGGAGATATGGTCTAGTTTTTAGTGATTCGTAAGATTCATGGTTTTGCCTTCTTGTGATTGAAAAATCACCCTTTCGACATGGTGTCCTTTCTTTACAGCAGGCCTATTTGCTCGCACTTATGGTCAACGTCTTCAACTTCTTTGTAAACATATTTTGAATTTTTACCAGCATTGGTTGCCCCATGTCAGCTGTGCACGTCTAGTGATCCACTGTCCATCTCTTCTTACAGCTTCCTCGTTTAAAATTATTTTCTTTTGGATCATTGGATAGAAAGTGTGAGATGAGATGGAAGGCGTATCATTAGGCAGCGGATGAATTGATCTGGTGCACTGAGTGCACCCAATTACTCTAAACTAGTTAAGGGACCCGGCATGATGCCGCGGGGAGATCTTATTATAGTTAATTGCTAAAAAGTTTAGCACTTAAAATGATGATAGATTATTACAGTATAACTAAGATGGGTCTCTACATGTTTAACCATTTAATAAAATTTTACAATAGCTAACACTTCGTTATACGTCTTTTCTTTTTTATAGCTATTTGAATAAACAGAACAAAACAAATAAATAGCACTTCAAATTATGATAATAGTTTACTACACTATAGTTAAGACGGGCCTTTATATATATAAACATTCAATAAATTTTACGTTTAATTTCTTTTCCTTCTAATACATATAAAAAATTATAAACTTGTACACTTTTTTCTTATTAAATTTTTTTTTGATATTATTAATTATAAAATATTTGAAGCCTAACTGATAATTTTTAATTAATTATTAAATATTTTTATACATAACTTTTTTTAAAAAACATAATTAGATTACATTTATCATAATAAAACTTTAATTTCATAAGAATTAAATATATTGTACCCTCAACCATAGGTCATTTTGAAATAACTCCCTCAACGTTAACCTTTTCTTTATTAATATTTCATTATCTTTCAGTATTTGTAGAGTTAAATTATTCTAATTACTTTATTTCAAAATTCAATCAAATCTAATATTTTTGGTAGCTATTTTATAAATAAAATTTTGAACTAAAAAGTTAAAGTCGGAAGACTTATTTCAAATTGCCAAATAGATGAGGGTGCCTTTGTTTTGTTAAAATTGATTTAGAGAAAGAAGAAATTATTACATGTATCTAGTACATATTAACACTTCATACACCGCAACTTATATTAAATGACTAATATTATAATCTCAAAATTCAATTTAATACATCTGATCTATAAAGTCTAATGATTTAAATTATGTTCAAGAATTAGATTTTTAAATCTTTATTAACGGATTTTAAGTATGTGGTGTATTTACACATATACACCTGGTGGGGAGAAAGCTAAATAGGGTGCATTCATAATTCCAAGAGGGAGAGGAAAAATTTGTGTTGCACCTTGTGTACACTAATGCTCCATACACCGTACAGTATATTAGATGATTAGTATTGCAATATAACATACGATTTAATATATATAATATAAAATATTTAAATAAATTATTGTATCTTTAATGTATATTTTAGAGTTGGTTTACGGTACACTGGGCGTGTCCAACATTTCTTTTGGACACATTGTATACTACCGTTGGCTCATGCCTTAAATAGCGACATGGCTCACTCAGGGCCGTTTTCCTTGATGTGAACGGAATTGCTAAGTAATGTGAGAGAGAAAAAAATCTTTGTTGCAACTAGTGCACACTAATGCTCCATACACCGTGCAGTATATTAGATGATTAGTGGAATATCCGATGATTAGTATTGCAAAATAACATATGATATAATATATGTAATACAAAATATTAAATAAATTATTGTACCACGAAAATTTATCTTTTAGCCATATTTTAGACTTGATTTAAGGTGCACCGGGTGTGTCCAACATTCCTTTTGGACACATGGCATGCTACCATTGGCTCATGCCTTAAATAGGGACATGGCACACAGAGGGGCCATTTTCCCTGATGTGATGTTTTTGCCAATTAATGTATGTATAGATAGATAGAAGATTGATATGCTTTTTTACATATTCAATATGTTCATGCATGTCAGGGTGGGTGTTTGAGTAGCTGTTAAAAAGGTGAGAAATAACCCTTTTATTACTTGTGAATGCCAACATGATACCTCAGCAAACCTCTTTGTTTGCTATATATGCTGCTTGTACATTTAACCCTGATTTCTTCAGACCACTAAATTGCTTACATATATTCTGCTTACTTTTTTGTTATTCGCTGTTTTTGGGATGAAATTAGCATCCAATTTTTTTTTGATTTAGCAAACCTAAGAATTTCTACTTTATGTGATTTTGAGAAGTTCTGCTTTCGGTTATTAATGTCCTTCTTACAGGTTGTCAGCTCAGTAAAATGGCTTGAAGATGAGTTAGAACTGAATGCTCTCCACAACCCTGGTAGTCGTCAAGGTAGTGGCAATGAGAAGGCCGCTGTCGCGCAAAGAGCTGCTCTCTCTGCTGCTTTAGGTGGTCGAGTTGAGGTAGCGGCAATGGGTACAATTTCAGGTTCAACTGAATTCTTTTTGTTGACAGTTTCTATTTTGCCTTTTCTGGCCGTTTTGGCTATCAAAGACCTTCATTATGATTAAAGACTCATATTTCCTAGTTGAAGCATCTTGGAAGTGCTAGTTGCGTGAAGCTGTTTGAAGAAGCTCTGATGGCTTCGTTCGGTAGAACCCCTCAGACAGCTTCCTGCTGCTGCCGAACCAGAAGCTCCAAATTGGAGGTGCTGCCTTTTGGGCACGGAAGTGAATTCTGCTTTCCGCGATAGTTGAAGCTTTAAATTTTAAGTTTGCCAGATGCCTGGCTACTAAAGCCAGGCTAAGCAGGACTCCGGATCCCTTTTCTTTTTAAAACAAGGTGAAGCTAAATGCTTGTTATGGTGCTTATGTGTTCTCTCTTTTCCTATCGTGGGCAGGTGTTAAGGCTACATACCTCCTTGCAGTTGCCTTTTTGGAGATAATACGTTTTAGTTGTAATGGTGGCATTGTTTCTACAGCCCCTTCCAATAAATCAAGAAGTGCATTCAGTTGTGTGTTCGAATACCTTCTCACACCGAACTTGGTGCCTGCAGTGTTTCAATGTTTGACTGCAATTGTTTATAGGGCTTTCGAAACAGCGGTGGCGTGGCTGGTACTTTTTTATCTTTTCCCTTTAAATCTTTGTTATCAGTTAACTTCCACTAGCAAATGATTTGCCTTTAAAATTTACATAATTCCATTTATTTGGTGATTTTAGTTGATGGGCATCAGTGATCCTCACATTCAGGTGTCAATTATCAAGAGGAGAATATGCATTTTTTTTGTTTATCCTATACAATACTACATAGAAATTCATTGCTTAGTGTATAAGATAGGGCAGTACACTACCTTTATTTGTAGTAGGTAGGTGCATTGCTTAGAGTATGGCATTGTCTCATAGTTTACTGCTGGTTGAGTTTCTTGAATGCGTAGCGAAGTCGACTTAGCTGGATGCCTGCCCATAGTTGAAAAACTTTAACCCAGTAGTGGATTAAACATGCAAGTCTTGATCAATTATAATGATTTAATTACATGACTCTCTATGTGCTAAAGTTCTCTCACATTAAGTATTGAGGCATGGCAAGCTTCAATTTCAGTTTGTTTGATTGCACTGTTTGGCTTCGCTATTGGAACATCTTATGTATGCCGGAAAGAAGAAGGTTCTGCAAAACATGTGTTTAGCTAGCAGATAGTATGGCGCCTTGCTGCTGATGATAAGCTAAAATGAGCTTTTGGGCTCCAAAATTAGAATACTCCAACTTATACCTTCTGCTTTTGCTGTAATGAGAAGCTGTAGATGATTTTATTGAAAAAACTAGTAGTGTTTTTTGATCAACTCTCCTGAAACAGAACTTCTGCATAAGCTTCAGCTGCGGATAAATAGTCCCTAAGATAATCTTCTCGTTTTCCTCTTATTATTTTGCAATTTCTCGTTCACATTTCACATGATAGTTTTCTGTGATCTGTTCAATAGGAGTTATGGGGTTACTTGTATAAAATAATCGTCATTGCTGATTACTGCATGTTTTAGGAGGAACTGATTGATATGGAACTGATTGAATCTCCAGGAGGATAGAGTATCTGATATAGGACAAGAGGCGGATGTAAGGGAATCAGTTCTGTCTGCTCATGCATGCTTCCTCATAAAGAACATGTCCCAAAAGGACGAACATGTTCGTGATATTACTGTCAACTTATTAACTCAGCTGAAGGAAAGGTTTCCACAGGTTAGTTTTGTGTGTGTATAAATATATTGCTTTTAGTCCTACTGGAGAACAGTAATTTTAGTTTATCTGCAGGTCTTGTGGAACTCATCGTGCTTGGATTTGCTTCTAATTTCAGTTCATAATGAACTACCTTCTAATCATGTTAATGATCCTGCCTGGGTTGCTACTATCCGTTCTTTGTATCAAAAGATTGCTCGGGAATGGATAACTAATGCACTTTCATACGCTCCGTGCACTACCCAAGGGCTTCTACAGGTAATTTCCTCTATCACAAAAGGTTTATTAATTCAAGGTCGACTGAGCTGATTACATTGAAACTCTATCCATAGTGAAACTGCATTGGTTAACTGTGAAAGCTGTGATATTTCATTAGATACTGTTAGATTTAAAGGAGTATAAATTTGAGCTATTCAAATGCGCTTTGTCTTGATCAAATCACCACCTACGGCGCTATACAAAAAATTGAATGTATATCTTCATATCTGTAAGTGAACATTTTTCACAATTACCAAATAAACATAGTGAAGTAACATATATGATGATGAGCATAATTTCAATACCTATATAGACTAATCACTACCCATAGTGTTGTATAGAAAACTGTGTGTGTTTGTACCTGCATACATCTGTACATTACAAATTGGGATATATAATCAATATATTTAGAATAAGGCTAGCTTGCAACATTAATGATTTAGGGAAGAAGATATCCAATTTCTGTTCATGTGTGGACATGCTTGTCACTGTAAGTTTACAGCATTATTAGTCTGTGTAAGAAGGGCAAAAGAGCATACCCTCTTGAGTTGTATTAACGAATATATATAGTACAAGAGATTGTCCTACTATAGTAACAATGATTACTATAGTAAGAGTATAACTAGGATTACATACTATATAATCCTACTCTATAGAAGACAATAATACTACTCTATAGAAGGCAATAATACACAGTATCCCAATATACAAAAAATATATCGTAACATCCTCCCCGCAAGCTAAGCATCCGGTGGTCGGATGCGAAGATTGAGCCGCAATATTGAAAACCAAGAGGGTGACAGGGGCTTGGTGAAAATGTTGGCAAGTTGCTTGTCAGAAGGGATATGAATTAAGGCCAAATCACCAGACTGAACTTTTTCCCGCAAGAACTGATGGTCAAGTTCAATGTGCTTCGCCATGTAAGAAGGGCAAAAGAGCATACCCTCTTGAGTTGTCTTAACGAATATATATATAGTACAAGAGATTGTCTTACTATAGGAACAATGACTACTATAGTAAGAGTATAACTAGGATTACATACTATATAATCCTACTCTATAGAAGGCAATAATACTACTCTATAGAAGGCAATAATACACAGTATCCTAATATAGATAAAATATATCGTAACAGTCTGTCTCACTTTACTGTGGTCAAATGTTCAAGATGATATTGTATTAGGCTTCTAATTTGATTGATGATCGGGTGAGCTAAGACATGTCGACTTCTAATTGTATGGTCATATTGTCATTTATCGACTTATTGTGATATCTACTACTCTCCAATGTTCTCTATTTATTGGTTTTCCCTATATCAGGAAAATCTTTGCAAGGCAAATGCTTTGCAAAGAACACAACATGCATCGGATGTGGTTTCCCTCTTATCTGAGATACGTATTTCTAGTGGCAAGAATGATTGGACTGGTATTAGGACTGCTAACATCCCTGCAGTCATAGATTCTGCTACAGCAGCATCGGGAGCAAAGAAAGAGGTCTCAGAAGGTTTCATTCTCGAAGTACTCTCAACTGCGGTGGTGAGTGCAACTGTAAAATGCAACCATGCTGGGGAGATTGCTGGTATGAGAAGGCTCTATAATAGTATTGGGGGTTTCCAGATGGGCATTTTGCCTTTGAGTTCAGCATTTGGTTTTGGTCCTCAACAGACGAATACTGAGAAGGAGTCATTTAATATGGTTCTTCTTATGAAATTTGTTCATCTTCTTCAACAATTCGTTGGTACTGCAGAGAAAGGTTTACTGGTAGATAAATCCTTGTTTCGGGAAACTTGTTCTCAGGCTACTGCGTTACTTCTCTCACACATGGTATGCATTTCATTTCTAGATAGGTGTTTGAAACTTTCTTTTGTGCTCTCTCTTTTTCAGAGGGTGTTTTGTCAGTGTGTGCACGTGTGCATACATCTGTATACCTACCAAAGCATCACTTCTGTATCTTTGTATAATCTTTTTTCATATATACCCCTGAAAGTGCAGTTTTTTACAAAATGCCCTAATCTTGAATGAGTTATCCAGTTTTTGGGAGCAAGTTGTTTTTGTAGAAGAAAAGTTTCTTAAGAGGGGCCATTATTAGAAGTTCAAGGGCATGTATATGCAAGAAATTAAGTTTTCGAAGGGCATATTGATGAACATTCAGATTTCCTAGTGATATGGACAAGAAAATTTTGCAGGGTACATATTTAGCAGATTGTTCTTTTCTTCCACTTTATTATTATGTTGATGGAAAGCTGGCAACATTTTTCAGGATTCTGACTCAAAATTAAATCTGGAAGGGTTTGCTCAGCTCTTACGGCTTCTTTGTTGGTGTCCTGCGTATATCTCGACCCCAGATGCAATGGAGACCGGGATATTTATCTGGACATGGCTTGTCTCTGCAGCACCTTCATTAGGCTCGCTTGTCCTTGCGGAGCTTGTAGATGCCTGGTTGTGGACAATAGATACAAAACGTGGTTTATTTGCATCTGATATGAGGTTTGCGGGTCCAGCTGCGAAATTGAGGCCCCATCTTGTTCCTGGTGAGCCTGAGATGCCCCCTGAAAAGGACCCTGTGGAAGGATTAATTGCCCATAGACTTTGGCTTGGTTTTTTTATCGACCGTTTTGAGGTTAGGAAAAAGCTAGTAGTTTATTATCTTCTCTGTCTATTTGTGCTAAATTCTTCTTTCTTCTCTATCCTTCGTATATCTTATCAAAATGGGTACTCTATAGGATAAAATGTCATTTGATAAGGTATTTGAACCACAGACAATTTATGAGCCTAGCATTATATGACTTCTTGCACAAAATAATTTAAGGAGTAACTGTTGGTTTAGCATTTTCGTAGGAAAATGTAGTTGTACTCTTACCTGGCTACCAAAAGAAATTTATGGTTTGACAGTTGATACTTTATTAGAAGTTATGTATAGTGTTTTCTCTGGAGTTGTCATTAGTCAACCGTTAATTCCTTAGTGCCCCAGATTCTGAGTCTTGGTTGAATTTAACCTACCATCACAATATAGCCCTCTTTGGCAGGCAGGAGCTTTTGCAGAGGAGTTGTTTTGAGTAAAGCTGTTCGAAAAAGCACTAACATTTTTCTTTAATTAAAATTCCCTTTTTGTTTCTTGCTGCAGTAGAAGTAGAAGCTTTAAATTGAAGCTTCTGTTTTATTTCTCATAATCTGATTTTAATTTTGTGTTACAGTGAAGGCTTTAGGGATTTTGTTTGTAAACTACTTTGCTGCTGCAGCTCAGAGAAGGCCAGCTTTTCTATTAAAATGCCTTTTGCAACTCTTACTATTGTTGCCCTTCTTTCCTCAGTATCTATATACTACAAAATACTACATGTTCATGATTAGATCTGTTATGTTCTTCTCGATACCTTTTTCTTTTTCTTTGTTGGCAGGTTGTTCGACACGACAGCATTGAGCAACTTTTACTTCTTGGTCGGATGCTGCAAGGAACGATGAAGTCCCCCCGGCATTTCTCTCGCCATCCTGCTGCTGCTGGTACATTTTTCACTGCAATGCTCCTCGGGTTGAAGTTCTGTTCATGCCAATACCAGAGTAATTTGCAGAAATGTAAATTGGGGCTTCAGTTGTTGGAGGACAGGGTATACCGGTAATGATAACTGCATGTCCTACTACATTTCTTGTTGAGTATTCTTCAGTTAAATGTGGTTGATGTTTACCTTTAACTTTACAGACTTATAATAGTTGTTGGAAACTTGGAACATGATTATCTTGGTAAATTGGCTTTTTTAGGACATTATTTTCTGCTTGGTTCGCGCACTCAGTTTTTATATAGTTGGTGCATTGAAAAAACAATATATGGAGAAGCCATCTAGGTCTTGTCTAAGAGTTGATTTACATAACTATGTAGATTCATGACTCTGCAAATTTGTATAACCTTGAAAAGTAGTCAAGGTTATACGGGAGCCTGGGATTATCATCTTTACTAATGAAATTTGAGCTCATATGCCAGATCTCTAAATGTCACATCCTCTTACATTTTCCATAGACTGCAATGAGCTTTTCCTATTAGAAACCAGATCTACTTGAGTATAATTAGTTCTAGTTGGTAGCCGGATCTAGTTGAGGTTAACAATGATTAGCAGTAAGCAAGGATGTATGCTCAATAAGAACATGAAATCTATTCGTTAGCTGGGATCTGATTTAGATAAGACATTGAAGATAACATTTAATTGAAGATAGCATCTATTAGTAACCGGTTATCTTAAACTCCTCAAACACAGTAAATTGGACAGAAAGGAGTTGGGTTGGAATTGTGCCCTTATGCTTTTGTTCTTTCTCTCTTTTTGTTCACGATTATTCAGTTCAATTCAGCACCTCAGTTGTCTTTAGTTGCTTTGGTATAACCTCTAGCTCTTTCATTCCAACTTCTATGATTGTGTGTCCCGTATCACTATACAATTCATTTTGGTAACAAAATTATGCTTCCTCAGTTGTCTTTAGTTGCTTTGGTGTAACCTCTAGCTGTTCCATTCCAATTTCTGTGGTTGTGTTATCTTCCCTTATCACCATACAATTCATTTTGGTAAGAAAATTATGCTTCGATCTTTTTATCGTGTACTTTTATCGTATATTTTCTATTATCGATTCATTGAGCTGAACCCCACCTAGTGTGGAATAAAGGCCAAGCTTGAGTGGAGCTGAGTTGTATTTTCTTATGTTTCAGTGCTGCTTTGGGATGGTTTGCGTATGCGCCCGATTGGTACGAAACAAATAGCAAGAGCTTCGCACTGAGTGAGGCTCAATCTATTTCAATATTTGTCCATTATCTTTTGAACGATCGACTCGATGGTTCTGCTGATTCATCATTAAAGGCACGAGGACGTGAAAGTGAATTGAGTAACATGGTATACATAATTTGATTTACACTTTTACTTTGTTTTCTTGTACATGTTTCCTGGTATTATGTTGTTTAGTGCCCTAATATATATATATATATATATATATATATATATAGAGTGAGGCTACTATGCTATCGAAAGCACGGAGCCTTCCGTGCTTCCAGCTCGTTTTCGATGTTGCGACTTTCGAATCGTCGATCGTCTTCGTTAAACTTGATCTAGAGTATTTGGAGTACCTAGAAAATAAATTTTATTATTTTTCGATATCATTTGCCTAGTGATCGAATGGGCTCAAAATCAACAAATTTCAATGGCCGTAGTGAGCCGTTTGCAAGTTTAACGGTGTAGAAATATCCAAATCACGTGAAATTTTGATAGAAAATTCTTTATACTATATAAAACGATACAAATATCTTTGTTTAAAATTTTAAATGTCATATTTTACCAGTTTTTGTAAATTTTTATTTCAGCGTGATTTTGAGCCCCTTCAGTTCACTAGCAAATGATATCTAATTCATAAAATTTATTTTCTATGGTATTCAAATATCTAGATCAAAGTTAACGGAGCCTGATCGATGATTCGCTTTTTTTTAGAAAGTCGCGAACATCGAATAACGAGCTGGAAGCACGGAAGCTCGTTGCTTTCGATAGCCATAGTATGCTCAACTCTATATATTATATATATATTTATATATATATTATATATATATAGTAGGATTGTGTGCTATGGGAGACGGGAGGCCTCCGTTGACTCCTTAAGCGTTTTCGATGATGGGTCTTTCGAATTGACGTCGGCTGCGTTAGACTTAGATCTTGTGTATTTTGACTATCTTTAGAAATATTTTTAGGCAGTTTTTGTATCATTTTACTTAGTATCGAAAGGATTAATCATAATTTTTAGGTTGATATATGCGTTTTGCTTACAAGTTTAACGGTGTAGAATATTCAATCAGATGAAATTTGATTTTTTTAGATTCTTTATTCTATCTATAACAAGATAATATTCTCTTGATCGAAAATTTTAGTTGTTACTCATGCTTTATGTGCGAATTTTTATTTTCAACTGGTTGATTTTGATCCTTATCGAATACTAGGTAAATGAATCTAAAACGCAAAATTATTTTCTGAATAGTTCATATAGCTAGATTCAAGTTACGGAGCGATCGTTTTGATTCGGAAGCTCTATCTATCGAAACGGTTAGGATTCACGGAGACTCGTGCTCTAATAGCGCACAGACCTACTCAGAAGACGGGTAGGTCTTGTGTGCTTATTTTAGGAGCACGGAGGTCTCGTGTCCTAAGGCCGTTTTCGATGACTAGAGCTTTGCATATCAACGTCGGCTCGTTAGACTTGAGTTGCGTATCATGAAACTATCTAAGAAAATAATTTTTGTGATTTTCGTATCATTTTTCTTACGATCGAAAGGGTTCAAATCAACAGATTTTTATGGTATATAGCTATAACGCTTGACAAGTTTAACGGTGTTAGTATTGTAGAAGTATTCATGCAGATGATTATGATAAAATTCTTTATACTATTTACAGTAAGATCAATATCTTTGATCGAAATTTTAATGCCTTATCACCATTTTTTGTGAGATTTTTATTTTCAGTTGTTGATTGTGACCCCTTTCCGATCGTTCATGTAAAATGATTATCGAAAATCGCAAAATTTATTTTCTAAGTTTACTTCAATAAGCTATCAGTCTAACGGAGCGATCGTCGTTCAGAAGCTTCCATATCGAAAATGGTTTAGGAGCCGGAGGCTTCGTGTCCTAATTAGACACGAGACTACTTCTCTTCTGCTCTCTTTAATCTATAATTATATTGTTATTATATATTATTAGAGTAGTCGTATATATTGGGCTAGCATGGGAGGCTTGTAGTACAAGTTGTTTTCAATGATGCCTGGCTTCTAAATCGATCGATATGCTCTGTTAGACATTGATCTCATTATTAAAAGTATTTGGAACTAATTCATAAATTTTTCGTTATCATTTAGTCTATCAAACAAAATCTCTAAAAATGAACTGACTGAAAATAAAAATTCTCATAAAAATAATGATAAGATTTGAATTTAAGATCAGATGGTATTGATCTTATTTTAAATATGTGAAAGAATTTTTATAAATTTTATTAGATTTTGAGATTGATTTACACCGTTAAATTACAAACGATCAATTTTACCATTAAAATTGTCTAACTTTGAGACCTTTTGATCACTGCAAATGATCTAAAAATCATGAAATTTAGTTTCAAATGTTCTTTAATTAGTGTAGATTAGTTACGGATTGATCGTATCGAATTTGGAAGCCGGTTCATTGAACAATCTATGGTAGACGGAGACGCTCGTGCTATCGATGTATACCAGCTAGCTCTTATTTCTTTTCTCTCTCTCTATTTCTTCTTCTCTTATATATATATATCGTATTTATAATATATATATATAGGATGCGGCTAACTATGGTATTACTAGCACGAAATCATTGGTCAGTGACCTAATTTTCGCGTTAATCTACCTATTTTTGAGATATTTTAATCCATTTGATCTATATTACCAACACACAGCTAACCCTAGGGGCCACATATGCTTAACAACAATCTCATAATTCCATGGCCAAAGCTTGCGTAGCACATGACTTGGCTGCATTAATAGCATTAGTAGACCTAGTTCTTATTACTTATATATATAAGAATATATATTATATATTATATAGTATATATATATAGGAATTGAGTGAATACTTTTAGAAGCGCAACCCTTTGGTGTTCTAAGTCTCTTAGCATTGGATCTATCCTTAATTACTAATATCCTTGTGATAAACATATTCAGCTACCAACCTACACATCATCTCACCCTAATTCTTATCTATTCGTAATGTGCTTAAACTTCCAAGCACCACTCTGAGAGTATTCTAGCTACTATTTCTTCTTCTCTTATATATATATATCGTATATTATATATATATATATATAGAGATGCGGCCTAACTATTGGTATTACTAGCCACGCAAAACATTGGTCATGACCTAAGTTTTCGCCGTATTAATCTACCTATTTTTAGATCATTTTCACCCAGTTTGATCATACTATTTCAACAACACACACTAACCCTAGGGGCCCACATATCCTTAACAACACATCTCATAAATCCAATGGCCAAAACTTGGGTAGCACGCAATGACTTGGGTGCGATTATAGCATAGTAGACCTAGTTCTTATTACTATGATATATAGATATATATATATATTATATATTAATATATATATAGGAATTGAGCTGAATACTTTTTAGAAGCGCAACCCTTTGGTGCTTCTAAGTCGTCTTAGCACTTGGATTATCCTTAATTACTAATACTCCTATGGATAACACATTTCCACGTACCACCACCTACCACATCATCTTCACCCTAATTCTTACTATTCAATTGCTATAAACTTCAAAGCACCACTCTGAGAGTATTCTAGCTAATATATATATATATATATATATATATATGAGTTGAGCTGGAATGCTATTAGTAGCAAATGAGCTCCGTTGCCACCCATTTGTTTTTGATGATAGAGTCTCCAAATCAACGATCGACACCGTTAAACATGATCTATACCACTTGAAGCATCCAGAAATCAAATTTCATGTTTTTCCGATATTGTTCTCGTCCATCAAGTGGACAAAAAATGAACGGCTGGAAACGCATATCCTTTAAAAGGTGATGATAGGAATCTTATAATCAAGATCAAGAGTATAGATCTTGTTTTAAATAGTTTAAAGAATTTTCTAACCAAAGTTCAATTGCTTTGGATTTTTTTATGCCATTAAATGCGAATATGCCTCATATTGACCATTAAAATTACAAATTTTGAAATCCTTTGATTATTAGGTCAATGATGTCAAAGATTTGAAATTTGGTTTTTAGATACTTCAAGCGGTAAAGGTCATGTTCAACGGCGCTGATCGTCGATTTGGAGGATCCATCATCGAAAACAAATGGATGGCAACGGAGTTCGTTTGCTACTGATAGCATTCTAGCTCAACGTATATATATAAAACAGGGCTACTATACTATCTATAGTATCGTAGCTCTAGTACTATAGTCTCATTTTCGATCTTAGGGTGTTTAAATCAACGATCAACAGTTAAATATGATCTGGGATATATGAAGTTCTTATAAATAAAATTTTAATTTTTTTTGACATTGTTTACTGTGTAAATCATGTCAAAATGAGCGGTGAAAATTGAACAATCTTTAAAATTTGAGAATAGGACTTTTGAATTCAAGATCAAGGATGCCGACCTTGATCCAGATAGTTTACAGTATTTTCTATTAAAATTTGAATAAATTTAGATTCTTCTACACTGTGAAATTGCAAACACGCCATGGTAGCCATTGAAAATTGGCAATTTTGAAATGGTTTGATCATTAAGTAAACTATGTCGAAAAAATATAAAATTTTATTTCTAAAACTTCAAATACCTTAGATCAGTTTTAACGGGGTGGATCGTTGATTTGAACACCCTAAGATCGAAAACAAGGCTATAGTGCCGGAGCGCCGGTACTATAGATATTATAGGAACCTGGCTCTATATATATATTTGGGTTCAGTTGGAGTGATTTTAAAAGTAAATAGGAGAGTTTGCTTCCGCATCGTTTCCGGCAACAGGAATCCAAATTGACGATTTACTCCGTTAAGCTTGATTTAGGCTATTTGAACTTCTTAGTTTCAAATTTTGCGATTTTACAACATCATCATTTGCCTAGTATTTGAGTAATCTCAAAATTAACATTTTTTAATGGCTAATATAAAGTGAATTTGGGACCACTTGATCAGTAGGCAAATAATATCCAAAAAATCGTGAAATTTGAAATTTTGGATGTTCAAATAGCCTAGATCAAGTTTAATAGTGTGGATCATCAATTCGGATTTCTCATAGACGGAAATGATGAAGAAGTAAACTCTCGTATTTACTACTAGAAGTATTCTAGCCCAATTCTATATATATATATAGGAGAGAGAGAGAGAGGAGAGCAGAAGAGAGAGAGAGAGAGAGAGAGAGTTAGGTTGCAATACTAATTGATAGTAAAAAGTCTTTTTGCTATCAAGTTTTTAACCCTGATGAAATTGTAGTTTACAATAATATTAGCCCTTAGCGTTGAGCGGTCCCATTATAGTTATTAATATTTATCCAATGGTTAGAAATGATGAAATGATTGATTCTAAAGCTAAAAACTTGATAGCAAAAAAGCCTTTCTGCATCAATAGTTATCTAGTTCAGACTCTCTCTCTCTCTCTCTCTCTCTCTCTCTCTCTCTCTCTATATATATATATATATATATATATATATAATAGTAGAAGTGCGTGTGCAATGCACTATTTGTTTTTAAAAAATTTAAAATGTTTAGAAATATTACTTGGAAATTGGATAAATTAATTAATTTTATAAATTACAATCAATTATTTTGACAGAAAAAGAGGTAAGAATTATGTTTAGTTTATTTAAAGTTTATTTTTGTTTTTTAAATTTAAATTAATTAAAAAATTTAGTATAAGTGTATTTTAAATAATGTATTTTAAGAATAAAGGGGTATTTGCATTGCACTCTTTATACAACATAATTTTTTTTAATAATAGTTTTATATGTGAATTTTAATGATTATTTGATTATAATCATGTAATGTGGCAAAAAAAATAGAAAGGATTATAGTTGATAAAATTTAATTTTTGCTTATCTATTGAAGATAAATTAATTTAAAAACTTAAGTTATGTTAGTTGGTAAGTTAAAAATTGTTAAAAAATTAACATTGAATAAAAAATTAAGTGGCATTTGAAGTGTAGGTGTATTTTAAAAATATGAGGTTGTTATTGGAAAGAGAAAATCGACAGGCCCAAAGTTTATTCACATATATATAGAGAGAGAGAGAGAGAGAGAGAGAGAGAGAGAGAGAGAGGGAGATAGAGAGAGCAATGCTGCTATACAATCGATAGTATAGGGGCTTTGGTACTATAGTCTTGTTTTCAGCCTTAGGGTGTTAAAATCGAAAATCCACACCATTAAAATTGATCTAGGGTATTTGAAGTTTTTAGAAATAAATTATATATTTTTTCGGCATCGTTTGCCTTATAATCAAATCATCTAAATATCTTCAATTTTCATCGGTTAGCATGATGAGTTTGTAGTTTAACAGTGTAGAAAAATCTAAACTTACTGATTTTTTGATAGAAAATATTTTAAACTATCTAGTGAAGGTCAGCATTTTTGATCTTGTTCAATTTTCATCGTTCATTTTGACATGATTTAACCACAAGGTAGATAATATAAAAAAAAGCGATTGACAATATCAAAAAAAATATTAAAATTATGTTTCTAAATATTTCAAATATCCTAGATCATGCTTAACGGTGTAGATCGTCGACTTTGAACTCTAAGTGAAAAAACGAGACTATAGTCCTTGGAGCCACATTCTAGATAGTATAGTAGCATTGCGCTTCTCTCTTCCTCTCTTCTCTCTCTCTCATAATATTATATATATATATATTATATAGATATATATATATATATAAATATATATATATATGCATACACCCTGCAAAATCTGAATTTTCATATATGTGCTGCAAAAACTAAATTTCTTGTATTTTTACCCTTGTACTAACAAAAATGCCCCTCTTAAAAGCTTTTACTGATATATGATCCCATATATTGGATTACTCCCCAATCTAAGGTGTGGTGTTTTTGTGAGAACTGCACCTTCAGCATATATATATATATATACATGCCTGTTAATAAATGCCTGTAAAATCTCCGAAAAAGTTGTTTCATTGGTGTTCTTAATTTCTTTTAATTTTTTCTTTCTTTTTCACTCTTTGCAGGCTGATCTTTGCCATCCTGTTTGGGGTATGATGAACAATTACACTCTTGGACGGGAGAAGCGCAAGCAGTTGCTTTTAATGCTTTGCCAGCATGAAGCTGACAGGCTTGAAGTCTGGGCACAACCGATTAATTTGAAGTACTTTTTAGTGAATTATCAATTTCCATTTTTTCTATTTTGGGTCATGTTGCCTGCTTATCTTTTCATAGGTATCACATTATGTACTATCTTCTGTATGCTTATCCACAGGGAAAGCACTTCATCTCGCAGCAAAATTAGCTCGGATAAATGGATTGAGCATGTTAGAACTGCATTTGCTGTGGATCCTCGTATCGCTCTCTCTCTAACTGCAAGATTTCCTACTAATTCAACTGTGACAGCTGAAGTTACCCAGTTGGTTCAAGTAATTTTCCTTTGGCTCTAGAAAACTCAATTCTGTACCTTATTTTTGTTCCACCGTACCCTAAAAATGAGTTTTCAACTTTAAAGGCAAAGCTTTTTCTACCTGTTTCTGATACTGGGCCAAAACTATTACTATAACAGGTGAAAATCATATGATTCCTATAGGTCTTGCTGTTGTTTACTATCCACTATATTAGGGATCCAAAACAGAAGATTTATTGTAATTTGAGATTTATCTACGGAAGCCCCTCTTTATACTTTCTATCTTATTTAGCAACCCAAGCACAGCAAGTTAGTTAATAAACTGCTTAATTGATGGAATGACGTTTAACATATGATATAAGTAACAATAAAAATAGGATAATAGTTCTTCAGAGGAACAAAATTGTTGTCATGAGTTAGCTGGTAGAGATAATATGCCATTAGTGTTGAAAGATGACATTTACCACAGCGAGTCTGAGGCAGCATGAGTAATTCTGCAAAGCTAAGGCCTCGGTTGGTATTGCTGCCCTTTTTTACTTTTTAAAATAGAGTTTTTATGTAGAATGATGTAGAAAGGGATGGTGGATTGTTTGCAATCCTTACATCCAAGGTGTTTGTTTGGCAACCAAATGTAAAAACTTGAAAGTAACTATTTTGTACTTACAGAAATTTTTTTAAACAAGTTGTCATCCATCAGTAACCAACCATAATGATAAGAGGAAAGTCGTTCCATTGGTATATCAAACTATAGAAACTTAGTGTTAAGAAAAAAAAGGGCAGTGATATGATGAAACGAGGCACCTAATTATTTTATTTCATAAACAACTAAAAAATGGGAATTGTTTGGCTGCAAATTTTTAAAAAACTTCATGGGTTCCTATTCATTTAAATAATGAAAAAGAAAAAGAAATGTTAGGGAATCTGTTAAAAGTTCTCCATATCAACGTACTCTAACATCAAAAGAAGATACTAAATGACCGCTTTTCTAGTGTCGACGTTTTCAGATGGGTGTCCAATCTTTGAATTTTTCCAGAGAACAGAGGAATTCCTGAATTTTATGTTATTTTATGCAGTTAGCAATTTTTTCTGGTAAGCAGTGATTGGTATTTTGGTCTTCGCAATCTTCTTTCCAACGCTTCTTGTTTCTTTTGTAGACACACATATTAGAGATTCGTACCATACCAGAAGCGTTACCTTTCTTCGTCACTCCAAAGGCGGTTGAAGAAAATTCAGTCTTATTGCAACAATTGCCGCACTGGGCTTCATGTTCTATTACTCAAGCCCTGGAGTTCCTGACTCCTCCATACAAAGGGCATCTGCGTGTGATGGCTTATGTTCTTAGAGTCTTGGAGTCGTATCCGCCTGAACGTGTTACCTTTTTCATGCCGCAACTAGTACAAGCTCTCCGCTATGATGAAGGGGTGAGTTATACTAGGTCAGTTAATCTTTAAATAGAATGCTTAGATATTTGATCCAAATGAGTTAATGTTGCCTAAAATTCTTATCCAGCCATCCAAATTAATTAATTTTATTTAAAATATACTTCCATCTTATAGATTTAAAGTTGGAGTGATTGAAAAATTTATTTTCTCTAAAGCGCCCTTTTAAAGGTTGATGACGCGGCTTTCATGATTTTGCTTGAAATTCTCCAATTTTGTATATACTACTGCAAAAAGCCTCCATTTCATTGCTGGTTAATTGTATGGATGGGTTGACTGATGGAAAAACATCAAACATGAATTACCGCACTAAAAATAAAAAAGGAAACTCGCATCCAAACAAAAACAACTATAATATTTGTTTTAATATAAATACAATATAGATAACTAATACTATGAAAAAGTTTGAATGTTAGAGCAAGTAGTGATCTACACTAGTTGGAGAAAACCTACAGTTCTTGAATACCTTAATACAATCTTAGAGCATTTTTCCCCTTTGTATTGGAATGATACAGGGAAAATAGTCAGTGCTAGAGCTCATGGTTTGGGTTTCACTGAAATCCCTCTCCAACAAACGCATGCAAAATCTGAAAGCACATTTATTATTAACATCATCCTAGCTTGCAAGTCTCATTGGCGCCATCCGCATATCCCATTACTGCTGATTGTCCTCACATTGCCATTGCCATTCGCATGTTTAATCGAGATAGGGAGTTAGGTAGGAGCTAGGAAGGAGATGTGAACCCTAGGATCAATTCAATGAGAGAGATAGGGCTAGAGATAGAGAGGAGGGCTCTATAGAGAGGGAGGAGAAGAGCCTGGGATAATGCCAGAGAGAAGGAGAGAGAGAAGGCACAAGGAAGCTGGTAGACCTAGTTCATGAAGAAATAGTGTGTGAATTGCAATGTGTCACAGGTGCAATCAGCCCAGTAAATTGAAGCAATGAGGCCCACCCCACCAAATTTAAGGAGAGCTTCCTAAGCTAGTTGAGGATTCCACCTTCATGTTATTGAGGATTCCACCTAAGCTAGTTGAAGAAATAGTGTGTGAATTGCAATGTGTCACAGGTGCAATCAGCCCAGTAATTGAAGCAATGAGGCCCACCCCACCAAATTTAAGGAGAGCTTCCTAAGCTAGTTGAGGATTCCACCTTCATGTTATTGTGTGTGTATATATAGAGTCCAGCTTGTGTGCTTTTATAAGCATGGTGGCCTCAGTGCTATTAAGTCGTTTTCGATGCTGGGACTTTTGAATCGACAATTTGCTTTGTTAGACCTGATCTTGAGTATTGAAAGTATCTAAAAAATAAATTTCGTAATTTTTTGATATCATTCATCTAGTGATCGAAAGGGCTCAAAATCTATGGCTGGAAATAAAAATCTCACAAAAAGTAATGATACGATACAAATTTTAGATCAAAGGTATTGATCTTGATTTATATTGTATAAAAAATTTTCAATCAAAATTTCATATAATTTGAATATTTTTACATCGTTAAATTTGCAAACGGCTCACATGACTATTAAAATTATTGATTTTGGACCCTTTTGATCACTTGGTGAATGATATTGAAAAATTGCCAAATTTATTTTCGAGGTATTTCAAATACTCTAGATCAAATTTAACGGAACCAATTGTCGATTCGAAAATCCCAGCATTGAAAACGACTTGATAGCACGAAGGCCAGCGTGCTTCTAAAAGCATTGTTGAGTGTATGTGCAAATGCACGTCGCAATTATTTTAGTAGTTTTGATGTGCATTTGAAGGGCTCTATGCTAATGAAAGCATGCTATAAACATTCAGGTGGAATCATCACCTATATATATGTATATACAGAGCTTGACTGGGCTATTGTCGGTAGTAAATGGCTCGGTCTACCACTGATTTGTTTTCAATGATAGAACTTTCAAATCGACGATCGGTATAGTTGAACATGATCTACACCATTTAAACTATCTAGAAATTAAATTTCATGCTTTTTTGACATCACCGACCGAATGATCAAAGGGTCACAAAATCTGTAATTTTAATAACCGATATGTGTGTTTGCTCGTTTAACGTTTAACGGTATAAAAGAGTCCAAATCAGCTAGATTTTTGTTAGAAAATTCTTTAAACTATTTAAAACAAGATCTAGACTGTAGATCTTAAATACAAAAATTGTATCATCATTTTTTGAAGGATATTTATTTTCAGCCATTCATTTTTTGCTAACTTGATGGACGAGAACAATATCGGAAAAGCGTGAAACTAGATTTCTAGATAGTTTAAATAGTTTAGATCATATGTAACGGTGCTGATCGTCGATTTGGAAGCTCTATCATCGAAAACAAATCGGTAGTAAATCGAGCCGTTTACTATTGATAGTATTCTAGTAAAGCTCATATATACATATACATATATGTATACATATGAAAGTTTTGAGGAGCCCAAGGATCTATATAGATTGTATCTATCACCTAGAGGGGGGTGAATAGGTGAAAGTAACCAAAAACCACAAATCTCAATGAGTTAAAAATAAATGCGGAAAATAAAAATCACACCGAGATTTACGTGGGAAAACTCCAATTTGGAGAAAAACCCACGGAACCAACATGCGAAAAAATAATCCACTAAGAGAAAAGATTACAAGGTGATTACCGACTCCACGGACTCAACCTCTCTTAACCTCCTATGGATCTCGCGCAATCCTCCGGGTTGTCCACGCCCTCACGTTCGAATCCACGAACGCCTCCACTTCGAATCCACGAAGCTTCAATCACGCCGAATCCACGACGCCACTCGAATCCACGAGCCCACGATCCGAATCCACGAACCGCCGTCAAACCCGCCGAATCCACGACGCCATCATGAAGAACATCATGTGTATGGTGATCCTTCGCTTAGAGTATCGATGAAAACCAGGGAAGCGAACTCCAAAGCAAAGCGGAGATCAAATCGACATATTGATATGAAAATCCAATCTCTCGATTTGACCTAAAAGAGGCTTTTTGTAGAAAATAGGTTTTAGATGAAATCCGAGCCTTTAGGGTTTCTCAAATATATATTTTCGTGATGCTTGATATGTTAGAGAAGCCCAATAGCTTATTTATAAACTTTAGAATAAATTGGAGTCGGATTAGAAAGATTTCACGATTTTACACTGTATACCGGTACACTTTAGGCTGTCACCGGTTACACGATGACGGAACGAAAAACCTGACGAAACAGTGAAACCGGTTACATCCACTATGGCCGTACCGGTACACATTTTGTACCGGTACACTTCTGATGCTGTATCGGTACACTTTGCAAATTTTCGCCGTTTCGGGTTTTGCAAAGTTCCGATGCACTTTCTAATCCGTTAGACATTGATATTATGATTCTAATGTCTACAACTAAGTATGAATCACCATAATCATGAATTAACACTTTACCTGGACATCGTGATTCACAGTGTGAGTTGTTTTCCAACTTCTTCGAAATCTTGAGTTCTTCGATCTTCGACAATACGCACCGATTCTTCAAGACTCCGACTCACTTCACGAAACTTGCCAACACACAAGACTTAACAATCTCCCCCTTTGGCAATTTCATGACAAAACTCACACAAACTCAAAAATTACAATTTAAAGAAAAAACGAAGTTCAATTATCATCACCAAAACATTGAACTCCTCGCGTGTAATCCAAATACAATTTGAAACTTAAACTTGCATCAAAAACTCCTAAAACAGACTCTATGACTTAGACGCAATAAGGAGTCTTGAAGTCTTGATTTCCTGCAAAACAATTTATCCAAAAAGATATAGAAAGTTAAATTCTGGACATTCTTACAATTCACGCTTCTTCTCCCCCTTTGTTCTTTATTCCTTCTTCTCCTCGAAATATCACTTCGTGTCCTCGCCATCATCATCATCATCTCCTGCACCAGCTCCAGACCCTCCAGCCTCAGTAGTGTTACCAGACGGTGGAATGAGTGGATGTCGTGAAGTCGATCTGGTATAGGTAGTGTAGGTAGGCTCAGTAGGAAAGATATCATCATGCCTACACCCCATTTTCTCCATCATCCTCTTCAATCCTATCTCCACCTTTCTAGCAAGATGTGCTAATTTCTTCTTCATAGAGCGCACCTCATGGTGAAGGGATTCGACAGTAATCACTCCCCCTGAGCTAGAAGATCCCTCACGCGCTGCTCGAGGTGGAGGTGCTGAACTAGAAGCTCCTCTGGATAATCCTTTGGTTTGTTGAAAAGTTTTCAATGTGCTCCTTGACTTTGCCCAAGTTACAGCATCAATAGGTCCAAGTCCAAATTCATATTTCTCACATGACACGTCAACTCCGTGTTCTTGAAGAATCCTCGTGATCAACAATGGAAACGGAAGTAGATCACGTCGAACCTGAGACTGTATGACATGAACCATTCGTTGCCACATAAGAAACGGAATATTGATGTTCAATCCGCCAGTTCCTCAGGATGTCCAAGAAGATACAGAAAGCAGCAAACGAACATCCAAGAATTCTTTTTCGTTCCAATTTGTGTTAACATAAGCTCAATCACCACAAAATCCGAAACCACACTAGAAAAAATCTGAAACCCCTCCGAACAAAGTCTAATTCTCTCTTTCTCAAAAGCTCACATATAATGTATTACATAAACCTAATAATACACACATATATCACTCTGAACAATAAAAAATTATATAAAGATCATAACCAGAATATACACCTTCAAAATCTCAATGATGAGCATTTAAGACCGAAAACATTTCACTAATCGTAATAGAAAATAGGCACGGTAATATCGAACACATATCAATAATACGTAATTGAGGCTAGTGCCAATCAGTACGAATTCGTTTGTAGTCGTAACTCAACAATGCAGATGAGATCGTGAATCCTAAATCCTTTTCTATAACTCGAACTATATATTTTCTAATATACACAATAAGTTCAACTCACGATTATCCTCGACCAACATCAATTCCGTTTAGCTCTATCCAAGAATACCAAATTTGTTCGTCAGTTCTCAGTTCGGATAAAATCAATATCCGCCACGCTTCATCGATCATACAACCCGAACTCCGGGAATTACGATACATAAAGCGACCATATAAAATCGATGTGGCCACAAATAAGGAACTGAGAACCCCTGTACACAACGAAAAGCTTTCGCATTAGGGATCCGCAATAACATCATGCCCAGAGCAAGACAATAAATACATCTCATAATAATATATCCAGAATAACCCTTCATCGGCATATAATACCATATCCGGGCACAATCTGACAACGCGATAAGTTGAAAGGCCAATATAAGCTCGACTCACTTTTCTAAGATATACTTTTAAAATTATTTCAGAGTGGAAGCTATACAACGGTCACCGACGAACGATAATCATCGAACTATCAGCAAATTGGCCAGTTACGTACAAAAATCAAGCCCACGAAGCGGCACCGCAGACAACAAAGCGACGAGCCCCCAAATGGTTATATTCGTCACGAACATGCAATCCATATATCAACAATAAGAGACCTAGCTTGAGCTCCGCGTCAATTCTTTCTCTTCATATAGCACGCCTCCAGAACACTCTCTGCTTTTCTCACATACTAACGTATATCTAATAATATATGGTTATCGTCCCTATTTATCCACTCGCTTGATAATTCAGGATCTAATCACTTGAAAGATGAGCCATCAGAGATCAATCCAATAAAGCTAGTTAAACTCTCCGTTTAAAATCCATACACTATGTTGTCGCTACCTAAAAACCTAATTAACACACAGCACTCCAAATAGACATGTTCAGACCAGACATCACCACAGTATGAGTACACATCACGAAATCAGATAAAGTGCATTTTCTTACATAAACTTATACCTATGCATAAGAGCAGGAAATTTCTCTAAAAAAACAATCTTGTTACACACCACAGTGAACACAAATTATATTCTAAGTAGACACTGAAGCCATATTCATTAACAAAAATGCTATTTCTAACCAAGATCCCAGTACAATAAAATCCATACGAAACAAAGAAGAGCGATAAAAAAAAATAAAGCCACGATAACGAGAACGAATAAACCATGGCGCAGCTTATTATAAAATAGATCATGCGAAAAAAATAACCTGTGTCTGAGTGTATACAGTGTTGCGAGCGAAGCCAATGATAATGCTTAAGTCTCGATTGACTCTCACCAAGACAAACACAATTCAATCAAAAGAGACGATCGCAAACAGAGATCTAAGCTTACATAACCCACCGAATTCAATCTCGCGAACACATACTTCAAAACCTACAATCCTGATTCACACAGAAATCCGAGCAAACAACTTACAAATCCACGTGAAAAGCAGTAAATCTGAAGGAGATCGTCGCCTAGGAGCTTCAGGAGAAGAAAGATGCGGTTTTGATGAAGATTTGGGAGAGAATCGAAACGTGTATCCGGTTATATAACCCGCGGCTACAGTAATTTGTACCGGTACGGGATTTTGTACCGGTACACTTTCTCAGATTTTGAAAATTTGAATTTAAAAACCTTTTAAACTTAAATTAATTTCATATAAATTAAGGACTTTACTCCAAAAATCATTATGATGAAGATAAAATATTATAAGATTTCAAAATACATCGAAACACCAAAATTTGTTACCGAAAATAATCTAATGATTCAAAACCATCAAGATGTAAGTTGATGAAAAATGATTTTTTAGAAACTCAACAAAATTGACACCAATTTATCGCAATATGTTCAAAATAGAGATTTAACTAATATGGCACCGGGGGTGGCTCTTTGAGCATTTTTTCAAATTACCACCTTATAACCCCGAAAATTCTAAAATATTCAATTTTTTTTTTAACCTTTTTCGGTTACTCAATTTAATCTTCATGTGGTAGCTTCACACACTTGCCGGACGACCGGGATGGTAGCTCTTTCCTACATGTGGTGGCAGTTTTCACACTCCTTTTGAATGTAACTCTTTCCACATCTTTTAAATATCGGAGTTTTTCCTTTTTTTTTTTAAATTCGAACTCCCCCTAAATTAGACAATCTCACAATTGAAAATATTTTGACAAATTTTAGTCTATTAGCGAATATCCATATATCATATTCAACACACACAACCGAGATAGATTAATCATCAAGAGATCAAATTTGATTACAAAATTTTGATGAATATATGCATTAAGAAATTATATATCAAATTATCGTCAAAATAATAAAGAGTGGAGTAAAAACGATAATTAATATGAATTTAACTTAATATGATTGTGATGTTAAACACCGTTTAAAACAATTTTGAAAAATTTCTCTCCTCAACATAATGATTCTCAATCATCTCCTCTCTCAAAAATTTTGAAATTCCCAGATACCTTTCCTCAAAGATGATTTTTTAACCGAATAAAAACCAAAGCACCAAAAATCGTCTAAACATGTAATGCAATGATTAAAAATATGCAATAAGCACCAAACAAGCATTACATAAACAATAAAACAACTAAGACGAGAAGCAAGGAAAGATATCACCTTTCCGGATCCAAACTTGTCGGATCTTTTGTTTTCTCGGCTTGTCGACGTTCGGTGCCGTTTGCTTAGATTTTTGATCAACCGTTGGTCGTTTCGTCGCTTGAGGCTTTGGTTGAACTTTGCGTTGAGGTTTAGAAGTTTGATTCTTTTGAAGTACCCGACTCACTTGATTTCTCTTTTGATTTCGCGGAGGAAGTCGAGTTGTAGTTGATGTCACTTGAGGTTTAGACATTGCCGATTGATTCTTCGTTTCCTTATTTGAGCAATTCCTTTTAATGTGTCCTTTCATGCCACATTTATGACATACCTTCTCTTTCGAAATTGTTGAGACTTTAGAAGTTGATTTTGAATCCTTCTCAACGTATGTCCGTTCATAACCAAGGCCCATCTTGTTTGTTTGACCCAATCCAAGCATTTGATCCAATTTCTTAGATCCCGACGAAAAAATCCACCTCAACTCTATAATTATAATAATATACATATATATATATATATAAACTAGGCTACTATACACTATCGTAGCACGGAGCACTCTATCTACTATGTTTCGATGATGCGCTCCAAATCACGATTCGGCTCGTAACGAATCTACACTATTGAAAGGATTTAGAAACTAAATTCCATTTTCGGTATCAATGTACCTATTCAACAAGAGTCTAAAATTGAACGTGCTAAAAAAAAATCTCATGAAAAATAGATATAAAAAGATTTAAATTCAAGACAATATCGAATCTTACTTCTAAAATATGAAAAGAATTTCTATAAAATTCATCGCATTTGGATTATTACACCGTTAAACTCACAAACACATCCACATCCCATAAAATGTCACTTTGAGAATCTTTTGATCACTAGTAAATGATTCGAAAAAATCGAATTTAGTTCAATATACCTCATAGTCAATCAAGTCTAACGTGGAAAGCGATCATCCGATTAAGCACATCATTCGAAAACCAACTTTTTTGGGATTATCAAGGAGCGTCCGTCTACGATTGCATAGTAGCCGACTCTATATAATATAAATATATAGCCTTCCCTACTTGTACTCTAAAGTATAAGCCCTTCGTACCATAAGTCGTTTTGATAATAGAGCTTTCGAATCGACAATAAATACGTTAAATGTATCTAGAGCATTTAAAATTCTAGAAATTGAATTTATAATTTTGACATCATGCCTTTAAATTAAAGATCTCAAAATGTTGAAATTTAACGTGCGGATATGGCATACTTGCTAGATTTAACGTGTAGAAAAAATCGAAACAAGTTGAATTTTGATAGAAAAATCAATTCACTAACTAGATAAACATTAAAAACCCGATCCTACAATTGAAGGATTGGATCATCTATTTTAGACGTCGTTCGATTTGACCAGTTCATTTTTATGCCCCGCTGATTAGACCTTTATATCTATTTTCGAAAAATAAGAAATTATTTTTAGAGCCAATATTCTGATCATAATTTCACGGAGTATCGTTGATTTCGAAACTCCATCACGAAACACTTAAGATGATACGAAGCGATCATAAACTCGTAAGTATAGTAGCCCAGACTCTATATACATATATTACTATACCCATATATAACATATATGTATATTAGAGTCCGCTACGTGGATGAAAGGACGTGGGTTAGGATAGAATAGTTCGGTCCCCTACGTTGAGTGTGCTGTTGAATAACATAAATCTAAACGGATAGAAAGGCGAAAGGTAACTAACGGCCGAAAATTTATAGTAAATAAGTGATTGTACTCATAAAAGTATAGTTAACGGGACCCTCTCCTCTCTCCTCTCCTCTCACTGCTCCACACACATCTCCGGCCACATACCATCCCCCCTCTCTCTCTACTACTCTATAATTATTATATAATATATATAATATATATTATATATTAGAGTTTACCTGGTGCTTGGTATAACATGGTGCACTCATGCCACCAAGTCAGTTCGATGCTGGACTTCCCAACATCGAACAATTAACGTCCGTCAGACTTGATCAAACATTTGAAGTACCGTAAAAAATAATTTCATATTTACGATATTTTTACACTATGAGCAAAAGAGCTCAAACAACAGTAAAAATATAAAATCTCACAAATTGATGATATGGACACCTTAAAATTTAGATCAAAGATATTTTCTTGTTTTATATAGTATAAAAAAAAACCGATTAGAAATTTTTTATTAAATTTAAAAATTTTGGATATTTTTGTATAGAAAATCGCAAAACGCTCAATATGAACATTAAAATTTGATTTTGGGGTCCTCCACTCACTAGTAAATTATTCGAAAAATGACGAATTGTTTCTAGATACTTTCAAATACTCTAGATCAAATCTACGAACTCAATCCGAATTCAAATCCCAACACTCGAAACGCCACTTCGAAGCACGGAGGCCATAGTGCACCATTAAAAGTTGATTTGGGACCTTTGAAACAAAGTAAATGATATGAAAAATTGCAAAATTTATTTCCAAGGTATTCAATAACTCAAGCTACGCACACGATATGTCGATTCGGAGTCCAACATCTGAAACAACTGAATAACACGGAGGTCACCGTGCTCTAAAAGCACACAAGCCTATAAATAACATATAAATACATAATACAACATATATATAATAATATAATAATATAGTGTATATTATATTATATATGTGTACAATATATGTATACACATATATATATGTGTACTATTAATAAATGTAAACATATATGTATATAATATATGGATCCAACATGTCTTTAAAACACCATCACTTATGCTTGTAAGTTTTTTTAGCGTTAGACTACTCTCGATCATTTTCAAGCATTAATTATACTATTCAACAACCACCACTCAACCCTAGGGCGCCCAATCATCCTAACGCATATCTATTAATCCAATGGCTAAAAATCTACAAGCACCATAACTTGTACTTTTAAAAATATAACAACGGACTCAATTCTATAATAAATGTACATATATATACATATTATACATATATTACACATATGTATACTGTATACATATAATGTATATTATATAATGAGCTTTACTAGATACTCAATAGTAACGGCTCATTTACTACCGATGTTTTCGATGAATAGAGCTCAAATCGACGATCACACGTTACATATGAACTAAACTATTAAACATCTGAAATCAAGTTCTCGCTTTTTCCGATTTGTTTCGTCAATTTCATTTAACAAAAAATGAAATGCTAAAAAAATATCCTATCAAAAAATGATGATACTACAATTTTTATTTAAATCTACAGTCTAATCTTATTTTAAATATTTTTTAAAGAATTTTCTAACAAACATTAGCTGATTTGGACTCTTTATACCAGTTAAACGTTAAACACGCAAAAACACTATCGGTTATTAAAATTACATTTTGTGACCCCTTTACCATATCGGTCGTTGAATCCGTAAAAAAAGATGAAATCAATTTCTTATTAAAAATAAACACAAGATAGTAAATGTGTAAGATCATTTCACTAACCATCGCAATTGAAAGTTCTATCAATTGAAAACAAATCAAGTACTCGAGCCATTACTATGCAATAGCCAGTCAAGGCTCTGTAATACATATATATAGGTGATAGATCACACTGAAGTTATAGCATGCTTTCATTACATAAGCCCATTCAAATCCCATCAAAAACTACTAAAATTAAATTGCGACGGGCATTTGCACATACACTCCAACAATGCTTTTTAGAAGCACGCTGGCCTCGTGAACTATCAATTCTTTTCATGCTGGGATTTCGAATCGACAATTGGTTCATCAACTTGATCTAAGAGTTGAAAGTCCTCGAAAATAATTTGGGCAATTTCAATACATTCACGCAAGTGTCAAAAGGTCCAAATCCAATAATTTTAATAGTCGTAACGTGAGCCGTTTGCAATTAACGATGTAGAAATATTCAAATGACATGAAATTTTGTATTGAAAATTTTATAACAATAATAAAACAAATATCAAACCTTTGATCCAAATTTAATGTGTAATCATTATTTTTTGTAGATTTTATTCCAGCCATTGATTTAGAGCCTTTCGATCACTTAATAATGATATCAAAAATTACGAAATTTATTTTTTAGATACTTTCATACTCAGATCAGGTCCTAACAAAGCAAATTGTCCGATTCAAAAGTCCCGCATCAAAACGACTTCTAACTAGCACTGAGTGCACCATGCTTATAACAAGCACACAACTGGACTCTCTATATAATAACAACACAATAACATGAAGTGGAATCACTCAACTAGACTAGGAAGTCTTCCTTAAATTGGTGGGGTGGCGGCCTCATTGCTTCAATGTAGTGTGCTTAATTGCACCTGTACACATGCAATTCACACACATTCTTCGTAATAGGTCTAACCAGCTACTTGTGCCTTCTCTCTTCCTTCTCTCGCATTATCCAGGCTCTTCTCCTCCCTACTTATAGAGCCCTCCTCTTATCTCTAGCCCTATCTTCTCATGAATGATCCTAGTTTAATATCCCTCCTAGCTCCTACCTACCCCTAATCATCGATAAAAACATGCATGCAATGGTAATGTGAGACAATCACAGTAATGATATAGCGGATTGCCGCAAGCAACTTGCAACTAGAATGATGTTAATAATAAATTACTTTCAGACATTGCATGCATTTTAGAGATGATTAGTGAAACACAAACCATGACTCTAGCCTGACGTATATTTCCCTGTACTCATTCCAAATACAAGGGAAAAATGCTCTAAGATTGTATTAATGTATTCAAACTGTAGGTTTTCTCCAACTAAATGTGATCACTACTTCTCTACATCACTTTTTCATACTATTAGTTATCTAATTTATTTATATTAAAACAAATATATAGTTGTTTTTTGTTTGATGTCGGTTTCCTTTTTTATTTATCGCGGAATTCATGTTTGATGTTATTTTCCATCAGTCAAACCCAGTCCTACAATAACATTCAGCAATGAACCGGAGGCTTTTTGCAGTAGTAAATACAAATTGGAAGAATTTCAAGCAAAGCCTAACGCGTCATCCAACCTTTTAAAAGGGCGTTTAGAGACTAATAAATTTTCAATCCACTTCCAACTTTAAAAAATCTTAAATAAGAGAAGTATATTTAAATAAATTATTATTTTGGATGGCTGGATAAGAATTTTAGCAACATTAACTCATTTTGGATCAATATCTAAGCATTTCTATTACAGATTCAACTCCTAGTATAACCACCCTCTCATAGCGGAAGTCTTGCTACTAGTTGCGAGCATGAAAAAGGTAACACGTTCAGGCGATACGACTCCAAGACTCTAAGAACATAACCATCACATCGGCAGATGCACTTTGTATGCGAGGAGTCAGAATACAGGATTGAGTAATAGAACATGAAGCCCATGAGGCAATGTCAATAAGACTGAATTTCTTCAACCCCATTTGATGACGAAAAAGGTAACGCTCTGGTATCGAACGAACTCTCTAATAGTGTGTCTACAAAGAACTAAGAGCCGATTGAAAGAAAATTGGAAGACGACAAAATACCAATCCACTATGCTACCAGAAAAAACTTACTAACTGCATAATAACAATAAAATTCGGAATTCCTTCTCTGTTCTCTGGAAAAATCAAAGATTGACACCCAC